>NC_143159.1:14765956-15077933 GCF_041381405.1 Jatropha curcas
AATTCCTCAAAAAGAGGGCACATTTCCTCCATCATAGCCCCAAACCGAAAAACGTGAGCCTCAGGATCCCAAAATCTAATACAGGCTCGCAAAAAGTCCCAGTCAACTACTACGCCCCTAAGAGTGATAACGGGAGAAATTCCGTACCTCCCCAAATTGATCTTTTCAACTTTGGAGAGACTCCTGGTCCAGCTATGCATGCTATGGTTGTAAAAGGGATTCATGTTTTTTATTTATTTATCCTGTTTTTATTAATTAAAAAAAAATATAATAATAAATAAAATAAATAAATAATAATAAGTAAAAAAAAAGGAGAGGGGAGAGGAGAAAACTGACCACAATAGCTGTTTAGGCACAGAATTCGAGAGTTAGAATGAAGAAAAGGGCTGAAAACAGCCTTTTTATTTAGAAAGTCGCGCCCAAGGGCGGCTGCCCGCGCCCTCTAGGGCGGGTATGCCCACCTGGAGGGTGGGCACGCCTGCCCGGTTAGGGTGGGCACGCCTGCCCGGTTAGGGTGGGCATGCCCGCCCGGAATGGGCGGGCACGCCCGCCCAGCCCAGGCGGGCATGCCCGCCCAGGGAGGGCGGGCACGCCCGCCCATCCCAGGCGGGCGTGCCAAAAAAAAAAAAAAAAATCTTTCTTGTTCTTTTTTACAAAAGGATATGTTCTTCAAAAAAAAAAAAAAGGGGGCAAGGTGTGTTTTTTTTTAAATTGGATTCTCTTCTGTTCAAATCTAATAAACATGCATACTTTCAGTATTAATCAAATGCAGGTACAAATAAGTTAAGTACAGAAATACAGGCCAAGATTCGGTACAGGAAAATAAAGGGGAAAGAAAATAAAGGAAAGCAAGGAAGTCTAGCAGCTATCAGCGGCGAGACCTCCTCCTCCTCCGGTCGTCAAAAGCCTGCAGTGTCCAAGCTGAAGTTAGTTCCTCCTGCATTCCAAGGATTAGCTCCATCATCTGACTGATCAAGCCGTCAGGAACCTGGAAGTCACACAAAAAAATATATATATAAGTCAATATACAAATCTCTTATAAATCCTTTTTATGAGAGATTTATCAGTCATTACCTCATTAATGTCATCAGGAGGAAGAGCCAGGCGATTCACACGCTCCAGGGACACCTCCCGAAGAGACGAAGTACCCTCAGGAGTGTAATAGGAAATGCTGTATGGAAGGTGAAAATTGGCCAAACCTGGATGGACTGGCCTGGTAGCCTCTGAAATAGCCTGGGGAATCCTGAAGGCACCAACCGCATGGCTAGGGCCAGCTCGAGACGGACCCTCCACCAGAGTAGAAGAAGAAGGATGGGACGTAGGCCTCCTCCTTGGAGTCCTGGCCGAGGAGCCTGAAGCCCGAGAGGAACGGGTGCCGAGCGGCTGGAAAGGGGTCGACCTCGAGAGACTGTCAAGCCTAGAGCCGATGGGCCGCATCAGAAACACCTGGCAAAATTCATCATAATCTCCACCCCGGATCAATTCCATATGTGGGATACCTTCAGTATGGGCATCTGTAAGAACCATCTGTTTGCCCGCTCGCATGTCCTCAGGAGGAGGAAGAGGAACGGAGCGGCAGCCCCTAACCTGGAAGTGCACTCGCTCACCCAGGTAATAACGTCTCAGAACGGGATGTGATAACACAAACCGCCGCCGAGACAGAGCCTCTGATCACCTGAAATGGGGATCAGCCTCAATCCAACGTTGGAGTCGGGTATTCATCGCCCCTACCTCAGCCTATGTAAGGGAAGCAAATGTGTTAATAAATCCTTTATTTTTCACACGACCAAGGGAAATTAAGAGGGCACTCGCCTGCTCTATGGTACAAGTATCGAAGAAGCTCCGCAAATCCCCTAAAGACTTCTGGCGTAGAACAGACTGGTGATTAGCTCGGTACCATCTCCAAGCCAAAGGTACCAACCCTAGCCCAAGATCAGTACGGGACAGCTCAGGGCGGATGTAGGGAAAATACTCAAAAGCCCAAGTCTGCAAAACGAAGGAAAGGATCAATAATAAAAAGGGGGGGGGAAAGAAAAGGAAAAGACAACACAGAATGTGGATATGCTCTTTACATTACCTCCCTGAAATAGTAGGTCCCGCTGAGCTTACAGTGGCCTCGACTCAGATCGCACATATCATCATACATGCGGCTCAGAATAGCGCCGGCCCAGTCATACTCAGTAAGATGGGCCAAGTCCTCCAAACTCTTCAGAATAGAGGGATTAAACTTCGATTTTCTGTTAGACCAGAAAGACGACGCAAACAACAGCAACAGAGTGAATCTAGCTACATGAGTAGCCGTTAGCTCTCCCTGTCTATGTCTGGCATAAATGTCAGGGGCCTGGAGGGATAACCAGTGCCTCGAAACACTCAGATCGGGAGTAGAATAGCTAGGTCTAACAATCCGGGGAAGGTCAATCCCTATCAGCTCCGTCATTCGGTCGGGGGTGACCGCAGTCCTCCAATCGTCATATAGCTCGATCGGCCGAGTACCAAAAGGAATCCCAGAAATCAATGAAAAGTCGGTCGGGGTCATCGTCATCTCACCCCAAGAGAAGTGGAAAGTGTTGGTGGTGTCCCACCATCTCTCAGCCAACGCACCCATTAGGCTCTTATAATTCTGCCTACCCAGCTCGAGGTTTCTTAAGAAGTCCAGGTGAGAAGGGCCAATGATGGCTCCGACCTAGTTATTATGATCAAGTATGTCAAACGGGATCTCAACAATGGACGACTCGCCTACGTCCAGCCTAATGTATGCACCCTAAAAGGTAAAACAGTTTAAGGTTATCCTTTGGTTCCTAACTAAAAGATATCTTAATCCCCTCCTAGTATGCATACTAATAAAAATAGTAAGCACAAAAAGAAGTCAATCACAATTTGGCCTAGGGCCCAGAAATCACAGTTTGGCCTAAGGCCCAAAAAAATTACATTTCGGCCTAAGGCCCAAAATCACAATTTGGCCTAAAATAATGGACAATATGCCAACAAAGCAAGCGTACCTGGGCAAAGACGCCGATCATAGAAGCGTGAGTATCAGCATCCGCCATGAGATCGACATCACTGAAAGAGATCTCCAGAGACTCCAGCAGATCCTCGTCGCTGCCATAATCGGAGAAAGCCATGATGAGAGATTTGGGAGAATTTGAGAGAGAGCCTTAGAGTAAGAGGATGGAAATGAATGAAAAAATGAAAGTTTAAGCTATTTATAGAAGAAAAAAGGAGCCAAAAGGCGGGTCTTTTGGACGCGTCTGTTTTTTCGCCTTCAAAATTTATGTTTCAGACAACCACCGACTCCTATAAATCATTTTTATGGTCGCCGGTGGGGGGCAGCTGTGAGTACTCAAATTTTGAGGCTCAAAGAGCCATTTTTTCCGGACTGCAAACAGTCCGGTCGGACCGGAGGTCATTCAAAAAGTTCACCGGAAGTGTGCCAATATGGTACTTGAAATGTCCGAAAAATTACGAGGATCACGGAACTGGTCTCGGAATATTTTTTGGAGGTCCGGAACTCCTGGAAAAGCCTCCGGAACGAAAAAAGAAAAAAAAGAGGGGAAAAGGCACACATGCCCGCCCGCGGGGGTGGGCATGCCCGCCCAGGCCAGGCGGGTGCGCCCGCCCTCGAAGGCGGGCAGGGGCGCCCGGGGTCACGTTTTTTTCCTATAAAAAATGGCTCTGGGGCTCCGTTTTGAGACGCTCAGTCTGTGTTGACGGACGCTCCTTCTCCCTACGCTCTTTGCGATTCTTTACTGCTTTCTTGCATTTTTTAATTTTAGTTTTATTTTATTGTTGTGATACTTGGTCACTTAAAATTAAATTAAAATTAATTCCCTTAACGAGGAGCTTAATCCGGAGTTAAGAAGCGGTCGACGATTAAATCAGGTACATGAACTGAACTCTGCCTATTTAATTTTAGCACTTCATGCATGCTTCTTTTCTACTCCTAATAATTCTACAACTGCATAAATGCATCCATGTCATCATTAGGCAAACAAATTGCCTCAATTAAATAAATTTAGGCTAAATGCCCGATTAATTAATAATCGTGGTATTAAAGCCTAAATCCGACAATATTGGCTTAAAACACCTAGTTAATTAATAGCTATGGTGTAAGCGCCTTTATTTCAAACAAATCCGGCTTAAGTCCAATTAATTAATAATTGTGGCTAAAAGCCTTATTCGATCACGTTTTGGCAACAAATTGCCTACAATTAAATCGATCTTTTGGCAAAATGCCTTAAAATTAATCAACTTATTTTGGCAAAAAGCCTTAAATCAATCATTTTGGCGACAATCGCCCAATCAACATCATTTTGGCAATCAAATTGCCTAAATCACTCTTTTTGGCTAAAAGCTTTAAAATCAATCATTCTGGCGACAATCGCCTAAAATTAATCATTTTTGGCAACGATTGCCTAAATCAATCTTTTTGGCTAAAAGCCATTAAAATCAACATTTTTGGCATCAAATGCCTAAAAATCAATCAATTCTTTGGCAAAATGCCTAAACAAAATGCACAAAGCATACACACACTCATGCATAAAGCATCCTCATTCAAAGCCCTCTAAAAGAGGCCTATCGAACTACGTCGACTTTGATCTTCCATTCAAACGGAAGTACGTAGGCACGTTCGGGATTTAACCCCGAACGGCAAGTCAAAATCGCATAAACACTTTCATTGGTCCAAATCATATCTTGCAAAGCATTCATTCTTTGGTTAGTTCATCAACATGACATGGTCTCGGGATCCACCTCGGGTTTGCAAACCATGCCTTAAACATTGGGATAATTAGCCTAGACTTAGGTTAATTAAAATTGGAGTCACTTAGGGTTTTTCCTAGTTTACCCTAAAATAATTAAACAAGGTGGCGACTCATACATTCACGTGCATTTCTTCCTTTAGTCATATGCATTCACTATACTATGATATTTGGGGGAGGGGTTCACAATTGTACTTCTCCTCTATAGGCAGTAGTTTCTTGCTAATATAGTAGATAACCTTTTCTACTCCAGCGGCGTCTGACTGTACCAACATTGCTCCAACTCCTGCATCTTCTACAGACAGATACAAGATCAAAGGTTCTCCTGGTCTAGGTGAACTAAGCACTGGTGGATTCATTAAGTATTTCTTTATGTGATCAAAGGCTTTCTGGCAGTCCTCATTCCACTTAACTGGCTGATTCTTCTTCAGTAGCTTGAAAATTGGAGCACAGGTGATGGATAACCTCGAAATGAACCTGCTGATGTATTGAATTTTACCTAAGAAGCTTCTCACCTGACGCTCTGTTCTTGGCGGTTCCATATCCTAAATGGCTTTTATTTTATCTAGGTCAACTTCAATCCCGTTAGGTCCGACAACAAAACCTAACAACTTCCCTTTCGTTACTCCGAATACGCATTTCTTGGGATTGAGTCTCAAGTTATATTGTTTGACCCGTGTGAAGAACTTTTCTAACATCTCTGCTTGTTCTTCCTGTGTTTTTGTCATGATCACCATGTCATCTACGTATACTTCTAACCCTTTATGGATCATATCATGAAATAACGTTGTATCCATTCTCTGGTATGTTACCCCGGCGTTCTTCAGTCCAAACGGCATTACTCTATAGCAAAACGTTCCGAAGTCCGTGGTGAAGGTCGTCTTGTGCTTGTCCACTAAAGCCATCAATATCTGGTTGTATCCGGAAAATCCGTCCATGATAGAATAACATCCCATTCCGGCAGCACTGTTGATCAAAACATCTATGTGCGGAAGTGGAAAGTCATCTTTAGGCGAGGCTTTATTCAGGTCCCTGTAATCAACACAGACCCTTATCCTCCCGTCTTTTTTCAGTACCGGGACTATATTTGCCAACCATTCCGGATAGTGAACTACTTCTAAGCATCCCGCATCCAACTGCTTCTGGACTTCAACTTTGATCTTGTCCTGCCACTCTGGTCTGACCCTTCTCCTTTTCTGCTTTACTGGCTTAACACTCAGATCAGTAGGAATGAAGTGCTCTGCTATTGACCTGTCGATTCCTGGCATGTCCGCATAGCTCCAGGCAAATACCTCTGAATTTTTTCTAATGCATTCTTGAAGGTCCTGTCTGAGCTCAGGTTTAAAGTCTGATCCAATTTCGATTATTTTAGGATCTTCAGTGGTGCTTAAATTAAATGCAAAATGATGCAATGCATTTATGTCAAATATGCGAGTGGTATAATCAATGCCATGAACGTGACAATCAGGAAAACAAGAAAACAAGTAGTCAAAGTTCACTTCCATTGATTAAAATAAAAGAGGAAAACCATCCATAGTGTTCTCAAAATAAGGATCAGAAAAACAAAATACAGGATTAATTGCCTATTCAATACATTCATTACAAGTATCCCTTATCGCCTGGATTACTTCATCGGCATCTGCACCTTCTTCTCCTTCCTCCGGGGTAGCTTCTATCTTCTCTAGCTTCATCTTCAACACCTTCCTCTCTGCCTCTTTGGCATCTTCAGCAGCTAGAACCGACTGGAGGATCCGTGCCTTGGCCTTCTGCTCTTGCACCAGCTTGGAAGCTTCATCCCCAATCCCCAGAAAGTCTTCAAACTCAGATTTTTGCTTTGACCGCTCAGATTCGGTGCTTGCTTCTGTCATACACACCATAAACTCAGTTCCATCCACCAGATGTTCCAAGGAAGGCTCGGGTGACCTGATCAGCTTCTCCTCATAATTAGTCATAAATATCTCCAAGCCGGGGTAGGTCTTCCCCCTACTCTGAAATTCTCCTTCGGCTTGTGGAACAAAGAAGATATGATTCAAATTCGACCCTTTGATTGGAGACCGAACCTCATATTTTTCTTTCTTTCTATTTTTAGAATACCCCAATCTGTGCTTGTCTTGCTGTCCCAATGCCGATGAGAGTGGTTCAAACCTTCCTTGCAGCTCCCGACCTAAGCCTTTACCGTACTGCCAATTCATCTTCTTCATCATCTTTCTCGAGAAAGGACTCATTTTATTCACTGCACTCTTGCTCTTGGTGGTGGGCGCATCAATTACTGCCACCTGAAAACCCGATAATGGTACCGCCAGCTCTAAACCTTCCACTGTTGCCACACTCAGATCCTCTTGCGCATTGACTGTCACCACGTCTGTACCCCATGGAATTTTTACTTTTCTGTGCAAGGTGGACGGAACTGCACCTAAAGGATGGAGCCAGGGTCTTCCCAACAGAAGAGCATAGTTGGCTAAGATGTCAAGCACAACCACGTCTACCCAGCTTTCCACTGCCCCTGTGGATATCTTCGCTTTAAAAGTCCCTTTTGCATTCCTCATGGTGTTGTCATAAGCTTTGACCACCATATTTGATGGCTCAAGTTCAGACTCTTCAATTTTAAACTTAGACAGCATCTTCAATGGGCATACACACAGTGCTGATCTATTATCCACCATCACGTTCCAGGTATCACGTCCATTGACGGCAATCTGAATATACAATGGCTTACAGTGGTTTCTTCCTTCTGGTGGGAGGTCTGAGTCAAAGAAAGTGACTTCGCCTATTCTTCGTTGTAGCACGTTGATCATATCAACACTTTGAATCCGATTCAGCACCCTGACAAAAGTGATAGCTTCAAGTAAAGCTTCTCTATGCTCCTTAGATGCTATCAGCAAGTCCCATATTGAAATGTCTGCTCTGGTTCTTTGTAACTGACTCAGTACCGAACTGGCAGTCACCCCACTAGGTATCTTATTCTGACTGCTTTCTCCAACCTCAACAGTCTTCTTGTGCCCTTTTATTATCTCTTCCTCTTTCTTCTTCTCTTTCGGCTCCTCTCCGCCTTTCTCTATCATTCTCTTCTTTGTTCCATCAACAACAACCTCTTTTCCCTTAGCCTGCATATTGCTCTCGGGATTGTATACTCGCCCACTCCGGGTCAAGCTCTGAACACCTACTTCATTCACTTCCTCCTCACTGCTGTAGTACCACTGTTCTTCTTGGTCGGCTAAGCTCTTTTGAATGGCAAGCTGGAGTTGCTCATCCTCATCTTCCGGCACATCACCCACCTTCACCGTGATGCTTTTCTCGATTTCGATCTTTACTGGCACCTTCTCTTCCTCATCGCTACTGCAGTCATCCCATATGTTCAACATTGCGCACATCTGCTCTTCCCATTCCGCTTCTGCCAATACCACTTCTTTTGGCAATCCACTCCCAATTGCATTGACTGATCCACCCGACTGAGTCTTACGGGACGGATAATTGTACTGATATTGGGGAAGCAGGTTGTTCTTGGTACTTGGCTTGCTCTTGTCCGAAGGCTTAGTAATCTTCCCACTGTCAATCAAGTCCTGAATATCATGCCTCAATTTGAAACATTCATCAGTTGAATGCCCTTTGCACTGATGATAATCACAATTTCGGTCCATATATCTCCCTCGCACGGGCTTAGTCGGGTCGACTGGCAGCTTTGACAGCACTCCATTCTTGATGCATGATCTTAACACTGTGCTCAAGGGTCTTCCTAAATCGGTGAACTCTCTTCTGGCTCTTTCATTAACTGCCCCCACAACTGTATTACTGTTCCCCGACTGGTTCTGATTACTGCCTCCAGCACCTCTGTCACCATAAGAGGTCCGGTAATTGCCAAACCCTCTATTCTTCTTCTTTTCTTCCTTGTATAACTCCTCAATGTTCAACCCAGCGCTTTGAACCAAAGCAAAATCAGTGAGAGGCTGAGTTAACATCCTTTCCTTAAAGAAGGGCAACAAGCTCCTGCTGAAGATTCTGATCAGCTCTTTATCTTTTGGCCTTGTCTGAACTCTATACAGCTTTGTTCTCCATCTTCTATAGTAGTCAGAAAAGCTCTCGTCCTTCCCCTGTCTTAAACTTTCCAAGTCGCGCAAACCGAACTCATCACTCTCGTCGGTTTTGAAATGCTTGAGAAAAGTAGTCTACAGTTTGATCCAATTCTTCTGAACCTCCTCGTCTAGACCATCATACCACCTCCGATAGTCCTTGTGTAATGTTTGCAGAAATGCTCGCAAAACATCTTCCTCGTTGTACCGGTTCATCTGAGAGACTCAAAGAAATTCGGACAGGTGAGAATGAGGATCATTGTCTCCTTCAAATATAGTATGCTTGAATGTCTTAAATGAGGCAGCGCTGGTTGGGTGCAACACATACTCGGTTATGTGAAAGTTGGTGACCGGGTCTTTTTCTTTTACTGCAGCCATTTTGTCAAATCTTTCTTTCAGCTCGGCAAGTTGCTTGAGCACATCATTCTCGACAGGGGTAGTGTTTCCCACAGAGGTCTGATTATCTGACACAGGATCTGGGACTTGCCTCTCCTCAACCACAGGTTGGCTGCTAGAAGGGGGAGTATTTTGGTTTTGGGCCCTATCTTGGGCGAGAGCAGCAGCTACAATCTGAGCGATGGTCCTTATCTGAGCTTGAGAAAATCCGGGCTCATCCCCTATATCATCTGCCATTTCTACAGGATCTGAATCGAGCTCTGAATCTGATGAACTTGAATAGCTTACTGAACTAACCGGAATGAACTCGGGGATTGAGGATGTTCTGACTAAATGCTGACTAGGACGTCTATTCCAAGCTCTCGAAGTAGTTTCCCGGGAAGGATCAATTCTGACAAAAAATTTCTGAGTTAAAAAGGGTCATGCATGTATGCATGCGAAAATGAAAGCACATAGGATGAGAAATGCGTTTCTAATGTGCTAAAGCCAGCATGGAAATAAGATCTCGATTTCAACGACTGGACCAAAAATTCGGTACGAATAACACGTCAATAACTTATTTTATATTTAGACATTTCATGCATTATCTGTCGTCGATCGTTCCTTTTGGATTTACGATCAACTATTTTCTCTCGAATCCTTAACTTTTGCCTCGGAACGAAAGAATTTCCGAGCGGGATTTTATTTTTTTATTGTGTATTTGTATCCTTACTTTTTGCCTTGGAACATATAGTCCCAAGCAGGATTTTCATTTTATTTTATTACAAAATTCTGTAATCTCTCACTTATTTTCAGATAATGCGAGAAATGTAAAAATACAAAGGAATCGCAACCCCCTTATATCTCCCTTTTCTTTTGGGTATTGATCCACTATAAGTGATTGCATAATATTATTCAAAACGAATTTGAAATCCAGTCTCAAAATCAAGGTCAAATGTCCATACCGAACATTGGCTCTTGTTAATGCATGGCTGAAAAAGAAAATGTTACATGATGCATGAATGTCACAACATATGTATAGTTTATATCAAATAGGGGAACGGGAGTTGGAAAATGCATGCCTTCCAACCTTATTTCTCCCACACACGGATTCCGTTGGTATAAAATTTTGACATCTGTTTCCTAGGAATTGGTCTAATCTCGACAACCAACAGGGGGTTTTGAGATTGACGATATCAACTCTCGGAAATGAATGCGGCACAACAATAGCAAACAGAATCGGGTGCACCTTAGGGGAAGTAACTAAGGCTTTTAACTATGTGCATTGGCTTTAGTCTTATTGGGCTTAACAAAGTCTGGGTTCCGCAAACAGGATTCGGGCTTTGTTGGGCCTACTCCTTTTGACGCACCTTTGAGGTACTAGGCTTGCGGTTGGTAGTAATGTTAATTCTCGGATGGATGCACCTAAATCGCATGGTTTAGGCTAGATCCACCGTCAAACTTAACACCAGTATCGAAGGGTAGTACGGGTAGAATGAGGTGAGAAGAGAGAAATGCGAATGAATGCAAAAATCCTAGAAATAAAAGGAAAGCAATTAAACACATACGGACGATTAAAAAATTTTTCATCGGCTTTTCTAACCAATTTTATTTAGAAAGTAGGCTTTTTTAGAGTCAATTTCTAATTGCAACCACTAAATTATTTATTAAAAACAACTGGGGATTAGCGGGTGCAAAGTCTCCAGTGAAGTCGCCAAACTGTTTTCGCCGAAATCCCGAAAAACCCCGGAAGGATCTCAAAAAACATCTCTCTTGATTGGTTTGTGTTTTTTGAAAAAAGGTGATAAAAATCTTTTTGGATACGCGATGCCGATAAATCGGTCTTACAAATTATTTTTAAGTCGCCACCCATTTTTTTTCGACAATGGGACCGTTTCCAATTAAATGACTCCATTTTAAACCCAATTTTATTTAAAGCCAAATTATTTAGAAAAACTGGTCAGGCGTACCAAGTACGATTCTAGGTAAGGGAATTAGGTACGTCGGCCCGTTGGAAGCCGACGCCCAGAAAACCGGCCTCTTTTAACCTACGATTTCTAATTGATTTTATTTTAGAAAAGCCGAATTATTTAAACCCAACCCGAATAAATCGAACCGAGTTCCTATGTGGAAAATTAATTAATCGTCCCAAGTAAATACATTCATTGCATTCATCATAAATTAATCATCACATCCACCATTCATCCACCATACATATCAAATAAAATTAAAAGACCCGCTCTTGCCTTATGGTTAAAGGCGGGCCACAAACCGAGTTTAATAATATAATTAAAAGGAAATAACAAATATTAAATCTCAAAATACCATAATCACAATAGATTAATTGACTTGGTTTGATTAAAACTCAATTTGCCCATTATTGATTATTTCCCGGATTAAGCTTAGAAATCTATTTGATGAAATGAAATTAAGACAAAATAATAAAAGTAATCTGGGACTGGAAGACAGTCGTGTCACGCGGCTATTCTATGGAAGAACAGTCGCGTGGCGCAACTCTTATCTTTTATTCTGGGGTTTGTAATAGTTGCGTCACGCAGCTGTTCTATGAAGAACAGTCGCGTGACGGAACTCTGGTCATGGTTCTGTAGACTAGAACAGTTGCGTCACGCAGCTGTTCTATGAAGAACAGTCGCATGACGGAACTCCTAGCTACGTGACGGAACTGTTCGTGGCTTATTTAAAATACTCAGACATATTGATTATTTATTCACAGTGAAACATTAAATACAAGTATAAAAAAAAATAGGAGCTGAGTACGCGAATAGCTGCATCACGCAGGTGGTTCAGTCCAGGCTAAGGGCTTTTGGACATGAACAGTCGCGTCACGCAGGTAGTAGCTGCGTGACGCGGCTGCTCTGGTCCGCAACTACCTTTCAAACTACTCTTTTTTACGTGTTTTTTTTTGTCAAAAGTGATTAAAATCAATCTAGGAGAGTTCAACAGTGGGCAAACTTACGTTTTATCAATAACAGATCAACTAGACACTATGAAAATGAGATTTTAAGAGATAAAATACTAGAAATGAAAGATAAAGCTTAGATTAGTTACCTTGCCCTCAGATTTGAGGATTGCATACGCTGAGATTAACTTAGAGACGTTGTTTCACAATTCCAGAAGTGTAGTCACTAAGTCTTTTCGCAAAATAAATCGTTTTCTTTTTTCTTTCTTTCCTCTCTTTTCCTCTTCTTATCTTTTTTTTTTTGTATTTTTTGATTTTGAATCTAAAATATCTATGACTTGATCTTCCCCAAGTTTACTCAGTTGAATTCTTAAGGAAGAACTCTAGTCGTTAACCTAAAAACTTAAACTCAGAATGCGATCTTTTTTAGAGGAAATGAGAGCAAAGTGTCCAAAGTCCCGTTTTTGCTGCAAAATGTTGTATTTATATGGCTAGGGCAACAGAGGATACTCGCGTCACGCAGGTAGTACCTGTGTGATGCACCCGTAAGCTGCGTGACGTGACTTACGTTTTGTACAGTTGCCGCGTATCCATACAAACAGTGCAGGCCGTTACACGGGTGTGCGCCAGAGGTGTCAGCCCTGTTAGAGCTGCGTGACGCAGCTAAGAGTGCCGTCACGCAGGTAGTAGCTGCGTGACGCAACCCTAACGCTGGTCAGGCTCCTCAGGGCGGTTTGGTTCAAATTTTGGTTCAAACACTTCTGGTTGATCGTGATACCTTGTTCCTTATCCTCATATCATCATTGGGTCAGGTGGGGCATAAAATTACGCGTCAACAGCTCCTTTTTCCTGTTCTGATTCTATTCTTTTCTCCTTTTCTACTTTTTCTTCTTCTAATTTCTCTTTTTCTCTTTCTAATCTCCTCATTTTCTTTTCAAGCTCAGATTTCTCCTTTTATAGGCTCAACTTCTCCCTTTCTAAACTGACTCTCCTCTTTTTTGTTCTTACTTTCTCTTATTTTTCTTTTTCTACAACCTTTATCTTTTCTTTTTCTTTTTCTTTCTCTTATTCTTCCTCATCATCTTCTTCCTTTTCATTCTTTAACTTCAAAGAACCACTATCTAATTTGGACACTGAAGACACGTGGTTTTCCCAAAAGATTGGATTTGATAAGAACCGAATCGAACGGGCTTACTTGATTTTATTTATAAAATGAGATCAATCCAGAGGAAGAGGTCAAGGTAATGAATGAGGAGGTCGAGGAAGAGGTAGAGGTAGATAAAATCTTAACAAATCAATAGTAGAATGCTATCGTTTTCATAAACTTGGGCATTTTCAATGGAGTGTTCAAAAAAGGAAAAGGAGGCAAATTTTGCTGAGACATAAGAGGAGATGTTGTTGATGGCATATACCGATACAAGTATTGCCAAAAATGAAGATACATGGTTTCTTGACTCAGCTTGCAACAATCATATGTGTGGAAAGAAGGAGTATTTCTTCAACTTTGATGAAAGTTTTAGAGATTCTGTGGAGCTGGGCAACAATTCTAGCTTGATTGTTAAATGTAAAGGCAATATATGTAATATCCTCAACTTGGTAATTCTTGCTATTCTAGCTTTTTCGATAAATTCGGTTACCCAAATTAAAGAAAAACCTAGAATAATGGGAAATACTATATATATGTGCGATGTTAATATTGATTAAATGGTAATTAAGGTGATTACAAATCAATTTGAAAGGTTAAAGGAAATTAAAAATGAGTTAAAGATGAATGATTTCTCGGTATACATAATTTTACCCAAAAAGCTCGAAAAATGGTAATATCAGTATGACATTGCTTAAATCGGGTTTAGACTATTAAATACACTTGGTTTATACCTAAACAGGACTAAAGTAAAATGATTAAAAAGATTAGAGTGCAAAAGGATTAAGGGAAAACAAAAAGGAGCACTACAAAAAAAAAAAAAAAGCGGTTTTGCGACCACACATTGTCGGTCGTAATGTGGCGACGAAGTTGCAACCATTTGTGATTAAAGTTGAAGTTACAAACATTTAATATTCAACGACGGATTTAGGACCGATCTGCAATAAATTTAGCGACGGATTTTCGGCCGACTATATATTCGTCGCAAAATCTAGCGCCAATAACTCCCGCCAGTATGACATTCTGCTACTGTTTCACAACCCTTCACTAAAATGCGTGCTACAGTTAGCACCAATCCTAGTTTCTGGTTTGCAAGGAATCAGTGACCAATTAGCGACCAATATATTTGCGACTGATTTGGGTGGTCGCAAATCGATCGCAAATCCTAACCTAGAAAATTCCAGAAACCATTTTCTTTTTTTTTCTTCTTCTTCCCTCTCCAGCGAGCGCAGGCGTGCCCCTCTCCTCTCATTTTTTCAACGACCAAAGACCCGTCCCGTGTCTCCTCACTGCAGCAGTCTGGCCTTCCCTCCTTGCAACTCTGACGACTATCGCCGACAAGGTAAGCTGATTGTCCTCCCACTTCACTCCTTTACAAATTATTTTGTATAGATTAGGCGATTTATTAAAGGAATTGATCAAAATGGGACTTAGGGATTTAAGAATAAAAATTGGGATTTCGTTAGATATTGACATAATTTGTAGTAGTTGGCTATAGAACTGAGTTCTATATGAAATTTGCTATGTTTTGGCGTAAGAGTTGCAAGATTCTGAAACCATGGTACCTACGGCCACTGTATACAGTGGCGACAGCGGTGACTCCGTTGACCAGAGTTCCCAAGAGGCAGAACGTTGCATTTTTTGTGTAGAGTATGAACATATAATTAGTTTTACTATCTGACATCAATTGATTTTTAACTGTGGATTGACGTAAATTTAGAAATTAGGCTTCAGGCTAAAGAACCACGGAAAGTTGATAAAACAAGAACTATACAATCTTAGATTTGATTTTTTTTTTTTTACTAGTTAGCAAAGTAATTAAATTTTGTTAGTGTTCAAAATAAGTTATATGTATGAATTTGATAATATTTAGGATGTTTTAGTTTCTATGAAGTTAATATTAATAAGGGTTAATATTATTAAATAATATGTAGTCGACTGTTAATTAAGGATCAATTAAAATTAAATATTATTAAGTATTATTAAGTTAATACTTAAGTATTATTAAGTATTAAATTAATTTCACTCTGATTAGAGTTTGAATTCATAGAATCTTATAGTTTTTGGAGATAATTACACTACCACTAAAGTTATTGCAAATTAGTGTTCTTAATTGTAAATTAGTTAAACCTAATGAAAACCAGATATTGATCAAAATTGTATGATAAACACCTTCAATTTTTAATTAATTACACTTTAACTATATTTGAAGTTTTGATTTGTATATTAATCAAGTTGGCAAGCATTTTTTTTTATCAATCAATTTGTAACTTCTTTTTTTTTTTTCCCCTAAAATATATATACATATATACAGTGAAAGCTTTGATCTGTACATGACCAATGGCAGGTACATATGTGTAATAAGCTTGCTAGTCGGCACATGCGAGTAGGTCTGGCAAATCCCAGTGACGTTCCTTGCTATGACAGATGTGAAAATGCACCTGGTAATTAATAATTGTAATTAACCAACTTAATTAAGTTAGAATTTGGATGAAAAAATTACATTATATTTTCTTGGAAAATTGCAGCTTTCTTTTACTATGAAGTAGATGGAAGTTCGCTTTGTTTGCAATGTGATTTGAGCGTTCATGTTGGAGGTAAAAGAACGTATAGAAGATTTCTTCTACTCAAACAAAGAGTTGAGGTTTGTCTTTCGCCCTTTATCAATTTTTTTTAAAAGTTTAAATGAACAGTAATGTTTAATAATAATTTTGATTTTGATTAGTTTCCAGGGAATAGTACAGTAGCTGTAGACCCAAATTTGCAAGCAGTAGATGGAAGTGATGAGATCAAGAAAGGACAAAATCAGCACCAACAATCTAATATGAACAGACAACAAAGGGAGAAAATCAACAAAATCATGGAAATGCAAAGATAGACAATAAAATAATTGATTTGAATATGAAGCCACTTTGATTTCGTGAACAAGCTCCAAACGATCAGGTTAGCTATTTTTAATGATTAAACTAGTTTCTATTTATATTCTCAATTTTTTATTTTGAATCAATAACTTTGCAAAATACACTCAATGAAAACTAAGATTCACACTAATTGTAAAGGTTTATTTGGTATTATCATTGTTAAAGTATTTTATCTAAATATTGCCGTAATTCTCGAAACACATGAGTAAATATATATACTCACTCTGTCCTAAAGGATCATTCTTTTATCCATAAATATAAATCGTTTTAAGAATATCACAAGTAATTAATCAAGTTTTTTCAACTTTAATTTCATTTTTATTAAATGCAATACTTATTATAACTTAATACTATTAACAGTCGATACCTTGTTCACTCCTGTTGACACTACGACACATCCAGCAGATACTCCTGTCGACGCTATGACACTGAAACGTGTAGAGGACAGACCTCATAGATTTGATTTCAGACCATTTTAGCTTTCATTGATTTTTCATATTTTGTATAGTACATTACATTTACATTCCATTCATTTATTGTTACTGTGTTGTGATCTTGATGATGATGCTTGTGATTGTGATATATATATATGTCAATTTTTGACAGGTAGAAAAAATTATGATTTTTAATATTATTAAATTATTATTTTTCTAGTAATTATATTTTGCGACCAACTAGCGATCGAACTGTAATCAAATTATAACTGAGAATTTGCAAACGATTTGCGACCGAGTTTGATAATTGCAATCGACACTTTTTACGATCGATTTACGACTGATTTGTCGGTCTCTGATTAGCGACCGATTAGTCAGTCACTAATTTATGCCCGCTTAGTAATTCGGTCACAAAATGATTTGTGACGAGCACTTTTGTGACCGATTAATGTCCGTCGCAAATCAGTTGCTAATTCCATTTAGCGACCGATTTCTCATAAATCGGTCGCAATTTCGCGATTTTTTGTAGTGGAGGATTAAAGTGCAATTTTCATGCATGCTGAATTGGTGAAGATTAAGTGATTAGAATTGATTTTAAGGTGATTTAAAATGATGAAGACTAGTTATGCATGAATTCAAAGTCTAATTTGCATAATTCACCAAGATGAATGATTTTGAGTTTGTAATTGATATTCCATGAACTAGGGATTCTGATATATCTTATATTATGATGTTAGTAAGTAATAGAAGAGTTTGATTGCATGAATTTGTAATGGAGGTGAGTTGAGAATGCTTAAGCAAGCATAGCATTCTTGGACTTGTTACATTTGGGCTTCCTGAAATTCAGCTTCTGTAATTGGCCTATTTGAGTAGGCAAATGAACTCCAAAATTCACGAAATTTTATATGGAAATAGGTTGAGATGTTGGGAGGGTCATTTTAAAGGGGTAAATTGATTAAATAAAATGAAATTGTGTTATAACTAAATCAATGTAGGCTGCTCAGCAATAGAAAAACTGAAAACCTGATTCTGTAATTAGGCCATTTGACCACGCCAATGGGCTTCAAAATTCATGAAATTTTACAAGAAAGTACCCTAAGATGCTTGGAAAATGCAGTAAAAATTTTAGGGAAAAATAATATGTGTAAGTCAAGATATAGTCAATGGGATGCAAGCTACTCAAATGCTGAAATTCTGCATTACATGAACATTTAATGAATTAAGCAGCCATTGACTTCTATTGTTTTAATTGTTATTTTTATGTTTCTAAGATGAGGTTAAGCGTTGGATATGAAGTGTTACATGCCTAAACTAAGGTCATATGACACTTGGACAAGCATGGTGAAAATGAAAGAAAAGTATGAATACTACATTCTAATGTTTAATTTGCATTCCTATGGTAGTGTATGTGTATACATTGTGTAGTATGGAGTTAATGTGAATATTAATTAATTGCTACAACTTCTGAGAGAAAGGGAGTTGAGGAGAGGGCGGTTGCTAGAGAAGAAAGGCTAGGGGAGCCTTCTAGTTCAACTTAGTGTACTATTCCTTTCTTACTTTTATCTAAACAAGATGAAATTGATTTTGCAAAATATTTTCAATGGATTTGCTTTATGAATCATAATTATGAAAAGTATTAATGATTTCATAAGATTTTAGAGAAGAACGCTTATTTTGAAATCAGACAACGTAATGACATATGTAAATGAATCTTATGATTCTTATACTTTGAAAGAGGAGAATGTTAGCCAATTGATACGTGTAGTATGAGGGGTGGCCATGATTGAATGTTTTTAGCAGTGTTTGTGAATTGAAATATTGCCCACTGTGATTTTGATATTATTACATGAATGGAATGGTTTAAAAGTCTTACAGGTGAATATAGACATGGTCATTACCCCCAATGTCACTTCATTTGTTGAAGTTGATATTACGATCGGTTGAATATGGATATCATCACTGAATGATATATGATCGATATAAAATTCCCCGTCCATGTTGAGGTTGTAGATTGCTCCCTCTTCTATTGAAATCATATCATAGATTGAGGTTGTAAATAGTAAGTCTAGATGTGCACATTAGACACTAATGGCCCTCGGAATTGACTCTATAAAAGCTATGAAGACTACATTATGAATTTATAATTTAAATGATATTATTTTCCTTATTCCCTTAAACATGGTGGGTTTATGAATTATGATTCATTATTTTTTTTAAAGCAGAAGTTCATCTATTGTTGGTTTTACACAGTATCCTAAATTTCCTTACTAAACACTACTTTGGTTTAACAACCAATTTTAAAGAATAGTTATGAAAAGAGTTTATACTTGATTCATTATTTTCCTATAAAGAGTTTTGCAACAGTACACCACTAAGCAATATGCTTAGCAATAGTTGCTTTTGTGCTATCGCAAGAAAAGGAGAGGAAAAGGAAACGGGAGAGGACCATTTTGTTTAATGTAGATAGTATGCTACAAATTTAGCTCTTGTATATTTGGTTTCTTTTTGGAATAAGTATGATGTATTAAACATCAACAAAACAGCTATGTATATTTAAGCAAATACATGTAAATTATGAGTGTGTAAATTTGAAAGTTTGTATTCTATAAAAGTACTTAATTTCTACTATGTATCTAATGTTTGGAAAGGACTCCAGTATGTAATTAAATCATTCATGGGCTTATGGGTTATGGAACCATTTATGCTTTAGATAATGTAATTGATGTTTAAGAAATGATAGACTCAACTATTTTATTGAGCTTAATAGAAGTTATGTTTCATATATCTAATAAATTACTAAAAGGGCATTTCTTTATAATAGGTGGAAGAACCAAAAGAAGTTTTACACTTATTTTAATAATTAAATTTACTTTTCTACAAGATATAAATGAATGAATGAAAAGTTTTAAGTCCCTTGTAGTATACTTGCTAAGTATTGAACAGTTACAAGAAAAAGGTCTTGCCATTTTGTTTCAGCATACTAAATGCAAGGTGTACCATCCTGATAAAGGCTTAATTATGGACACAACAATGTCTTCTCATCGGATGTTTGTTTTGAATGCTCTATCTCAGCCTATAGCATCTGCTTGTTTCGGCATTATTATAGAAGATATTGTGCAACTCTGGCATTGTCGGTATGGACACCCAAGCTTTAAAGGCTTACAACTTCTTTAGCAAAAAGATACGAATGGTTTACCACATATCATGACTCTGTTGAAACTATGTAAAGATTGTCTGGTGGGTAAACAGCAATGCGACCCCATTTCTAAAGAAGAGCACTTGAGAGCTTCGCAAATTTTGCAATTAGTCCATGCTAATATTTACGGACCAATCAAGCATATTTCTAACAAAAACAAGAGGTATTTGCTCACTTTCATTGATGACTTAGCAGAAAATTATAGGTTTATTTTTTAATAGAAAAGACAGAAGCTTTTGTTGCTTTTAAAAGATTTAAGGCTAATGTTGAAAAGAGACAAATTCTTTTATTAAAGTTAAACCAAAGAAGGGTTCGGGAGTTAGGTACGAAATGGGAAGGTGTTAGGCACCCATTTCGCTCACCTAAACTAGCCTCCACGGTGTCCAAAGATTCACAATAATTAATAATGAGATCAACTTTTAATTGAGATGTAAAACGATTTTAATGCAATTTTTAAAAAACTATGTCATTCATAAAAATTGTTACAAACATAATAAACTTGAAGCATAAAGCATCCACAAAGAAAAGAGGGAGGAGAAAAGAGTTACAAACTACCCTCACCCCTCCAAATTTTTCAAACCCAATTAATACTACATACAAGCAATAATAGGGATCCTTATGGACCCTTTACATTTTGCAATAATACAATACTAAAGCATAATAACAATAAAACATCCATAATCAATACAAACACAAAATAAACATTATTCTCAGAATCATAGAATCATACAATCCAACCAACTATCAATCATTCATTAATTCACATAATGGAAATATGATGCATGTTCATAATACAAGAATAATGAATAAAGGAGTTAGCACAATAATGAGAATCAGGCATTGAATTTAAACGCATAAAATTAAAGGGTAGAATAATAAAGTGCTTGTAAATTAAAGAATAGTAACTAAAGTGTAGGGATTTAAATGATTATATGAGATTTAAACTCATGATCTTGATGTTCATCTTTGAAAGGTGATCAAATACATCAATCATTATTGTCAATCTCATATTTATTGTTTATTCAATCCATATGTGACTTAAAACGCATCATGAACAATTGAAGGTTAGAGCTTGGTCACTGGATCTCTGAATCGAGACATTTATTAGGTTTTTATACATTCAAAGCCTTTGAATTGAAGGCCTTGTGCTACAGGGGACTATGGCATGTGCCTCATGCTTATGGCGCACACCACACACAGTGGTGCAAGGCTTTTCCTAGATTAGAAAGGCTTTTTAGCTTAACAGAACAAAAATAAGAGGATCTGCATGCTTGTGGCGCACACCACACGTAGTGCTTGCGCCAATAGGTCGGGCTGCGCACCACAGAGGCACAGAATCCTCTTAATGGTTGATCCTAGGTTTTCCTCACCACCAGACCCAGAATAGGTGTTTAAAACACAGAAAAAGAAAAGAAAAAGACAGAGAAATAGGTTTAAGGTTCTCAAAAACTACCTTTTGGAGATTCCTTTGAAGATTAGGTGGAAATGGATGAAGAAACCCAACTCTTTTGTCCTTGATCCAATAATCTGAGGTTGAACATTAAAAATGTGTTTTTAGGATTTTTTTGATTGATCTTTGGGGTTTTTATGATTGAATAAATGAAAATTTCAACTAAAGATCAAAGGGTAACACTTGTTGCCTTTGATCTTTTGCTTGAGTTTTGAAAGAGCAATAGTTTTCACTCTAATCCAAAAAATCCTCCTTAAAGCCCACCCCCAATGCCTATTTATAGACATTTTAGGGTGGGGTGGCCCCATTTAGGGCTGACGTGGCAAAAATTCCACTGTTGAGCCCGCAATGGGACTGTGCCCAATTTTACAAAATCGGACAAGGTGGCAGGCAAAATGAGGCGATACACCGGGTAATGTGTCGGGCGAGCCGGATGCGCTTCCTTGGCTTGGTTTCATCATGAAATGCCTGGTGACCCGAAAAAGTAAAAATGGTTAAACATATAGACAATTTCAGCCGTAGACCGTTGGTTCGAGAATTGGGGCGATTGGGCATTCCGATCCAAATTTATGCGAAAAACGGTGTATCATCACTGAACCTTTTAGGGGCAAAATTTAAGCATCTATAGTTTGCCCCCACTTTGATAATATTTTGCTTGAAAAGCAAAATATCATCAAAGTGTAAAGTAGACGCGTATGTAAGAAAATACTTACCTAATTTCCGTTGCATACACCGCTTAGGCGGATGAAGGGCGCCATTTTGACAACTTCTGTGGCTAATTGCGGCAGTTGGCGACTTTGGTTTAAGAATGCTCCACTTCGGGAGGTTGTCCTTCGGATGGTGAAAGGCGAAATGAGATGCGCCACACGGGATAGGTTCAACGAATGAATGAGTACGACACTTCGGTCGACCCGGTTTCTGAAATGCTCCACTTCGGGAGGTTATCCTTTGGACGGTGAAAGGCAAAATAAGATGTGCCACATGGGACGACTTCAGGGGTACGCCACTAGGATGGTATCAACAGATAAATGAGTACGACACTTCAGTCGACCCAATTTCTGAAATGCTCCACTTTAGGAGGTTGTCCTTTAGATGTTGAAAGGTAGAATGAGATGCGCCACATAGGATAGCTTCAGGGGTACACCACTAGGACGGCTTCAATAGATGAATGAGTATGACATTCGATCGACCCGGTTTCTAAAATGCTCCACTTCAGGATGTTGTCCTTCAGACGATGAGAGGCAGAATTAGATACGCCACACGAGACGACTTTATGGGTGCGCAACTAAGATGGTTTCAACAGATGAATGAGTACAACACTTCGGTCAACCCAGATTTCTGAAATGCTCCACTTCGGGTGCTTGTCCTCTGGATGATCACAAGCGAAATGAGATGTGCCATACAGGACAGCTTAGGTGCACCACTCAGGATGACTTAGGTGCACCACTCGGGATGACTTCAAGGGTGTGCTATTGGGATGGCTTCAATGGATGAATGAGTATGACACTTTGATCAATCAGTTTCTGAAATGCTCCACTTGTGGAGGTACCTGCAGAAATAATTCTAACAACATAAGGGAAGAGGCACTTTGGCCTGTTATAGTTACGAATTTCCGTGATTAAGCTCAAAAAAGCATGCGTATGTGACACGTGATTCTGCATAGGTGAGTGAATTTGCATGAATTTGTGTGTCTGAGTCTATGTAAAGTTGTGTGTGTTTTTGTGAATTCATTGAAAATTATATCGTGGCATGCAAAACGAGGAGGCTTACCTATGGCCAACAGTGTGTTGCCCCTGCTTAGGCAGCTAGCTGTTAAAGGGTTGCCGATTAAATATGAGAGCTGAATGCAACAAGTGGGCCTTTGGGCCAAATTGGGCCGGAAGGGTTAGGTCTGGCCAATAGGCCCATTACTCCTTATAAGGGTGAAAGTAACATTCATTTATGGCGTGTGCTAGTTTAAAGTGGCTATGGCATGCGCCAGTTTAAAGTCTATTTGGCTGGTCTGTGTTATTGTGGCGTGCTCCACAATACTTGAGGCGTGGGCCACTTGGCCACTACTCTGTGGCTTGTGCCATAGTGACTGTGTGACACCCAATTTTTTTGTGATGTTCCATCATTTTCCTTACTTATCTGCATCAAAAACATAAAAGGACCTGCCCTTGCACTTTTATTAGCATACTTACAATGATTTATTTTTATAGAAGGGCGCCAAGTTGTGAACCCCTCCCCCAAATATCACTGGCATATGAATGCATATGATTAAGGACAGAAATGCACGTGAGTGTGTGAGTCGCCACCTTGTTTAATTATTTAAGGGTAAACTAGGAAAAAACCCTATGTGACTCCAATTTTAATTAACCTAGTTGCTAGATTAATTATCCCAATGTTTAAGGCATGGTCTGCGAACCCGAGATGGATCCCGAGACTATGTCATGCTGATGAACTAACCGATGAATGAATGTCTTGCAGGGTGAATGATGTAATTCGACCAAATGGAATGTTTTAAGTGATTTCGACTTGCCGCCCGGGGTGAAATCCCGAACGTGCCTACGTACTTCCGTTTGAATGGAAGATCAAAGTCAACGTAGTTCGATAGGCCTTTTTAAAAGGGCTTTGAAGGTGTATGCTTAATGCATGAGTGTGTATGCTTTGTGCATGAGTGTGTATGCTTTGTGCATGAGTGTGTGTATGCTTTGTGCATTTTGTGTGTATGCTTTGTGCATGAGTGTGTGTATGCTTTGTGCATTTTGTGTGTATGCTTTGTGCATGAGTGTGTGTATGCTTTGTGCATTTTGTTTAGGCATTTCGCCAAAGATTGATTGATTTAGGTGTTTATTGCCAAAAGATTCATTTTGAGGCTTTTAGCCAAAAGAGTTGATTTGGGCTTATTCTTGCCAAAATTGGTGTTCGGGCTTATTATTGCCGAAAATGATTTTTGTCGAGCGATTTGTCGCCAAAATCGTTGATTTTAAGTCTCTGAGCCGAAATTGATTGATTTTAAGGCTTCGAGCCGAAAAAGTGTTGATTTAAGCAATTCGTTTGCTAAAATGTGTAATTTAGGCGATTGTCGCCAAAATGATTGATTTTGAGGCTTTTAGCCAAAATGATGTGATTTAGGCAATTTGTTTGCCAAAACGATGTGATTGGGCGATTGTCGCCAAAGTAATTGATTTTAAGGCATTTGTGTCAAAATGATTCATTCAAGCGATTTGTCGCTCAAAAGTGTTGATTTTAAGGCATTTGCGCCAAAATGGTTCATTTAAGCGATTTGTCGCTCAAAAGTGTGATTGATTAAACTGTAGGCAATTTGTTGCCAAAACGCGATTGATTAAGGCTTTTAGCCGCAATTATTAATTAATTGGACTTTTAGCCAGATTTGTTCGAAATAAGGCGATTGAACCGTAGTTATTAATTAACTAGGCTCTTTAGCCAATATTGTCGGATTTAAGCTTAACTACCACGATTATTAATTAATCGGGCGTTAAGCTTAATCATGTTTGTTTTTATCAAAGCAGTTTATTTACCAAAAAAATGACGTGGATGCATTTATGCAATTGTAGAATTATTAAGAGTAGAAGAGAAATATGCATGAAATGCTAAAATTAAATAGGCAGAGTTTTGTTTACATACCTGATTTAATCGGCGACCGCTTCTTAACTCCAGGTTAAGCTCCTTGCTTAGGAAATATTAATTAATTTTAATTTGTTTAATTTTAATGTCCAAATATCACGATAAAAATTAAATTAAAATGCAAAAAGCGGTAAAGAAGGACGCAAAGAGCGTGAGAGAGAGAGGGTTTCGTCTATCAAAACAGACAAGGCGCACCAGAAATAGGCTAAAAATGGCCTATTTATAGGCCATTTTCGGGTCCCGGGCGGCAGGCCCCGCCCACGCTGGGCGGGGGGTGCCGCCTGGGAGCGCGGCAGCTGCCGCCCAGTCGGTGGGGCGGCAGGCCCCGCCCGGTCTGGGCGGCAGGTGTCGCCCAATCTGGGCGGCAGGTGCCGTCCAGGGGGTGGGGGGCCAGGCCCCGCTTGCGCGGGGCGACAGGCCCCGCGGGCGCTGGGCGGCACGCCTCGCCCGCGCGGGGCGGCAGGCCCCGCCCGCGCGGGGCGACAGGCCTCGCCCGCGCGGGACGACAGGCCTCGCCCAGCGCGCTGCCACAGGCCTCTCCCGCGCTGGGCGGCAGGCCTCGCCCGCGCGGGGCGGCAGCCCTCGCCCGCGCTGGGCGGCAGGCCTCGCCCATGCAGTGGGGCGGCAGGTGCCGCCCAGGCTGGGCGGCTGCTGCCGCCGTGGCCGGCGGCCGGCGCCGCCGTGCCCGGTGTGGACACCGTGCCTCGCTCCGGGGGCCTTTTTGGGAGTTCCGGACCTCCGAAAAATATTCTGGGACCGGTTTTGCGATCCTCATGAAATTCCGGACGTTTCAAGTACCATATTGACATATTTTCGGTGAACTTTCAAAATGGCCTTCGGTCCGGCCGGACTGTTTGCAGTCCGGCATTGACACTGTAGAAAAGTCAAATTTACTGTAGCAAGGTCAAAATTTGAGTATTCACACAAGTGCGGGAAATCTAGCGGCAACACTTATACAGCTGGTGAATGGTTTGACTAACTGCCTGAGCGGGTACAGGAGCACATCCAAGATGTAGTCTTCAGTCGCTTTATGGAAACTCTTCCTATGGTGCAGGGGCAGACTCTGCCGTCCAGTATACTGGCGCTAATGCAGCGATGGATGGATACCATACATACATTCCATCTACCGTTCAGCGAGATGATTGTCACGTCGATACACTTTGCTCCTATCACGGGACTGCTGTTTGCAGTACAATCAGTGGTCTTTGATGACAGGATGAGGACATTGGACCATCCAGGCCAAAGGGCGAGCCTTCGGGCTGCTATTGGCATAGAGCCCACCATTTCTGATCAGAGGTTCAAATATGAGAGCATTTATTCTTACTATCAGGAGATACCCCGAGAGCAGGTGGTGGAGATAGACGTGGATGTGGTGCTCGAGCGAATTTATTCTATCTGCTGTCGACCACTTCATTCACGAACCAAGGTAATGATGCAGATTTGACGTTGCTTCCATCACTAAAGGACCTAGATGCGACCAGGCAATTCAACTGGGGAGCTGCCGCTATATGTTACTCGTACTATGGCATGGACCTATATGTTCGAGGAGCGCACTCAAAGGTCGGCTACAAGTGGGCTATTGAGGTATAAAATCCCATCTTCCGGTTATTTTCTGTTTTCTGCTTTTATTCTTGCTTTTCCTCTTATTCACTGATATTTGGGTTATTTATGATGCAGATCTAAGCTTATGAGCAAAAAGTCCTCCCCATGCCTGGCTTTTTTGGCTTCAAGGGCGGGGTAACTGCGAGAACTATTCCTCAAGGCCAAGCATGGTGATACAACAGGAGGTATTCTCATACAACCTCGGACATCGGGATGTTTTGACAATTGCTGAATGGCTTGAGCTGGGATCGGGTAAGTCGCTACCTTCCTTTGTTTATTGAATTTCTTTACTTTGCTTTTGTTATATTCTTGCTTTTTTCTTTTTCTTTCTTTTGTTGATGATTTTTCCTTCTTTTTTTTCTTCGTGTTTTACAGATAGAGAGATATTAATGGGGAGATGTAGCTGACTTTCCCGATTTTGTTCAAGCCGCTATTGCCTATCAGCACAGACAACTCCTCCTTCAAGGTAGGTTCTATAATATGTATTACCTAGGAGAGAGGGTATACGAGTGGAAGCTTGGCTCGGACCAGAGGAGAGTCCCTCACGATGTTCCATACTACATGCTATCAACGAGATCCATCCAACTGGCGCAGGACACTTTCACTTCTGGAAGAGGGTCAGCTACTACTGACCATCTAGTGGCTTTTATGCCGGGCACCTATGCTGTATTTATGCAGACGTAGCTCTTGGTCCACATCCTCCTCCTACTGAGTTCGACCCCTTCGCTGAGGCGGAAGAGTTGGGCAGAGGCCAAGATGCTGCCCTAATATAGGTGAGTGTCAATCCTTTTTGAATTCTATTCTTGGCTTTACCCAAGTGTCTTCTATTATTGAAAAATTGTGCTTTATTCTTGCAGCAGCAGCAACAGCAACATGGTAAGCGCTTGTGAACCCTCCCTGAAGGCAAAATTGTGCTAGAATGAGGTATGCTCACATGTGTGTTTTATGAAGTTGCCACCTAGTTTATTTTTATAAGGGAAAACTAAGAAAGAACCCTAAATGACTCCAATTGTAATTAACCTAAGTCTAGATTAATTACCCCAAAGTTTAAGGCACAATCTACGAACCCGAGGTGGATCCCGAGACTATGTCATGCTGATTAACTAACCTAAGTGTAAATGCTTTGCAAGGTAAACTGATGCAATTGGACCAGTAAAGTGTTTTGGTGATTTCGACTTGCCGCTCGGGGTTAAATCCCGAACGTGCCTATGTACTCTCGTTTGAATGAGAGATCAAAGCCGACGTAGTTCGATAAAGCCTATTCAAAGGCATTTTGAAGGGGTATGCTTCATGCATGAGTGTGTGCATGCTTCGTGCATTTTTTTAGGCATTTTTGCCAAAGATTGATTGATTTTTTGTTTTAGGCATTTGTTGCCAAAAGGTGTCTGATTGGGCAATTTATTGCCAAAAATTGATGTTTGGGCTATTTATCGCCAAAATGGTTAATTAAGGTATTTGTGCCAATAGTTGATATTTGATTAGGCAATTTGTTGCCAAAGATTGGTTAGGCGATTTGTTGCCAGAGTGATTGATTAAGGGCATTTGTGCCAAAGGGGTTTTGTTGGGCGATTTGTCGCCAAAATGATTAAGGCATTCGTGCCAAAAGATGATATGTAATTTAGGCAATTTATTGCCAAAGAAAAGGTGATATTTGGGCGATTTGTCTCCAAAAAGTGGTTATTTGAATTATAGGCAATTTGTTGCCAAAAGCGATTGATTAAACCGTAGGCAATTTGTTGCCAAAACGTGATTGATTAAACTGTAGGCAATTTGTTGCCAAAAACGTGATTGATTAAGGCTTTTAGCCACAATTATTGATTAATTGGACTTTTAGCCGAACTGTTCGAAATAAAGGCAATTACACCGTAGTTATTAATTAACTACGCACTTTAGCCAATATGTTCGGAGTTAAGCATTAATACCACGATTATTGATTAACCGGGCATTTTAGCCTAAACTTATTTACTTAAGGCAATTTGCTGCCAAAATGACGATGGTGCGAATGCAGTTATTTAATTATTTAATTAGAATTTAGAGTAGAAGAGAATATGCACAAAATGCTGAAATTAAATGGGCAGAGTTTCGTTATTACCTGAGTTAATCGGCGGCCACTTCTTAGCTTCAGTTTGAAAATTCCAGATTAAGCTCCTCCTTTGGGGAATATTAATTAAAATTAATTCAATTAAGTGACCAAATCACAACAGCAAAGTAATAAAAGCCTAAACTAAATGTAGAAAAGCAGTAGAAGAACCGCAAGGAGCGTAGGAGAGAAGAGAGCGTCCATCAGCACAGACCCAGTCCTTAAAACTGTCGATTCGAGGCTGTATTTATAGGGAAAAACCAGGCTGGAGGGTGGCTGTTGCCGCTGTGGATGGCGGCTGCTGTCACCCTATCCTGTCCACTCGCTAGTTTTTTTCGTTCCAAAGGCTTTTTCGGGAGTTTCGTACATCCAAAAAAATATTCCGGGACCAGTTCTGCGATTCTCGTAATTTTCCGGACGTTTCAGGTACCATATTGGCATATTTTCGGTGAACTTTCCAAATGGCCTTCGGTCCGGCCGGACTGTTTGCAATCCGGGAAAACATGCTTTTTGAGCCTCAAAATTTGAGTATCCACAGTTGCCCCCCACCGGCAACCATAAAAATGATTTATGGGAGTCGGTGGTTGTCTGAAAAACAAATTTTGAAGGCGAAAATCGGACGCGTCCAGAAGACCCGCCTTTTGGCTATTTTCCTTTCTCCTTTTCCTTATTGTCTCTTCTTTCTTTTGGTTCATTCCTTCGTAATAGAAAGGATCTATACTCAGGTTTGGTTAAAGGACCACCTCCAAGTGGTTGCTGCTCCTACTTTCTTGCCTTATAACCCCTCTCAGTATCGTATGCGGAGGATCCTGATCACTCATCCGTCTATTGATACATGGACCTCATGGCTGATTGAGTTGGGTCCAAATGAGGTACTGTGGTACATTTCCTGGTATGACATCACCCGCTTTATCCAGGTTAGCTTCCGCCATACCCGAGTTTACCTGCTAGGCCTTACACATTGCACGTGGTACTGCGCTTCGCGCGTTTTAAGGCAGATGGGGATAGACCAGACTGTTTCGATTGTGGATGGCACTTTTGTTGATCTAGTTAGTACTCCGGGTGTTACCCGAGCCATCTTTAAGGCCTGGGTTAGAGATCATCACATGGTTAGGCCCCTACCTAATCCTGCCGGCGTTCATACTTCTCCAGAGTACCGAACCTGGTTCATTGCTGCTGTTTGGCCGATTGAGAGGCCAAGGAGGAACGCACTGCTGAGTGCACTTGAGGGTTGGGCTCAGGTTGGCACTAATGATGCGGACGAGACTGATGAGGAGATTGTGATGGCTCCTCCACAGGTGAGGTTGGAGAGGGTTTAGCACCTAAAGACGACATTGAGGATGTTGCCCCATGTAGGCGACGGGACACTTAGATTTTTTTTTGGACTTTAGACTGTATCTGGAATTTTGACTTTGGATTTTTTTCTTTGGATGTATGTTTTTTTGGACTTAGACTTTTATTTTGTTTTTTTTTTTTTTTGTTTTTTGAACTTTATGGACTCTTTTGCTTGACTTTATTACTTTGAAATGGAATGACATTACAGTTTTGACTTTTGGGCTTTTCGAGCATTTCCCAATTTATTTATTCAAGCTCTAACTTTTGCCTAAGCCGCCCTTTCGGGTTTTCAGCTTAGCGGGCCCCGACTTTTGCCTAAGCCGCCCTTTTCGGGTTTTCAACTTAGCGGGTTCTTCTTTTTTTTTTTCTTTCTTTCCTCTTTTTTTGGCAAAGAAGAATGAATTATGAAATGATTTTTCCATTAATGTTTAGACCACGCCCAAAGAGGGTTGCCTACATATCTCCGATATATAATTTCTTTTTTCCGAGGAGAATCAGGTCTAATGTAGCTCTTTTTTACATCATGCAATGATTATAATTACACATAATATCTTTTTAACTAATCTAAATTACATGGATTCGTGAACTCCAAACCATCTAAATCAGTCAAAATGACGGCTCCGTCAGACAGTATTCTCTTTAGAATGTAAGGCCCAGCCCAATGAGGGCGGAACTTCCTACGTGGGTCTATGACTGGTTGTCTAATTTCCTTCAAGACCAAACAACCTTCTTCCAATTTTCGGTCTTTGACCTTCTTATTAAAATGCCTAGCCATTCTCCTCTGGTAAACCTGAGTTCGGTGGATCGCTTGTAATCTTTTCTCATCAATACCCAGGAGTTGGAGGTGGTAATTCTGGACCCAATCTGCTTCTCTGATTTGGCTTTCCAGGATGATTCTTGCCGACTGAACTTCCAGTTCAACAGGCAGCACTGCCTCCATACCATATACCAAGGAATACGGAGTTGCTCCGGTGGGCGTTCTGATTGAAGTCCTATATCCCCATAGGGCATTCGGTAACTGTTCATGCCAAGCTTTGTGCTTTTGAACTGTCTTCTGCAAAATGACTTTTATAGCCTTATTTGCAGCCTCTACAGGGTGAGGACTTATGATGTTGGATTCTCTTTTCTTTCAACAAATCAGAAAATTCACTCTGAAAGTTTGACCCATTATCAGTGATGATCTCAAATGGCGTTCCATACCGACAAAGGATGTTAGTACGAACGAACTGTGCCGCCTTCTTGGCATTCAAAACCGAATAAGAGGCTGCCTCGATCCACTTAGTGAAATAATCTACAGCAACGAGGATGAATTGATGACCATTGGAAGCTTTTGGGTGGATCTTTCCGGTCACATCTATGCCCCAAGTTGCGAAGGGCCAGGGTGAAGCAATGGGATTCAAATTGACCGAAGGCTATTTTTGCAGCTTAGCAAAAATTTGACACTCATGGCACTTCTGTGCGTGCCTCACGCAATCTGCATTCATAGTTGACCAGTAATAACCCAGGTTCATAATTTTTCGAGCCAGAGCTATCCCGTGCATGTGTGGACTGGGCTCCCCGTTGTGTAAGGAATCCATAATGGTTTGAGCTTCCCCTTCATCTACGCATCTTAGATGTAAACCGTTCCAATTTCTTTTATATAGAACTCCCCCAGTAAGGAAATATCCGGATGCTAACTGTCTCAATGTCCGTTGATCAGTCTTCGAGGATCCATCCGGGTAAGCCTCGTTCCGAAGATAATTCTGTACGTCCCAAAACCAAGGCTTGTCATCGACCAAATTCATGATGTGGGCCGGCTGTTTCTGTAGCCGAACTGTCAAAAGTCGAATGATTTGATTCCCCTCTGCATTGACCATGGAAGCTAAAGTAGCAAGGGCATCAGCAAACTGGTTCTTGGCTCGGGGCAAGTAATGGAAAGATAGATCCTCGAATTATTGAGCCAATCCGTCCAAGCGTTGTAGGTAAGGAACCAAATGCTCTTCCTTAATTTTCCACTTCCTTAGAGCTTGAGAGACTATTAAATTGGAATCCCCGAAAACCCTAAGGACTTTTAACTCTTTATCCAGGGCCGCTTCTAACCCCTTAATGCAAGCTTCATACTCGGCTTCATTGTTGGTGCAGTCGAAATCTAACTTGACTGCGATAGGGACGTATTCTCCACAAGGAGTTTTGAACACGACTCCAATTCCATTTCCGTGATAATTCGAAGCTCCATCAAAATACATCTCCCAAACGTCATTTTCCACGTTCAATAGATCTTCGTCGGGAAACTCCACTTCTTTCATTTCGTCTTCCACGGGCAGTTCCGCTAATTGGTCAGCCAAGGCTCCTCCTTTTACTGCCTTCCGTTGTACAAATTTCAAGTCATAGGCTGCGAGCACTGACACCCACTTAACCATCTTACTGTCAAGAACCGGCCTCTCCATAAGGAATTTCAAGGGGTTCGATTCAGAGATGACATTTGTGGTATAGGATAAAAGGTAGTGCTATAGCTTTGTACAAGCCCAAACTAGAGCCAGACATAACTTCTCTATCTTATTATACTTCAGCTCATAGTCTAGCATCCTTTTGCTAAGGTAGTACATGGCATTTTCTACCCTGGTGTCTTCTACTTGTTGAGCTAGCATTGCACCCATCGCTTCTTCTGTCACTGATAGGTACAATAGCAAAGGTTTTCCTGGCCTTGGAGGTTGCAAGACTGGTGGAGATAGTAAGTACTGTTTGACCTGATCAAAGGCTTTCTGACAATCTTCGTTCCATTTGACGGATACCCCTTTCTTGAGTAATTTGAAGATCGGACCACAAGTATCGGCCAATTGATTAATGAACCGGCTGATGTACTGTAGCCTTCCCAGGAAACCCTGAACTTCCTTTTCTGTCTTCGGTGCTGGCATTTCCAAAATGGCTTTGGCTTTTGAAGGGTCAATCTCTACGCCTTTCCGGCTGACCATATGCCCCAGAAATACTCCGGATGTAGCTCCAAACAGACATTTTGCCGGGTTGAGCTTTAAATTGTACTTTCGAAGCCTAAGGAAGAACTTCTCAAGTGCTGTGGTATGTTCTTCAGCTGTTTTCGATTTAACAACCATGTCGTCCACATACACCTCAACTTCTTTATGAATCATGTCGTGGAAGATAGTTGTTGCCATTCTTTGATAAGTTGCCCCGGCATTTTTGAGCCCAAAAGGCATGACCCTATAGCAGTAGGTTCCCCACTCTGTGATTAATGCCGTCTTCTCTTTGTCTGGCAAATGCATCATTATCTGATTGTACCCGACAGCGAGATCAGTCAAGGAGACCATCTCGTGTCCAGCCATTCGGTCAACCAACAAGTCAATACGAGGCAAAGGAAAATTGTCCTTCGGACATGCTTTATTCAGATCTCGGTAGTCGACACACATTCGCACCTTTCCATCCTTCTTAGGAACCGACACTATGTTTGCTAACCATGTTGGGTAGGCAATGGGCTCTATGAACTTGTTTTCCAATTGCTTAGCTACTTCCTCCTTGATTTTCAAGGACCATTCTGTTTTCAGCCTCCTTAGCTTCTATTTTACCGGCTTAGCCTCGGGGTACACTGGAATCTTGTGTACTGCTATTGCTGGGTCAATTCCCGTGATGTCACTAGCCTTCCACATGAAGCAATCGGCAAACTTCTTCAAGCATTCAATGATCTGTTCCCTGTTCACACAGTCAGATGCAATGTATGTATGTTCATTTTCTTCTTTGCCAATGATTATTTTCTCTTTTTCATTTTTCATTTCATTTATTTCTTTTTCATTATTTTTCCTAGGATATGCTTGGAAAGATTGACACGCAGGGTAACCAATGATCTGTAAGCTTTTATTGATAAGGACGGGATCGTCCTCAAAAATTACATCAAATTTAACATCCGGATTTTCCAAATCTGATACAAAAGACTCGGAACTGGACTCTGACTCGATTTCAGACTCAGGGTCAGACTCAGACTCAGTACAGGACTTAGCATCAGGTCTAGACTCTAGGTTTGGCTCGGGAAGGGTTCTGTCAACAGCGCGCTCCTCCTCGGTATACCAGTTGGTGAGAGGCCCTTTATTCGGCTTGATCAGGCTCAACAAGTCTTGGTTCCCATCATTACTAGTAATAACTGCAACCTCGTCAAGAGACTAGGCTGCATGAGATCTTCTATCTCCAGCTCGGTTATTGCCTCTGGCTTGTTGTCCCAGGCATCAGCAAATATTTCCAGCCCAAGCAGCATTTTCTTAGCTGTCGGGAAATAGAATGGTTCTTGGAAGCCACAATAAGGAATTGTTTCTCCTGGTTTGCAGAAATGACCATTCAAAGTCAAAAGGTAAGGCCGCATCTGTATACTCTTCTTCTTTCTTCTCCTGGTCCTTCCAGCAAGGTCTTCATCAGTGGGCTCATAACCTAGCCCAAAGGTCCCTTTGTTCACCGGACACTCCCAAGCTTGCAGTGTGGGGTATGTCTTTTCGGACCTTGCCATAACCATTCCCGGCAGGTAGGACATTTTCAGCATTAAAGGAACCATGCAGTTTACTTGCATCGTCCTGAAATCAAAGAGAATTCGAGAGTTTGCAGTTTTTCCCTCTATGCACTGTACTGTGTCATATTGAAATCCTGAGAGGGGCAGGTTGGCATTCTCAGGGTTGACCTCAAAGAGAGGTTGGCCCTTTGTCTTCTTCAGTTGGCTATAGTCCTCCCCCTGAATAGTGATAACTTTGCCCTCGTAAGGAAACTTGACCTTTTGATGCAGAGAAGAGGGCACTGCCTTAGTATGATGTATCCATGGTCGTCCCAGGAGTAGGTTGAAACTGGTAGGCACATCAATTACTTGGAACGGGACCTCCATCATAGCTGGCCCAATTGCTAATTTCAATGTAGCAAACCCCCAACACTTCCCTCCGGGTGCTGTCATAAGCTTTGACTATCTGGTCCGATGGACTGAAATCTGCTTCCTCCAACCCCAGACAGCTAGCTACCCTTAGTGGGCAGACATTCAATGCTGACCCATTGTCAATGAGAACCATGGGCACCGTCTTTTCTCTAGTCTGAACAGTAACATAGAGTGCATCATTGTGACTGCCTCCTTCCTTGGGCAAGTCATCATCAGAAAAGCCAATGCTTTGCATCTTGGATGCTTGTGTAAGGGTGGATACCAGCACTTCAGGGCTAACCTCCATCGATGTTTGTAGCTGACTCAAGGCCTTGCAAAGAGCTTGGCGATGAGGGAAAGATGATGCCAGAAGTTCCCAAATTGATACCCTAGCCTGGGTCTTTTTTAACTGCGAGAGTACCGAGTCTTCCTTTGGCTCAGCTGCCCTTTGGTAGGGCTTATTTTGGACTTTATCCAGAACTATTGGTTCATACTGTCTCCCACTCCTAGTCATTACATTGACCTCTTCAGATAAGTCATTCAGGTCCAGGACACAGATGTCACTCATTTCTGGGAATAGTTCGAAAGGATCGATCAATTCCTGGTCAGCAACGATAGCATTTATCCTGTGATTTGGTAAAGGATTAGTGCTTATATTTGGCTTACTCTTTGGAATGATTGAACTATTATCCACCAGGTCTTGGATGCGGTTCTTAAGCGTCCAGCATGCTTCAGTCTTGTGCCCGTTACCCTGATGGTACTCACAGTATTCATCAGCCCTATAGTTCCTCGGCAATGGGTTGGGTGGTGGCCTTGCTTCTAAAGGCTTAATGTAATTTGCCTTGATAGCCTCTCGGAATACAAAAAGGATTGGCATCCCGAGATCAGTGTAAGTCCTCCTCGACTGGCTGCCATTTCTCATATTCCCCACACGTAAAGGATTCACGAGGGTGATACTTGCCACTTCGTGAACTTTGCTAGCTTGGCTAGGCTTCTTATATTTTGAGGTACCCGAATCTTCTTTTAGTTGACCCACTTGGTGTGAACCCCTCCCCCAAAAATACATGGTCATATAAATGCATATGACTAAGGGCAGAAATGCACGTGAATGTATGAGTCGCCACCTTGTTTAATTATTTTAGGGTAAACTAGGAAAAAACCCTAAGTGACTCCAATTTTAATTAACCTAATTGCTAAATTAATTATCCCAATGTTTAAGGCATGGTCTACGAACCCGAGGTGGATCCCGAGACTATGTCATGCTGATGAACTAACCTATAAATGAATGCTTTGCAAGGTAAAATATGTAATTGGACCAAATGAAATGTTTAAGTGATTTCGACTTGCCGCCCGGGGTTAAATCCCGAACGTGCCTACGTACTTCCATTTGAATGGAAGATCAAAGTCAACGTAGTTCGATAGGCCTTTTTTTAAAAGGGCTTTGAAGGGGTATGCTTAATGCATGAGTGTGTGTATGCTTTGTGCATTTTTGTTTAGGCATTTTGCCAAAAATTGATTGATTTGATTTAGGCATTTATTACCACAAATGTTGATTTAAGGCTTTTAGCCAAAAAGATGGATTTAGGCAAATTGTTTGCCAAAAGTTGATGTGATTTAGGCGATTGTCGCCAAAATTGATTGATTTTAAGGCTTTTAACCAAAATGAGTTGATTTAGGCAATTAGTTTGCCAAAAGTGTTTGATTGGGCGATTGTCGCCAAAATTGATTGATTTAAGGCAATTTATTTGCCAAAAGTGATTATTGGAAAGCTTTTTGGCCAAAATTTTGATTTAAGCGATTTGTCGCTTAAAAAAAAAGATTAATCTACTTATAGGCAATCTGTTTGCCGAAAGTGATTAATTGAATTGCAATGTAGGCAATTTATTGCCAAGAAAACATGTTTAATTAAGGCCTATTTAGCCACAATTATTAATTAATTGGACTTCAGCCGAATTGTTTGAAATAAAGGCGATCACCATAGCTATTGATTAACTAGGCTTTGGCCAATATTGTCAGATTTAGGCTTTAATACCACAATTATTAATTAACCGGGCATTTAGCCTAAAATCATTTAATTGAGGCAGTTTATTTGCCTAATGATGACATGAATGCATTTATGTAGTTGTAGAATTAGGAGTAGAAGAGAAGCATGCATGAAGTGCTAAAATTAAATAGGCAGAGTTTAGTTTATGTACCTGATTTAATCGACGGCCACTTCTTAGCTCCAGGTTAAGCTCCTCGTTAAGGGAATATTAATTAATTCAACTTTAGTGACCAATTAACAAAGCAAGAAAGCAATAAAGCTAAATTCAAATGCAGAAAAGTAGTAAAGAATCGCAAGGAGCGTAGGGGAGAAGGAGCGTCCGTCAACACAGACCGAGTGACCCAAAACGGAGTGCTGGGGCCAATATTTATAGGCAAAAAACCGGGCTGAGGGTGGCAGCTGCCGCCGAGGTGGGCGACCAGAGCCGCCGTGGCCGGCGGCAGCCGCCGCCGCCGAGTCCGGCGGTCGAAGCCACCGTGGCCGGCGGCAGCCGCCGCCGTGTCCGGGCGGCCGGAGCCGCCGTGGCCGTTAGACTTGCTATCTTTTCATTCCGGAGGCTTTTTCGGGAGTTTCCGACCTCCAAAAAATATTTCGGGACCGGTTCTGCGATCCTCGTAATTTTCCGGACATTTCAAGTACCATATTGGCATACTTTTGGTGAACTTCCCGAATGGCCTCCGGTCCGGCCGGACTGTTTGCAGTCCTGGAAAACTAGCTCTTTGAGCCTCAAAATTTGAGTATTCACAGTTGCCCCCCACCGGCAACCATAAAAATTATTTATGGGAGTCGGTGGTTGTCTGAAAAATAAATTTTGAAGGCGAAAATCGGACGCGTCCAGAAGACCCGCCTTTTAGCCTTTTCCTTATAAATAGCTTGAAAGTCTCATTTTTCATTCATTCTACACTCTCCACATCAAAGAGCTCTCTCAAATTCTCTCAATTTCTAAAGCTTCCAAGCTTCCTTCCTCCATGGCTTCCTCAGATCTTAGCGATGAGGATTTTCTGGAGTCTCTAGGGATTTCCCTTGACGATGTCGATCTTACGGCGGACGCTGACACTCACGCCTCCGTAACCAGCATCTTTGCCCAGGTAAGCTCCCTTTTACTTTTTATATGTTCATTTACCTTTTGGGCCTTAGGCCAAATTGTGGAAATTTTTTTTTTTGGGCCTTAGGCCAAATTGTGAATTTTGGGCCTTAGGCTGGAATGTGAATTTTGGGCCTTAGGCCAAAATGTGAATTTTGGCCTCTGCGGCCAAATTGTGAATTTTGTTATTTTTCTGCACTTACTGTCTTATTAGTATGCATGCTAGGGTAGAATTAAGACATTATCCTTAGTAAGGAACCGAGGAATAACTCTTAGATTGCTTTACCTTTTAGGACCCACATATCAAATTGGATGTGGGTGAGACTTCGGTGACCGAGATTCCGCTCGAAATATTTTATCAAAACAACCCGGTTGGAGCGATTATCAGTCCGTCCCATCTGGGCTACCTGAGGCATTTCGACGTGGGTCGGTACAGCCACAAGGAGTTACTGGGCGCTTTGGCCGAGAGATGGTGGGACACTACCAATACTTTCCACTTTTCTTGGGGCGAGTTGACAATGACCCCTGCGGACTTTTCTGTGATTTCCGAGATCCCTTTTGGCACTCGGCCGATCGAGTTATATGATGACTGGAGGATAGAGATTTCCCCTGACTGGATAGTGGAGCTGATTGGGATAGACCTGCCTCGGATCGTCAGACCAAGCTCTGCTACTCCGGCTTTGAGTGTTTCCAGACGCTGGTTATACCTCCAAGCCCCCGACATTTATGCTAGATACAGGCGGGGAGAGCTGACGGCTACTCAGGTGGCCAGATTTACTTTGCTGCTGCTGTTTGCTTCGACCTTCTGGTCCAACAGGAAAGAGAAGTTTAATCCTTCCATCTTGAAGAGTTTGAAAAACATGGCCCATCTTGCGGAGTATGATTGGGCCGGTGCCATTTTGAGTCACATGTACGACGACATGAGCGATCTAAGTCGAGGCCACTGCAAACTCAGCGGGACCTACTACTTCTGGGAGGTAATGTAAAGAACATTCTCCCTTTCTGTGTTTTTCTGTTCATCTTGATTTTTTCCATTGATTCTTGCTTCTTCTCTCTTTCTTTTTTTTTTTTGCAGACTTGGGCATTTGAGTACTTTCCTTACACTCGCCCGGAGCTGATTCATGCTGACCTTGGATTAGGGCTGGTACCTTCGGCTTGGAGATGGTACCGATCAAACCTTCAAACCGTTCAGCGCAAGAAATCGCTGAGGGATTTGAGAGCCTTTTCTGATACTTGCACTCTGGCGCAGGTGTGTGTTTAGTAATTCTTGACTATGTTAAATAAAAAGGATTTATTAACACATTTGCATCTTTTATAGGTTGAGGTGGGGGCGATGGCTGCCCGTCTACAGAGCTGGATTCAGGTCGACTCCCGCTTCCAGCGGTCGGATGCCCTATCTCGGTGGAGAGTGGTACTGTCGCACCCCGTCCTGAGACGATACTATTTGGGCAAGAGGGTAGACCTTCAGATAAGAGGCTGTCGTTCTGTCCCTTATTCCCCTCCTGAGGACATGCGAGCGGGCAAGCATATGATTCTCACCAATGCCCATACTGAGGGTATTCCACATATGGAGTTCATCCTGGAGGGAGATTATGCCGAGTTCTGCAGAATCTCTTTGATGCAGCCCATTGGATCTCGGCTTGATAGTTTTCAGAGATCGGCTCCTTCCCAGCTGCCTGCCACCCATTCTTCTCGGGCTTCGGGTCCCTCGACTAGGACTCCAAGGAGGAGGCCTATGACCGATCCCACTTCTTCCACTCCGGTTGAGGGTTCGTCTCGGGCCAGCCCTAGCTGCTCGGCTGGTCCTTCCAGGGCTCCCCGGGCTATTTCGGAGGCTACCGGGCCACTTCACCTAGACCTGGCCAATCTACGTCTTCCTTACAGCTGTGAACCCCTACCCCAAAATATCATAGGCATATGAATGCATGTGACTAAGGGAAGAAATGCACGTGAATGTATGAGTCGCCACCTTGTTTAATTGCTTTAGGGTAAACTAGGAAAAACCCTAAATGACTCCAATTTTAATTAACCTAGTTACTAGATTAATTATCCCAATGTCTAAGGCATAATCTGCGAACCTGAGGTGGATCCCGAGACTATGTCATGCTGATGAAACTAACCAAAAATGAATGCTTTGCAAGATGATTGGACCAATGGACTGTTTAAGTGAGTTTGAATGATTGCGACTTGCCGCTCGGGGTTAAATCCCGAACGTGCCTACGTACTTCCGTTTGAATGGAAGATCAAAGTCCACGTAGTTCGATAGGCCTCTTCTAGAGGGCTTTAGATGGGATGCTTGATGCATGAGTGTGTGTATGCTTTGTGCATTTTTGTTTAGGCATTTTGCCAAAGAATTGATTGTTTCAGGCACTTGGTGCCAAAATGTTGATTTGAGGCTTTTTTGCCAAAAGAAAGGATTTGGGCTTATTCTTGCCAAAAGATAAGTTGTGCTTATTTGCTTGCCAAAGATTAATTGGGCTTATTATTGCCAAAAGATTGATTGTTTAGGCGATTGTCGCCTAAATTGAATGATTTAAGGCTTTTTAGCCAAAATGAATTGATTTAGGCAATTGTTGCCAAAGGTTGATTCAAGGCTTTTAGCCAAAAGAAATTGATTTAAGCGATTTGTCGCTATAAAAGAGATTAATCTTCACTTATAAGCAATTTATTTGCTTAAAGTGATTATTTAAAGGCTTTTATCCAAATTATTGATTTAAGCGATTTGTCGCTATAAAAGATTAACTTTTCACTTATAAGCAATTTGTTTGCCTAAAGTGATTAATTAAATTGAAATATAGGCAATTTATTGCCATAAAAAAAACGTGTTTAAGTAGGACCTTTTAGTCACAATCATTGATTAACTGGACTTAGGCCAAGAACTGTTCGAAATAAAGGCAATTTCACCATAGTTATTGATTAACTAGGCTTCTTTAGCCAATAATGTCAGATTTACGCTTTAATACCATGATTATTAATTAATCGGGCATTTAAGCTTAATCTTTATTTGATTGAGGCAATTTATTTGCCTAGTGGATGATATGGATGCATTCATGCAGTTATAGAGTTAAGAGGAGTAGAAAAGAAGCATGCATGAAGTGCTAAAATTAAATAAGCGTAGTCTAATTTATGTACCTGATTTAATCTCCGACCGCTTCTTAACTCCAGGTTAAGCTCCTCGTTAAGGGAAATATTAATTAAAATGGAGTTTTTAATGGCCACTTAATAAAGCAAGAAAAAACGAAAGCAGAATAACATAAAATAAAATAAAGAATGCAGAAAGCGATAAAAGAAATCGCAAAGAGCGTAAAGGGAGAAGAGAGGTCCGTCAACACAGACTGTGTCTAAAATGGAGCCCCGGGGCCTCTTTTTATAGAGAAAAAAACGCACCCCGGGCGCGCCTGCCCGCCCTCGAGGGCGGGCGTGCCCGCCTGGTCTGGGCGGGCGTGTCCGCCCATTCTGGGCGGGCGTGCCCACCTGGTCTGGGCGGGCGTGCCCACCTGGTCTGGGCGGGCGTGCCCGCCCATGCTGGGCGGGTGCGCCCGTCCTTGAGGGTGGGCATGCCCACCCCCGCGGGCGGACATGCGTGCCTTTTTTTCTTTCCGGAGGCTTTTTCGGGAGTCCCGGACTTCCAAAAAATATTCCGAAACCAGTTTCGTGATCTTCGTAATTTTTCGGACATTTCAAGTACCATATTGGCACACTTCCGGTGAACTTTTTTGAATGACCTCCGGTCCGACCGGACTGTTTGCAGTCCGCAAGAATTGGCTCTTTGAGCCTCAAAATTTAGGTATTCACAGTTGCCCCCCACCGGCAACCATAAAAGATGTTTTTATGGGCGCTGGTGGTTGTCTGAAAACTAAATTTTGTAGGCGAATGTTAGACGCGTCAAAAGGACCCGCCTCTTGGCTATTTGCTTATAAATAGCTCAAAAACTCATTATTTCATTCATTCTCCACTCTCCAAATCAAAAGAGCTCTCTCAAATTCTCTCAACTTTCTCATCATGGCTTCCCCAAGCTATAGCAGCGGTGAGGATCTCCTGGAGTCTCTGGGAATTTCTGTGGACGATGCCAATCTTGCGGCGGACGCTGACAATCATGCTTCCATGACCGGCGTCTTTGCCCAGGTAAGCTCCCTTCGCTTCTGTACTTTTGGGCCTTAGGCCAAGTGTGAATTTTTTGGGCCTTAGGCCAAATTATGATTTTTCGGGCCTTAGGCCAAATCGTGATTTTTTTTTTTGGGCCTTAGGCCAAATCGTGATTTTTTTGGGCCTTAGGCCAAATCGTGATTTCTTGGGCCTTAGGCCAAATCGTGATTGAATCTTACCACTTTTATTAGTATGATACTGGGGGAGGATTAGGATATCTTTTAGTTAGGAACCAAAGGATAACCTTAAACTGTTTTACCTTCTAGGACGCATACATTAGGCTGGACGTGGGCGAGTCCTCTATTGCTGAGATCCCATTTGACATACTTGATCCTAATAACCCGGTCGGAGCCATCATTGACCCCTCTCACCTGGGCTTCTTAAGAAATCTCGAGCTGGGTAGGCAGAATTACAAGAGTTTACTGGGCGCGTTGGCTGAGAGATGGTGGGACACCACCAACACTTTCCACTTCTCTTGGGGCGAGATGACGATGACCCCAACTGACTTTTCATTGATTTCTGGGATTCCTTTTGGTACTCAGCCGATCGAGCTGTATGACGATTGGAGGACTGCGGTTACCCCCGACCGAATGACGGAGTTGATAGGGATTGACCTTCCCCAGATTGTTAGACCCAGCCATTCCTCCCCCGATTTGAGTGTTTCGAGGCACTGGTTATCCTCCCAAGCTCCTAGCATTTATGCCCGACATAGACAGGGAGAGCTAACGGCGACTCAGGTAGCTAGATTCACTCTGCTGCTGCTGTTTGCTTCGTCTTTCTGGTCTAACAGAAAAGAGAAGTTTAATCCCTCTATACTGAGGAGTTTGGAGGACTTGGCCCACCTCACTGAGTATGATTGGGCCGGTGCTATTCTGAGCCGCATGTACGAGGATATGTGCGATCTGAGTCGAAGCCACTGTAGGCTCAGTGGGACCTACTATTTCTGGGAGGTAATGTAAAGAACATATCCTCATTCTGTGCCCCCCCCCCCTTTATTTTTATTATTAATCCTTTCCTTCCTTGTGCAGACTTGGGCCTTTGAGTATTTTCCCTATATTTGCCCTGAGCTGGCCCGCACTGATCTTGGGCTAGGGTTGGTACCTTTAGCTTGGAGATGGTATCGAGCTAACCAACAGTCTATTCTACACCGGAAGTCTTTGGGAGATCTGCGGAGCTTCTTCGATACTTGTACCATAGGGCAGGCGAGTGCATTCCTAATTTCTCTTGGTTATGTGAAAAAAAAAAGATTTATTAACACATTTGCTTCTCTTACATAGGTTGAAGTAGGGGCGATGGGCATCCGACTCCAACATTGGATTGAGGCGGATCCCCATTTCAGGCGATCAGAGGCTCTGTCTCGGCGGCGGTTTGTCTTATCACATCCTGTTCTGAGACGTTATTACCTGGGTGAGCGAGTGAACTTCCAGGTTAGGGGCTGCCGCTCCGTTCCTCTTCCTCCCCCTGAGGACATGCGAGCGGGCAAACAGATGGTTCTTACAGATGTCCATACTGAGGGTATCCCGTACATGGAATTGATCCGGGGTGGAGATTATGACGAATTCTGCCAGGTGTTTCTGATGCGGCCCATCGGCTCCAGGTTTGACAGTCTCCCGAGGTCGACTCCTTCCTAGCCGCTTGGCACCCGTTCCTCTCGGGCTTCCGGTTCTTCGGCCAGGACTCCAAGGAGGAGGCCTGTGACCCAGCCTTCTTCTTCTACTCCGGTGGAGGGTCCGTCTCGAGCTGGCCCTAGTCATTCGGTTGGTGCCTTCAGGATTCCCCAGGCTATTTCAGAGGCTACCAGGCCTGTCCATCCGGGCTTGGCCAATTTGCACCTTCCATACAGCATTTCCTATTACACTCCTGAGGGTACTTCGTCTCTTAGGGAGGTATCCCTGGGTCGTGTGAATCACCTGGCTCTTCCTCCTGATGACATTAATGAGGTAATGACTGGTAAATCCCTCATAAAAAAGGATTCATATGAGATTTGTATATTGACTTTGCATTTTTGTGTGATTTCCAGGTTCCTGACGGCTTGGTCCGTCAGATGATGGAGCTAATCCTTGGAATGCAGGAGGAACTAACTTCAGCTTGGACACTGCAGGCTTTTGACGACCAGAGGAGGAGGAGGTCTCGCCGCTGATAGCTGCTAGACTTCTTTGCTTTCCTTTACTTTCTTTCCCTCTTTTCTTTATTGTATTGAAACTTGGCCGTACTTCTGTACTCAACTTATTTGTACCTGTATTTGATTAATACTGACAGTATGCATGCATTAGATTTGAGCAGAAAAGGATTAAAAAGTACACACTTTGTTTCTCTTTCTTTTTTTTTTGTTTTTTTTTTTTTTTTTTTTTCGAAAGAGAAAAGGAAAGAAAAAAGAAAAAAAAGTTATTTTCTATTTTTATTTCTATTTTTCTTCTTTTTTTTTTTTTACTTATTATTATTTATTTTATTTATTATTATATTTATTATTATTTTTTTAAAAACAGGAAGGATAAATAAATAAGAAACATGAATCCCTTTTACAATCATAGCATGCATAGCTGGACCAGGAGTCTCTCCAAAGTTGAAAAGATCAATTTGGGGAGGTACGGAATTTCTCCTGTTATCACTCTTAGGGGCGTAGTAGTTGACTGGGACTTTGTGCGAGCCTGTATTAGATTTTGGGATCCTGAGGCTCACGTTTTTCGGTTTGGGGCTATGATGGAGGAAATGTGCCCTCTTTTTGAGGAATTTTGTGCGATTATAGGGTGTGATCCCAATGCTCCCTTGGTTAGGCACGAGGTGAAAGTTGGGTATGTTAAGTCATTTGAGAACTTGTTTCGGTTTAGCCGGCCACAGGCTAGGGCTATGATTGTGGATGATCAGAAGGCGATTCTGCTGCCTCTGATCGATGAATTTTCAGAGACTTGCTCAGACGACCCTGACCGGATGAGGCTGAGGATGCGGGCCCTGGTTTTCTGCTTATTGGCTGGTTTCTTATTCAACCGGGACCCGGGCTTTGGAGACTTGCGGCTTTGCCCTATGGTTTGGCAAATGGAGGACATGGGTTGCATTGGCGGTATTGTGCTGGCTGAGACCATTAGAAGTCTTGACAGAGCCGCTTTAGGGTTCGACGATTGGACCGTTTCTCCCATTATTTTGCAGGTATTTCTCCCTATCATCTTTCCTCATTCTTCTTCTTCCTCTTTTTTCTTATAATGGAAAAGATCCATTATTCAGGTTTGGTTGAGGGATCACCTCCAAGTAGTGGCTGCTCCAACCTCTCTTCCCTACAATTCTTCTCAATATCGCATGCGGAAAATCTTGCTCTCCCACCCTTCTACTGAAACATGGACTTCATGGCTGGTTGAATTGGGTCCAAATGAGATACTGTGGTTCGTCCCTTGGTACAATATCAACCGCTTTATTCAGGTCAGCTTTCGCCATTCTCGGGTTTATCTCCTAGGCCTCACACACTGTACTTGGTACTGCGCTTCGCGCGTTCTGAGGCAGATGGGGATAGATCAAACTGTCCCTATTATGGATGACATTTCAGCTGATTCTGCGATTACTGCTGGTGTTACCCGAGCTGTTCTTAAAGCTTGGGTTAGAGATCACCGTATGGTTAGACCTTTACCTGATCCTTCCAGCGTTCAGACTTCTCCCGAGTATCGGGCCTGGTTCATTACCGCTGTCTGGCCGATTGAAAGACCAAGGAGGACTGCACTGCTGAGTGTTCTCGAAGGTTGGGTTCAGGCTGATGCTGAAGAGGAGATTGGGACAGGTGAGGAGATTGTGCTGGCCCCTCGGACAGACAAGGCTGGGCAGAGTTCAGCAGAAGACTCAGAGGATGCCGCTCCGCGGAGGCAACGGGATACCTAGACTCTTATGAACTTTTGTGATTTTTCCTTGTTTTGCCTTTCGTTTGGGACTTTGGATTTATCTTTTGATGTATGCTTTACACTTTCTTTAGTTATTTTTGGACTCTCTTGCTTGATTCTGGATTATTTGACTTTGTCATTAGGCGTTTGAACTTTCCAAGCATTTGCCAACTTTTATTTATTTAAGCTCTAATTTTTGTCTAAGCCGCCCTTTCGGGTTTTCAGCTTAGCGAGCTACCCCCTTTTTGCCTAAGCCGCCCTTTCGGGTTTTCAACTTAGCGGGTTTTTTTTTTTTTTTTTTGCAAAGAAGAAATGAATTATGAAATGACTTTTTTATTAATGTTTAGACCGCGCCCAATGAGGGCTGCCTACATATCTCCGATATATAATTTCTTTTTTCCAAAGAGAATCAGGTCTAATGTAGTTCGTTTTACATTATGCAAATGATTACAATTTACACAAAATATTTTTTTAACTGATCTAAATTACATGGATTAGTGAATTCCAAGCCATCCAAATCAGTCAAAATAACGGCTCCGCCTGACAAGATCTTCTTCAACACATAGGGTCCAGCCCAATGAGGACGGAACTTCCCCCGTGGATCTATGACCGGTTGTCTAATTTCCTTTAGAACCAAACAACCTTCTTCCAGTTTCCGGTCTTTGACCTTCTTGTTAAAATGTCTTGCCATTCTTCTTTGATAGACTTGAGTTTGGTGGATTGCTCGCAATCGTTTTTCATCCATACCCAAAAGTTGCAAATGATAATTCTCAGCCCAATCTGCTTCGTTGATCTGGCTTTCCTGGATAACCCTTGCTGACTGAACTTCCAGCTCAATAGGCAACACTGCTTCCATTCCATACACTAGGGAGTACGAGGTTGCCCCAGTAGGCGTTCTGATTGAAGTCCTGTATCCCCATAGGGTGTTCGGTAACTGTTCGTGCCAAGCTTTATGCCTCTAAATCGTCTTTTGCAAAATGACTTTTATAGCCTTGTTCGCGGCTTCGACGGCCCCATTTGTTTGTGGGCGATAGGGTGAGGACTTATGGTGCTGAATCTTCTTATGCTTTAAGAGGTCAGCGAATTCTCCTTGAAAATGAGACCCGTTATCAGTAATGATCTCGAATGGTGTTCCATACCGACAAAGGATGCTGGTACGTACAAACTGTGCTGCCTTCTTGGCGTTTAACATCGAAAAGGAAGCTGCCTCAATCCATTTAGTGAAATAATCTACAGCGACCAGGATAAACTGATGGCCATTAGAGGCTTTCGGGTGGATCTTTCCAATTACATCTATACCCCAAGTTGCAAAAGGCCACGGTGAAGCAATTGGATTTAAATTGACTGGAGGCCGTTTTTGCAGCTTAGCGAAAATTTGGCACTCATGGCACTTCCGCGCGTGCCTCACACAATCCGCATTCATAGTTGACCAGTAATAACCTAGGTTCATGATTTTCCGAGCCAAGGCTATCCCGTGCATGTGTGACCCAGATTCCCCATTATGCACGGAATCCATAATGGTTTGGGCTTCTTCTTCATCAACGCACCTTAGGTGCATGCCATTCCAACTTCTTTTATACAGAACTCCCCCGGTAAGGAAGTATCCCGACGCTAACTGTCTCAATGTCCGTTGATCAGTTTTGGTGGATCCCTCCGGGTAGGCTTCGTTTCGAAGGTAATTCTGTATATCCCAAAACCAAGGCTTGTCATCCACCAAATGCATGACGTGTGCTGGCTGCTTCTGAAGCCTAACTGTCAGGGGCCGAATGACTTGGCCTTTCCCCACATTAACCATGGAGGCCAAGGTGGCTAGGGCATCAGCGAATTGATTTTTGGCTCGCGGCAGGTAGTAGAAAGATAATTCCTCAAACTGTTGAGCCAATTCGTCTAAGCATTGTAGGTAAGGAACCAAACGCTCTTCCTTGATTTTCCACTTCCTTAGAGCCTGGGAGACTATCAGGTTGGAATCTCCGAAAACCCTGAGGACTTTTATCTCTTTTTCCAAGGCTACTTCTAACCCCTTGATGCAGGCTTCGTATTCGGCCTCATTATTGGTACAGTCGAAGTCTAGTTTAACTGCAATTGGGATGTATTCTCTACAAGGAGTTTTGAATACAACTCCAATCCCATTTCCATGGTAGTTCGAAGCTCCATCGAAGTACATCTCCCAGACCTGACTTTCCAAGTTTAACAGGTCTTCGTCGGGGAACTCTACCTCCGACATTTGGTCTTCGACCGGTAATTCTGCTAATTGGTCAGCCAAGGCCCCGCCTTTTACTGCCTTACGTTGTACAAACTTTAAATCATAAGCCGCAAGCACTGACACCCACTTTGCCATCTTACAGTCAAGAACCGGCCTTTCCATAAGGAATTTCAAGGGGTTAGATTCAGAGATTACGTGTGTAGTGTAAGACGAGAGGTAGTGTTGCAGCTTGGTACAGGCCCAGACTAGAGCCAAACACAACTTCTCTATCTTGATGTATTTCAACTCATATTCCAGCATCCTCTTGCTAAGGTAATACACGGCATTTTCTATCCTTGTATCCTCTGCTTGTTGAGCTAATATGGCCCCCATCGCTTCTTCTGTTACTGACAGGTACAGTAGCAAAGGCTTTCCTAGCCTTGGTGGTTGTAAGACTGGCGGGGATAACAGGTATTGCTTGACTTGGTCGAAAGCTGCCTGACAATCCTCATCCCATTTGACTGCCACTCCTTTCCTAAGTAGTTTGAAAATTGGGCCACAGGTATCGGCCAACTGATTGATGAAACGGCTGATGTACTGTAGCCTTCCCAAGAAACCTCGGACTTCTTTTTCGGTCTTTGGTGCTGGCATTTCCAGAATAGCTTTGGCCTTTGAAGGGTCAATCTCTATGCCCTTCCGACTAACCATATGCCCCAGAAATACTCCGGACGTGGCTTCAAACAGACATTTTGCCGGGTTGAGCTTCAAATTATACTTTCGAAGTCTAAGGAAGAACTTCTCAAGTGCTGTTGTATGTTCTTCGATTGTTTTTGACTTAACCACCATATCATCCACATACACTTCCACCTCCTTGTGAATCATGTCGTGAAAGATGGTCGTTGCCATTCTTTGATAGGTTGCCCCGGCATTTTTGAGCCCGAAGGGCATGACCCTATAGCAGTAGGTTCCCCATTCCGTGATGAATGCCGTCTTCTCTTTGTCTGGCAAATGCATCATTATTTGATTGTACCCGACAGCAAGATCGGTCAAAGAGACCATCTCGTGTCCAGCCATTCGATCCACCAGTAAGTCAATATGTGGCAGGGGAAAATCATCCTTCGGGCAAGCTTTATTCAAATCCCTGTAATCCACACACATTCGTATCTTTCCATCCTTCTTAGGAACCGGCACTATGTTCGCTAACCATGTCAGGTAGGCAATAGGTTCTATGAACTTGTTCTCCAGCTGCTTGGCAACTTCCTCCTTGATTTTCAAGGACCATTCTGTTTTTAGCCTTCTTAGCTTCTGTTTCACTGGCTTAGCCTCTGGATACACTGGAATCTTGTGCACCACTATTGCTGGGTCAATTCCAGTGATGTCACTTGCTTTCCACATGAAGCAATCAGCAAATTTCTTCAAACATTCACTGACCTGTTCCCTGTTCATGCAATCTGATGCAATGTATGTATATTCATTTTCTTCCTTGCCAATTACTATCTTTTCCTTTTCATTTTTTATTTCATTTATTTGATTGTTTTTGCTTGGAAATGCTTGGAAAGATAGACACGCAGGGTAATCAAGAATTTGCAAGCCTTTATTAATTATGACGGAATCGTCTTCAAAAGTTACATCAAGTTTGAAATCTGGATCTTCTAGATCCGACACAGAACTGGAACTGGACTCTGACTCGGTTTCAGACTCGGGGTCAGACTCGGACTCAGTACAGGACTTTATTACAGACTCTGGTACTAGGCTTGACTCGGGAGGGGTTTTGTCAGCAGTGCGCTCCTCCTCGGTGTACTAGTTGTCAAGAGGTCCTTTGCTCGGCTTGATTAGGCTGCACAAGTCTTGATTCCCATCACTTCCGGTGATAACTGCAACCTCATCAAAGAGATTAGGCTGCATGAAGTCTTCTGTCTCCAGCTCGGTTACTACCTCGGGCCTGTTGCCCCAAACATCCGAGAATATTTCCATTCCAGGCAGCATCTTCTTAACAGTTGGGCAGCAAAAGGGCTCCCGGAAGCCACAGTAAGAAACTGCTTCTCCAGGTTTGCAGAAGTAGCTGTTCAGTGTCAATAGGTAAGGCCGCATATGTATACTTTTCTTCCTTCCTCTTCGGGTTTTCTCAGCACGCTCTTCGTCAGTGGGCTCATAACCCAGTCCGAAGGTTCCCTCATTCACTGGACACTCCCAGGCTTGCAGTTTGGGGTATGTTTTCCCGGATCTGGCCATAACCATTCCTGGCAGATAGGACATCTTAAGCATTAAGGGCACTATGCAGTTTATTTGCACCGTCCCGAAATCAAAGAGAATTCGAGAGTTTGCAGTCTTTCCTTCTATGAACTGCACAGTATCATATTGAAATCCCGAGAGGGGTAGGTTGGCGGTCTCAGGGTTGAACTCAAAGAGAGGCTGGCCCTTTGGCTTTTTGAGCTGGCTGTAGTCATCCCCCTGAATGGTGATAACCTTGTCCTCATATGGAAACTTGACCTTTTGGTGCAAGGACGAGGGTATTGCCTTAGTGTGGTGTATCCATGGCCGGCCCAGAAGTAGGTTGAAGCTGGTCGGCACATCAATTACCTGGAAGGGGACTTCCATCACAGCCGGCCCAACTGTTAGCTTCAGCGTGGCAACCCCCAATACTTCCCTCCGGGTGCTGTCATAGGCCTTCACTATCTGGTCCGAGGGAGTGAAGTCAGTTTCCTCCAACCCTAGACAGCTGGCTACTCTCAGTGGGCAGACGTTCAGCGCCGACCCATTATCAATGAGAACCATGGGCACGGTTTTGTCTCGAGTCTGAACAGTGACATAAAGAGCATTGTTATGACTGCCTCCCTCCTTGGGCAAATCGTCATCAGAGAAACCGATGCTTCGTGTTTTAGATGATTGGGTGAGGGTGGATACTAGCACTTCAGGGCTGACTTCCACAGGCGTCTGGAGTTGACTCAAAGCCTTGCAAAGAGCTTGGCGATGAGGAAAGGATGATGCCAAAAGTTCCCAGATTGACACCCTAGCTTGTGTCTTTTTTTAATTGTGACAGCACCGGGTCCTCCTTTGGCTCCTCTGCCCTCTGGTAGGGTTTGTTTTGGATTTTGTCCAAAACTAAAGGTTCATATTGTCTCCCGCTCCTAGTAATGGCATCGACCTCTTCACTTAGGTCATTCAAATCCAAGACACAGATGTTATTCATTTCCAAAAATAACTCGAAAGGATCGATTAATTTCTGGTCAGAATCAATAGCATTTACCCCGTGATTTGGTAAGGGATTAGTGCTAATGTTTGGTTTACTTCTTGGGATGATTGACCCATTGTCCACCAGGTCTTGTATGTGGTTCTTGAGCGTCCAACATGCTTCAGTCTTGTGCCCGTATCCCTGATGATACTCGCAGTATTCATCCGCCTTATAGTTTCTCGGTAGTGGATTGGGAGGTGGTCTTGCTTCTAAAGGCTTGATATAGTTGGCCTTGACAGCCTCTCGGAAAACCAAAAGGATCGGCATTCCAAGGTCAGTGTATGGTCTTCTCGATTGATTACCATTCTTCATATTCCCCACTCGTAAAGGGTTGGTGGGAGTGATGCTTGCCACTTCGTGGACCTTGCCTGGCTGGCTTGGTTTCTTGTACTTAGAGGTCCCTGAGTCGTCTTTCAGTTGCCCCATTTGGATCAGATCCTCTACCTTTGTGGCAGTGGCAATGAGCGACTGGAAAGTTGGCAGGTACTGGGTTTGTAATCGTTGTTGGTAGACAGGCTGCAAGTTCTTTATTATTATGTCCACCTGCTCTTGTTCAGAAGGCCGGTTAATCATTTGGGCGGCTTTGGCCCTCCACCTCGTAAGGAACGAGGAAAAGGGTTCATTATTTTTTTGCTTGGTGGTCTCTAACTCTCTTCGAGTAACATCCACCTCCATATTGTAGTGGTACTGTGAATTGAATGCATTACAGATATCCTCCCAGGTCTTCATCTTAGACCGATCAAGGCTAACAAACCATCTTAATGCAGCACCAGTAAGAGATTGTTGGAACAACTGAGCAAGGAGCTCACTGCTCAATCCGAATGGGTTTAAGGCACCCACATACATTTTCAAATGTGTTTTAGGACAAGTGGTTCCATCAAACTTGTCCATGTTGGGCATCTTGAACTTAGTTGGCAACCTGGCTTCAGGGAACAAGGACAAGGAGTCCATGTCCACCACTTCCTTGTGGGTTTTGAGAGCAGTGATGGACCTCTCTAGGAGCTCTAGTTTCTCTCTCATTCTCTGAGCTTCCAGCTCAGAGGCAGTTTTAGAAGGCATCTCATCCAGGTTTAGGGCAGGGTTTGTAGGTTCAGCAGCAGGGCCCTGGTTGGAGGCAGCAGGTCCACTTCCCCCAGCGGAAACCCCATTTCCATTACCATTCCCATTACCCAGTTCAGCTATCAGGGCGGTCCTTTGGGCAGCTAGTGCCTCATTCATTCTGGCCTCCATTCTAGCCTCTAGTTGTTCAATGAGGGTTTGGATATCAGCAAGTGATGCCATTGGTGCAGATAAGGTTGTTGGAGTTGTAGGCGAAGCTGGTGTAGCTGGTGAAGCTGGTGATAGCACTGTAGGTGTGTCTGGCACTTGGGTAGGCACTCGGATTGTGGGCACCTGTAAGGGTAAGGGTAGCTGGATTAGGTACAGTGGTCGGTGTATCAGGTAGCTGATGTGAGGTGAATTGACTCTCTTGTCCAACTGTGCATGACTGAAAGTAAAAGGGTATTTCATGCTCTCTTTTTGTTTACCCCATGTTTATGATATGTCGTGAGTGCGCATAACAACACGTCATAATCTGTTTAATGATATGATTCACATCATTGGGTGCATACAGTCCTAAAGGATAGGTTCTATAGGCTATGACTCAAAATAGAGAATCGGCTTATAAAGGGACCCTTGAGCCTTGAGCATGGATATACCTAACCACATGTGAAACAAAGAGTTTCGCGTGGGTCCAACGGTACGCATACTCATGGGCCATCCCCAAAAGGATTGGGGGTGGTTTGCGGCAACAGGGAGGACGCTTTGGCTGTCCGTCGACATAATCAAAGAGACCTGCCGATCAGCGCTACTTGCTATCCAGACTCAGAAGTTTGAACAGAGAGAGAAGAAATTCATTTGAAATTCGTTTTTTTTTATGCAATGGAGAAAAAGATTCTCAATCGTGCAAATAGATCAACAAATTCAAATGTCTTAATCAAATTTGTCACTTAAGTTCAAAATTCCTCTCATCGAGTATTCTTAAAGAAAGAACACTCGATTTATGTCAAGGTACCCTGCAAAACAAAGCATAGTAAAGTAATGCCCTAAAGAAGGGCAGGTTAGTTTATTCAACAATTGTAGTCCACTATTATGCAAAAAGATTACATGAGTTCCCCAGCAGAGTCGCCAAACTGTGAACCCCTACCCCAAAATATCATAGGCATATGAATACATGTGACTAAGGGAAGAAATGCACGTGAATGTATGAGTCGCCACCTTGTTTAATTGCTTTAGGGTAAACTAGGAAAAACCCTAAATGACTCCAATTTTAATTAACCTAGTTACTAGATTAATTATCCCAATGTCTAAGGCATAATCTGCGAACCTGAGGTGGATCCCGAGACTATGTCATGCTGATGAAACTAACCAAAAATGAATGCTTTGCAAGATGATTGGACCAATGGACTGTTTAAGTGAGTTTGAATGATTGCGACTTGCCGCTCGGGGTTAAATCCCGAACGTGCCTACGTACTTCCGTTTGAATGGAAGATCAAAGTCCACGTAGTTCGATAGGCCTCTTCTAGAGGGCTTTAGATGGGATGCTTGATGCATGAGTGTGTGTATGCTTTGTGCATTTTTGTTTAGGCATTTTGCCAAAGAATTGATTGTTTCAGGCACTTGGTGCCAAAATGTTGATTTGAGGCTTTTTTGCCAAAAGAAAGGATTTGGGCTTATTCTTGCCAAAAGATAAGTTGTGCTTATTTGCTTGCCAAAGATTAATTGGGCTTATTATTGCCAAAAGATTGATTGTTTAGGCGATTGTCGCCTAAATTGAATGATTTAAGGCTTTTTAGCCAAAATGAATTGATTTAGGCAATTGTTGCCAAAGGTTGATTCAAGGCTTTTAGCCAAAAGAAATTGATTTAAGCGATTTGTCGCTATAAAAGAGATTAATCTTCACTTATAAGCAATTTATTTGCTTAAAGTGATTATTTAAAGGCTTTTATCCAAATTATTGATTTAAGCGATTTGTCGCTATAAAAGATTAACTTTTCACTTATAAGCAATTTGTTTGCCTAAAGTGATTAATTAAATTGAAATATAGGCAATTTATTGCCATAAAAAAAACGTGTTTAAGTAGGACCTTTTAGTCACAATCATTGATTAACTGGACTTAGGCCAAGAACTGTTCGAAATAAAGGCAATTTCACCATAGTTATTGATTAACTAGGCTTCTTTAGCCAATAATGTCAGATTTACGCTTTAATACCATGATTATTAATTAATCGGGCATTTAAGCTTAATCTTTATTTGATTGAGGCAATTTATTTGCCTAGTGGATGATATGGATGCATTCATGCAGTTATAGAGTTAAGAGGAGTAGAAAAGAAGCATGCATGAAGTGCTAAAATTAAATAAGCGTAGTCTAATTTATGTACCTGATTTAATCTCCGACCGCTTCTTAACTCCAGGTTAAGCTCCTCGTTAAGGGAAATATTAATTAAAATGGAGTTTTTAATGGCCACTTAATAAAGCAAGAAAAAACGAAAGCAGAATAACATAAAATAAAATAAAGAATGCAGAAAGCGATAAAAGAAATCGCAAAGAGCGTAAAGGGAGAAGAGAGGTCCGTCAACACAGACTGTGTCTAAAATGGAGCCCCGGGGCCTCTTTTTATAGAGAAAAAAACGCACCCCGGGCGCGCCTGCCCGCCCTCGAGGGCGGGCATGCGCGCCTGGGCTGGGCGGGCGTGCCCGCCTGGTCTGGGCGGGCGGGCATGTCCGCCCAGATTGGGCGGGCGTGCCCGCCTTTGCAGGGCGGGTGCGCCCGTCCTTGAGGGTGGGCATGCCCACCCCCGCGGGCGGACATGCGTGCCTTTTTTTCTTTCCGGAGGCTTTTTTCGGGAGTCCCGGACTTCCAAAAAATATTCCGAGACCAGTTTCGTGATCTTCGTAATTTTTCGGACATTTCAAGTACCATATTGGCACACTTCCGGTGAACTTTTTTGAATGACCTCCGGTCCGACCGGACTGTTTGCAGTCCGCAAGAATTGGCTCTTTGAGCCTCAAAATTTAGGTATTCACAACAGCATTCCTTACTATCCTCCTGACGACCCTACAGCTCTTCGGGAGGTCTCCTTGGAGAGTGTGGATCGCCTGGCTCTTCCTTCCGAGGACATTACTGAGGTAAAGACTGACACATCTCTCACAAAAAGGATTCATAAGAGATTTGATATTGACTTGTATTTTCCTTTGTATGATTTCCAGGTTCCTATCGGGTTGTTCAATCAGATGATGGAGCTGATGCTTGGGATGCAGCAAGAAATAACTTCGGCCTGGACTCATAGGGCCTCTGACGATCAGAGAAGGAGGAGGCCCCGTCGCTGATAGTTGCTAGATTTTCCTGTTTTTCTCTTTTTTTTTGTATTTCTATACTGAACTTTGCCTGTACCTACACTTGGTTAGTACTGAAAATTTTATATGTATGCATGATTATCAAATTTGAAAGAAAATAGGATTTCGTTTCAGCCCATTTTATGGAAAGTATATTTTTTTTCTTTTAATATTGCAAATAAAAGAAAATTTCTTTTCATTTATGGTACTCGAAATATTTTTTTTTTTTTTTTTTGCGGTGGCCGCCGTCGGCTCCGGCGGCCGCAGCCGCCTCCGGGCGCGCTTTTTCCCTACAAAAGCTGCTTTTGTCCTCTTTTTTTCATACTCCTCATCTTCTCTCGAAAATTGAGCCAAAAGGCAAATTTTAGCTATTTTCTTCTCTCATTCTTTCTTCTTTTTTTTCAAAGATGAATCCTTTTTTTAACCACAGCATGCACAGCTGGACTAGGAGTCTCTCCAAAAGTCGAAAAGATCAACTTGGGAAGGTATGGTCTCTCTCCTATCATTACACTTAGGGGGGTAGTGGTTGACTGGGACTTTTTACGGGCCTGCATCAGACTTTGGGACCCAGAAGCCCACGTTTTCCGGTTCGGGGCCATGATGGAGGAGATGTGCCCTCTCTTTGAGGAATTCTGTGCTATCATAGGGTGTGACCCCAATGACCCTTTGGTCAAGCATGAGGTGAGAATTGGGTATGTTCGGTTGTTTGAAAGCCTGTTTCAGTTCAGCCGACCACAAGCTAAGGCCATGATTATTGGTGAGCAGAAAGCAATTCTGTTGCCCCTGATCGATGAATTTTCAGAGGTCCATTCAGATGACCCAAACCGGATGAGGCTGAGGATGCGGGCTTTGGTCTTTTGCTTATTAGCTGGTTTCTTGTTTAACCAGGACCTAGGTTTTGGGGATTTGTGTCTCTGCCCCATGGTTCGGCAAATGGAGGATATGGGTTGCATTGGCGGCATTGTGCTGGCAGAGACTATCAGGAGCCTTGACAGAGCTGCTTTAGGCTTCGACGATTGGACGGTCTCTCCGATCATTCTCCAGGTATTTCTCCTCTTCCCCTTTTCCTTCCTTCTTTCCTTTGGTTTGTTCCTTTGTAATAGAAAGGATCCATTACTCAGGTTTGGTTAAAGGACCATCTCCAAGTGGTTGCTGCTCCTACCCTTCTTTCCTACAATCCCTCTCAGTATCGTATGCGGAGGATCTTGATCGCACATCCTTCTACTGATGCATGGACCTCATGGCTGATTGAGTTGGGTCCCAACGAGGTGCTGTGGTTTATTTCCTGGTATGGCATCACCCGCTTTATCCAGGTTAGCTCTTGCCATACACGGGTTTACCTTTTAGGCCTTACACATTGTACTTGGTACTGCGCTTCGCGCGTTTTGAGGTAGATGGGGATAGACCAGACTGTCCCAATTGTGGATGACTTTTCAGCTGATTCAGCCATTACTCCGGGTGTTACCCGAGCCGTCCTTAGGGCTTGGGTTAGAGACCATCACATGGTTAGGCCTTTACCTTATCCTGCCGGTGTCCAGACTTCTCCTGAGTATCGGGCTTGGTTCATTGCTGTTGTCTGGCTAGTTGAGAGGCCAAGGAGGAACGCACTACTGAGTGCACTTGAAGGTTGGGTTCAGGCTGACGCTGACAATGAGGTTGGGACCGATGAGGAGATTGTGTTGGCTCCCCGGACAGGCGAGGCTGGAGAGAGTTCAGCAGCTAGGGATGACTCAGAGGATGTTGCCCCACGGAGGAGATGGGACTCCTAGACTCCTATAGGCTTTTGGTTTTTTTTTTTTTTTTTTTTTGTTTTTGACTTTGGATTTTTGGCTTTTTTATTTGGACTTGGACTCAGACTTCATTATTTATTTATTGGACTCTTTTGCTTTCTACTTGACTTTATTGCTTTAGTTGAGAATGTGATTTGTCTTTCGAGCTTTCCAAGCATTTTCCAACTTTATTTATTTAAGCTCTAATTTTTGCCTAAGCTGCCCTTTCGGGTTTTCAACTTAGCGAGCTACCCATTTTTGCCTAAGTCGCCCTTTCGGGTTTTCGACTTAGCGGGTTCTTCTCTTTTTTTTCGCTTCTTTTTTTTTTTTTACTTTTTTTTTGTTATTGTTGGCAAAGAAGAAAGAATTATGGAATGATTTTTTTTATTAATGTTTAGACCGCGCCCAAAGAGGGCTGCCTACATATCTCCAATACACAATTTCTTTTTTCCAAGGAGAATCAGGTCTAATGTAGCTCTTTCTACATTATGCAATGCTTATTATACAAAATATCTTTTTAACTGATCTAAATTACATGGATTTGTAAACTCCAAACCATCTAAATCAGTCAAGATGACGGCTCCGCCAGATAATATCTTCTTCAACACATAGGGTCCAGCCCAATGAGGACGAAACTTTCCACGTGGGTCTATGATTGGCTGTCTAATCTCCTTCAGGACCAAACAACCTTCTTCCAGCTTTCGGTCTTTGACCTTCTTATTAAAATGCCTAGCCATTCTTCTTTGGTAAACTTGAGTTTGGTGGATTGCTCGCAATCGCTTTTCATCCATACCCAAGAGTTGCAAGTGATAATTCTTAGCCCAATCTGCTTCGCTGATCTGGCTTTCCCGGATAATCCTCGCCGACTGAACTTCCAGCTCAATAGGCAACACTACTTCCATACCATACACTAAGGAATATGGGGTTGCCCTAGTAGGCGTTCTGATTGAAGTCCTGTATCCCCATAAGGCATTCGGCAACTGTTCATGCCAAGCTTTGTGCTTTCTAACTGTCTTCTGCAAAATGACTTTTATAGCCTTGTTTGCAGCCTCTACAACCCCATTTGTTTATGGATGATAGGGTGAGGACTTATGATGTTGAATCTTCTTTTGCTTCAGCAGGTCAGAAAATTCACTTTGAAAGTGGGACCCGTTATCAGTAATGATCTCGAATGGCGTTCCGTACCGACAAAGGATGTTAGTATGAACGAACTGTGCTGCCTTCTTGGCATTCAAAACCGAATAAGAGGCTGCCTCAATCCACTTAGTGAAATAATCAACAGCAACCAGGATAAATTGATGACCATTGGAAGCATTCGGGTGGATTTTTCCGATCACGTCTATGCCCCAAGTTGCGAAGGGCCAAGGTGAAGCAATAGGATTCAAATTAACCGAAGGCTGTTTTTGCAGCTTAGCAAAAATTTGACACTCATGGCACTTCTGCGTGTGCCTCACGCAATCTGCATTCATGGTTGACCAGTAATAACCCAGGTTCACGATTTTCCGAGCCAAGGCTATCCCGTGCATGTGTGGACCAGACTCCCCGTTATGTAAGGAATCCATGATGGTTTGAGCTTCTCCCTCATCAACGCATCTTAGGTGCAAGCCATTCCAACTTCTTTTATACAAAACTCCCCCAGTAAGAAAATATCCGGATGCTAACTGTCTCAATGTCCGTTGATCAGTCTTGGTGGATCCTCCGGGTAGGCTTCATTCTGAAGATAGTTCTGTATGTCCTAAAACCAGGGCTTGTCATCGACCAAATTCATGATATGTGCTGGCTGTTTCTGTAGCCGAACCGTCAGAGGTCGAATGACTTGGTCTCCCCTTACATTAACTATGGAGGCCAAGGTAGCTAGAGCATCAGCAAACTGATTTTTGGCTCGCGGCAAGTAGTGGAAGGATAAATCCTCAAATTGCTGAGCCAATTCGTCCAAGCGTTGTAGGTAAGGAACCAAACGCTCTTCCTTAATTTTCCATTTTCTCAAAGCTTGGGAGACTATTAGATTGGAATCCCCGAAAACCTTGAGAACTTTTATTTCCTTTTCCAGGGCTGCTTCTAACCCCTTTATGCAAGCTTCATACTCGGCTTCATTGTTGGTGCAATCGAAATCTAATTTGACTGCGATTGGGACGTATTCTCCACAAGGAGTTTTGAATACGACTCCAACCCCATTTCCATGGTAGTTTGAAGCTCCATCAAAGTACATTTCCCAGACTTCACCTTCCAAGCTCAACAAGTCCTCATCAGGAAATTCTACCTCCGGCATTTGGTCTTCGACCGGTAATTCTGCTAATTGATCAGCCAAGGCTCCGCCTTTCACTGCCTTTCGTTGCACAAATTTTAAATCATAGACTGCGAGCACCGACACCCACTTAGCCATCTTACAGTCAAGAACCGGCCTCTCCATAAGGAATTTCAAGGGGTTCGATTCAGAAATAACGTATGTAGTGTAAGACGAGAGATAGTGCTGCAGCTTTGTACAGGCCCAGACTAGAGCCAGGCACAACTTCTCTATCTTATTGTATTTTAGCTCATATTCTAGCATCCTTTTGCTGAGGTAATACATGGTATTTTCTATCCTTGTATCTTCTACTTGTTGAGCTAGCATTGCACCCATCGCTTCTTCTGTCACTGATAGATACAATAGCAAAGGCTTTCCTAGCCTTGGTGGTTGTAAAACTGGCGGGGATAACAGATATTGCTTGACTTGGTCGAAAGCTTTCTGACAATCCTCATTCCATTTGACGGCTACTCCCTTCCTGAGTAATTTGAAAATCGGACCACAAGTATCGGCCAATTGATTAATGAACCGGCTGATGTACTGTAGCCTTCCCAGGAAACCTCGAACTTCCCTTTCCGTCTTTGGTGCTGGCATTTCTAGAATGGCTTTGGCTTTGAAGGGTCAATCTCTATGCCCTTCCGACTGACCATATGTCCCAGAAATACTCTGGATGTAGCTCCAAACAGACATTTTGCCGGGTTGAGCTTTAAATTGTACTTTCGAAGTCTAAGGAAGAACTTCTCAAGTGTTGTTGTATGTTCTTCAACTGTTTTTGATTTAACAACCATATCGTCCACATACACTTCTACTTCTTTGTGAATCATGTCATGGAAGATGGTCGTTGCCATTCTTTGATAGGTTGCCCCGGCATTTTTGAGCCCAAAAGGCATAACCCTGTAGCAGTAGGTTCCTGTGAATACCCAAATTTTGAGGCCCAAAGGGCCAGTTTTCCCGGACTGCAAACAGTCCGGCCGAGCCGGAGGCCATTCGAAAAGTTCACTGGAAGTATGCCAATATGGTACTTGAAACGTCCGAAAAATTACGAGGATCGCAGAACGGATCCCGAAATATTTTTTGGAGGTCCGGAACTCCCGGAAAAGCCTCCGGAACGAGAAATCCGCAAATCCGCCGGCCCCGGGCCACCGGAACAGTCCAATTTTGCCTATAAATATTGCCCCCGGCACTCAGTTTTACTCACTCAGTCTGTGTTGACGGACGCTCCTTCTCCCCTACGCTCCTTGCGATTCTTTTACTGCTTTTCTGCATTTTTAATTTAGCTTTTATTGCTTTCTTGCTTTGATATTTGGCCACTTAAATTAAATTAATTCTAAATTAATATTCCCCAAACGAGGAGCTTAATCAGGAGTTTTTAAAGCTGAAGCTAAGAAGCGGTCGCCGGTTAACTCAGGTAAATGAACAAAACTCTGCTCATTTAATTTTAGCACTTTATGCATATTTCTCTTCTACTCCTAATAACTCTACAACTGCATAAACGCATTCATGTCATCAATTAGGCAAATAAACTGCCTCAATCAAATATGATTAAGCTTAAATACCCGGTTAATTAATAATCGTGGTATTAATGCTAAATCCAACAATATTGGCTAAAAAGCCTAGTTAATTAATAACTACGGTTTAATTGCCTTTATTTCGAACAGTCCGACTTAAGTCCAATTAATCAATAATTGTGGCTAGAAGCCTTAATCAATCACGTTTTCGGCAACAAATTGCCTACAGTTTAATCAATCATTTTGGCAACAAATTGCCTAAATTACACATCAATTTTTGGCAAGACGCCTTGAATTAATCAATCTTTTGGCAAATGAATTGCCGTAAATCAATCAATTTTGGCGACAATCGCCCAATCAACATCTTTTGGCAAATAAATTGCCTAAATCAACACTTTTGGCTAGAAGCCTTCAAATCTACACATTTTTGGCTAAAAGCCTTTAAATAAACCAATCTTTTGGCAAACAAATTGCCTAAATCACAAAACTCTTTGGCTAAAAGCCTTAATCCATTTTTGGCAACAATAAGCCCAATCAAACACTTCTTTTTGGCAACAATAAGCCCAATCAAACACTTCCTTTTGGCAACAAACGCCTCAACAAATCAATCAACCTTTTTTGGCAGAATGCCTAAACAAAATGCTCGAAGCATACACACACTCATGCATAAAGCATACCCATTCAAAGCCCTTTTAAAATGGCCTATCGAACTACGTCGACTTTGATCTTCCATTCAAACGGAAGTACGTAGGCATGTTTGGGATTTAACCCCGAGCGGCAAGTCGAAATCACTTAAACATTTCATTGGTCCAATTACATCTTTTGCCTTGCAAAGCATGCATTCTTTGGTTAGTTCATCAACATGACATAGTCTCGGGATCCACCTCGGGTTTGAAGATTGTGCCTTAGACATTGGGATAATTAATCTAGTAATTAGGTTAATTAAAATTGGAGTCACTTTGGGTTTTTTCCTAGTTTACCCTAAAATAATTAAACAATGTGGCGACTCACACATTCACGTGCATTTCTGCCCTTAGTCATATGCATTCACATGCTTATGTGTTTTCGGGGGAGGGGTTCACAGTTTGGCGACTTCACTGGGGATTATGTAATCATTTTGCATGAAGTGGACTACAATTGTTGTGTAAACTAACCTGCCCTTCTTTAGGGTATTATTTTACTATGCTTTGTATTGCAGGGTACCCCAACAAAGATTAAGTATTCTTTCTTTAAGAATGCTTAATAAAAAAGAGTTTGGACCTAATTGAAATTTACTTTAAATCATTCAAATTTGTTTATTTATTTGCACGATTGAGAATCTTTTTCTCCATTGCATAAAAAATGAATTTCAAATGAATTTCTTCTCTTCTGTTCAAACTTCTGAGTCTGGATAGCAAGTAGCGCTGATCGGCAGGTCTCTTTGATTATGTCGACGGACAGCCAAAGCGTCCTCCCTGTTACCGCAAACCATCCCTAATCCTTTTGGGGGTGGCCCATGAGTATGCGTACTGTCGGACCCACGCGAAACTCCTTGTTTCACATGTGGTTAGGTATATCCATGCTCAAGGTTCAAGGCTCCCTTTATAAGCCTATTCTCTATTTGTGTCATAGCCTATAGAACCTATCCTTTAGGGCTGTATGCACCCAATAATGTTGAATCATTCCATTAAAATGAATTATGTTGTGATGTTGTGCGCATTCACGCATTCATCCCATACTTCACGAAAAAAAATATTCCATTTCAAAGCTGAAAAATCACATTTTGGTCCCTGAGACTTGAAAAATTACATTTTGGTCCTTGAGACTTGAAAAATTACATTTTGGCCCCTACAACCCAAAAAATTCTCAATTTGGCCCCGAAGGCCCAAAAATTCTCAATTTGGCCACAAAGGCCCAAAAGTTCACATTTTGGCCCCTAAAGCCCAAAAAAAAAAATTTTTTTGAGAACTTAGGGCCTTTTGAAAAGTCGAGGTGTCCAGCCCTAAGCACTCTACCTTACATATCACATCCCATTGGGTTCTATCCTAGGTGTCCTAGCATACCAACATTACCCTACCACACAGGGTCAAACCATCCCATCTCACAGGGTCAAGTCCAAATACCTTACCCATACACTACCCTACCTCACACTATCTCACATACCCAATGAAAACACCTTATATAGGATAGTCTAATCGTTTTGACTATGTCCTTTCATAGGTACCCCCTGTTCAAGTGCCAGCATCTGTGCCAGCCACGCCTACAGTACTATCACCAACCTCACCAGCTACACCAGTTTCACCTACAACTCCTACAACCTTACCTGCATCAATGGCATCAATCTCCGACATCCAAACCCTCATCGAACAACTGGAGGCCAGAATGAATGAGGCATTGGCTGCCCAAAGGACTGCCCTGATAGCTGAACTGCGTAATGGTAATGGAAATGGGGCTTCAGCCGGGGGAAGTGGACCTGCTGCCTCCAATCAGGGACCTGCTGCTGAACCTACAAACCCTGCCCTGAACCTGGATGACATGCCCTCCAAAACTGCTTTTGAGCTGGAAGCTCAGAGAATGAGAGAAAAACTAGAACTGCTGGAAAGGTCTGTTACTGCCCTTAAGACCCATAAGGAAGTGGTGGACATGGACTCCTTGTCCTTATTCCCCGAGGCAAGATTACCAACCAAGTTCAAAATGCCCAATATGGACAAGTTTGATGGAACCACTTGTCCCAAAACACTCCTAAAAATGTATGTGGGTGCTCTAAACCCGTTCGGATTGAACAGCGAGCTCCTTGCTCAGTTGTTTCAGCAATCTTTGACTGGTGCTGCATTAAGATGGTTTGTAAGCTTGGATCGTTCCAAAATGAAGAATTGGGAGGACATATGCAATGCTTTCAACACGCAGTACCATTATAATATCGAAGTGGATGTTACCCGGAGGGAATTGGAAACCACTAAACAAAAGAACAATGAGCCCTTCTCCTCGTTCCTTTCGAGGTGGAGAGCCAAAGCTGCTCAAATGATCAATCGACCCTCTGAACAGGAACAAGTTGACATAATAATCAAGAATTTATGGCCTGTCTACCAGTCACAACTTCAAACACAGTAATTGCCTACGTTTCAATCGCTCATTGCAACTGCAACTAAGGTGGAAGACTTAATCCAGTTGGGTCAACTCAAAGAAGACTCATACAAGAAGCAGAATCATGTTGGGTCCGGTGAGACAAATGAAATAGCCAGTATAATCCCCACGAATCCTTTACGTGTTGGGAATTTGGGAAACAATCAGCCAAGGAGGCAATATACTGATCTTGGCATGCCAATCCTTTTGGTGTTCCGAGAAGCAGTGAAAGCAAATTTACTGAAGCCCTTAGAAGCAAGGCCATTACCAAACCCCCTGCCCCGGAATTTCAAAGCCAATGAATACTGTGAGTACCATCAAGGACATGGGCATAAGACCGAATCATGTTGGACTTTGAAAAACCATCTACAAGACCTGGTTGACAATGGGTCTATCATCCCCAAGAGCAAGCTGAACATCAACCAATCCCTTGCCTAACCATGGGATTAATGCAAAAAAAAATTGTTGAACAAGAATCGTTCGATCCTTTCGAACTTTTCTTAGAAATGAATGAAGTTTGTGTCTGAGAAGGTTGAGATCAAACCTCCAAAAGAACAAAGGAATTGTTCAAGACCAACAACAACCTGTCTGATCGATTTTAGCATCGAGAAGAACAAAGTCACTACAGTCAATCCAATCCTAGTCCATCACAGTCCACCTAGAGTCTATCTTTTAGGGTCTAGTTTTTTCTTTTCATTTTCATTTCCATTCAAGTTTTCATTCAATTCAAATTTATAAATCTAAGTATCTTTTGTACACAAATTTTGTCTTATCAATAAAAAGGGATCAGTTTACGTTCCAATCATGTTTATACTCTTTCCCTATCCTTTCCTGTGAAAGAAAAAAAAAATTGAAAAAAAATAATAAAAAATTAAAAAAAATGATGATAAAAAAAGATAATAAAAATTGGCAAAGAAAAATGCATTCATTTGCTCTGCATCAATCAAAGTTGGGGGCATCCTAAGAAGCACCATCAAAGGGGAAGTTTTGAAGGGTAATCATGGAAAGGATCCAGCAAAGGGTACGCAAGACTTCAAACAGTACCGACGTAAAGTCGATTGAAGGGGTTAGGGCCAGAATGGTTTCTCCGGAAACCCAAGAATGGAAGATGCTCCGACAGAGAGGTGTCTGAATTTTGAGCTTAAAAGCGACAGAATAAAGAAGTTATGTTTGGAATTGGGTTGGGTCTGCACGAAGTCGCAATGCTATCCATACACTACTCAAGTCATCTCAGAATCAAGTTGCCTCGAAATTCTTTATGGAGAGGCTGCTTCTAAGCAAGCAAAAGGAAAAACGGGACAAAAGGAACCCCTGGTCAAAAGGAAGCAAACAAAGCAAAAGAAAAAAATGGGTCAAAAGGAACTTCTGCACAAAAGTAAGAAATCAAGGACAAAGCTACAGAAAATCAAGTTGTCAAAAATGGGTCAACTGCAAGCTCTCCGTTAAATTCAAGCCCATCAAGGGTAGATGACAAATCATTTCAGCCATAAGGACAAAGACCAAGCGGCTGCTCACATTTTGAAAAAGCAAGTTAAAAGAAGCAGTCATTTCCACAAATTGGATGACAACAAACACCTTTGAAAATCAAGCGCCAAGCATGGCACAAGTACAAGTGTCCTTATAAACAAGGATCATTTCTCAAAACAAGGAAAAGGAAGAGTCTCCTCAAAATTCCTTATGGAGAGGAGAACCATTGAGGAAATAAGTTTCAAATTTAGAGGAGGATAAAGTTCAAGAAAAGGAATCAAATTAACCTCAAGAATTCAAACATGGCGAAGCCACAAACTCAAAGCATAAAAGCTTCTTCAACACTCAAGCCACTCAAGTTACCACCACAATGTGGGTATTCAAAACTCTTTGTGATGAATACAAGTCATATTTCAGTCAACCAGTGGTAAAACTGATGCGGAACCCAATGAAAATAAATTTCATGAACTCAATGACAAGTTTTGGAAGAGATCCAAGATCAAACTAAACCCCTCTCTATGGCACCCAAAGCTTAAAGAAGCAAGAACACCAATCATAGAGAAAAGAATAAGATAAACGCCACAATTAGATTGATAAGTTTACCTTGATTCTTGATGCAATTAGAAGAATGCAATCTCACACTCTCTAAAAACATGAACACGCCTAAGCATGAAGTTGAAGAAGAAACTCTCTTTTAATTTTATTAATTGTCTGTCGAAATTTACAAAATAACAAGCTATTTATACTAATCTAAGAGGTCCAGATCCTTAGAGGATTTAGAGTTAGCTAAGGAGTAGGATTTAGCAAATCTAAACCAACTAAGGAGTTGACTAACAAAATCATAACTACTTAAGGATTTGGAGATCTAATCCAAATCCACTAAAGATTGACTAAATCTAATCAAAATAAGGCTAATTATTCAAGGGTGGCCGAAATATTGGAGGGCCAACCCATTAGCAATGCAAAAACACAAAATAAGCTAACTAATATTTGAGAGGCAGGGAAGTGCACGGCCTGGGGCGTGCTGATTGGCACGGGCGTGCGCGCATGTATGAGTGTTCCTCACGAGAGGCAGAGAAGTGCACAGCCTGGGGCGTGCTGATTGGCACGGGCGTGCGCGCATGTATGTGTGTCCCTCGCGAGAGGCAGAGAAGTGCACGGCCTGGGGCGTGCTAGTTGGCACGGGCGTGCATCATCTCAAGTGTTGTTCCTTGAGAGGCAGTAGCTTGCACGGCTTGGGGCGTGTCACCTTGCACGGGCGTGCTAACCAAGCATGGTTCCCACTCAACTTGTGCTTCTATTAATGTGAGAAACTTAGGTGTTCCTTTAAGTTCTTCATAGCATTTGTTGAAAGCAAGGTCATGGAGCTCTTGTGTGATTTGTTCTTGAATGTATAAGGACATGGTTGCTCCATACTTCTTTGCACGGCTCCTTGTAATTGGTCCACTAGGAAGTGCTAATGGTTTGCCATTGTTGTGGTCCTTGTTCCCTTGAGCTTCATAGGTGGTTCGTGATAGTGGATCCGTATCATCCCCCCTTCTTTAAAAAGATTTGTCCTCAAATCTGCATCCATGTCAAAGGGAGACAAATCACTAACATTGAAAGTTGCAGAAACACCATACTCACCTGGCAAGTCTATTTTGTAGGCATTGTCATTGATGCGCTCTAAGACTTGGAATGGACCCTCTCCACGTGCATCTAGCTTACTCTTCCTTTGGTTGGGAAATCTTTCCTTGCGAAAGTGTACCAAACCCAATCACCTGGCATAAGCACTAACTTCTTCCTGCCCTTGTTGGCTTTATTAGCATATTGCTTGTTCCTCTTTTCTATGTTGGCTTTAGCCTTCTCATGTAAATACTTCACCAATTCTGCCTTTTTCTCACCATCTAGATTAGAAAGTTCATTCAAAGGTAAAGTAACAAGATCTAATACAGTTAGTGGATTAAAGCCATAAACAAGTTCAAATGGACTAAAACCTGAGGTAGAATGTATGCTACGATTATATGCAAACTCAATAAATGGCAAACAATCTTCCCAAGTTTTCAAGTTCTTACCCACAATGGCACGAAGCAATGTTCCTAAAGTTCTATTCACAACTTCAGTTTGTCCATCTGTTTGTGGATGACAAGTTCTAGAATAAAGCAATTTAGTTCCAAGCTTATCCCACTAAACTCTCCAAAAGTGTGAAAGGAACTTTGCATCCCTATCAGAAACTATAGTTCTTGGTACCCCATGCAATCTTACCACTTCTTTAAAGAATAATTTAGCAATATTGTTGGCATCATCAGTTTTATGGCAAGGAATGAAATGAGCCATCTTGCTAAATCTATCAACAACAACAAATATGCTATCTTTAGCACGTTTAGTCCTAGGTAATCCAAGTACAAAGTCCATAGATATATCAATCCAAGGAGAACTAGGAACAGGTAAAGGCATGTATAATCCATGAGGCATAGACTTAGATTTGGCCTGTTTATAAGTAATACAAGAGTTACAAACCCTCTCTACATCTTTAATCATGTGAGGCCAATAAAAGTGTTCATTTAACATATCATAAGTCTTATGTACCCTAAAGTGTCCCATCAATCCCCCACTATGAGATTCAAGCACAAGCAATTCACGCATAGAACATTTAGGCACACAAAGTTTGCTGCCCTTAAACAAATATCCATCATGTCTATAGAACTTATCAAATGCTCCATGTTCACATGCTACATATATGTTGCTAAAGTCAGAATCATTCTCGTATAAGTCTTTAACATACTCAAATCCAAGCAATTTAGAACTAAGAGCAGTAATTAGAGTATATCTTCTTGACAATGCATCAGCAACAATATTATCTTTCCCATGCTTGTATTTAATCACATATGGAAATTGTTCAATGAATTCAACCCACTTACCATGCCTTTTATTAAGCTTACCTTGACCCTTCAAGTGTTTTAGGGCCTCATGGTCAGTATGGATGACAAACTCTTTAGGTAATAAGTAGTGTTGCCAAACATGTAAAGTTCTTACCAAGGCATAAAGCTCTTTGTCATAGGTTGAATAGTTGAGTTGTGCTCCATTCAACTTCTCACTAAAGTAGGCAATTGGCTTCTTTTCTTGCATTAGGACAGCCCCAATTCCCACTCCAGAAGCATCACACTCAATCTCAAAAGTATTCTCAAAATTAGGCAAAGAAAGTATAGGTGTAGAAGTTAACTTCCCTTTTAGTGTTTCGAATGCCCTTTGTTGTTCTTCTCCCCACTTGAACCCAACTTCCTTTTTGATAATTTCTGTTAGTGGTGCTGCAATTGAAGAGAAATCTCTAACAAATCTTCTGTAGAAGCTTACCAACCCATGAAAACTCCTAACTTCAGAAATTGATTTGGGAGTTGGCCACTCTTTGATAGCTTTCACTTTCTCCTCATCTGCTTCAATACCCTGTGCACTCACAATAAAACCAAGAAATACAAGTCTATCTATACAAAATGTGCATTTGTTAAGCTTAGCATACAACTTTTCTGTCCTCAAAGTTTGTAACACTATCCTAACATGCTCAATATGATCATTAAGAGACTTGCTATAGATGAGTATATCATCAAAGTATACAACCACAAATTTTCCTAAGAAGGCACGCAATACATGGTTCATAAGCCTCATGAATGTACTAGGTGCATTAGATAGTCCAAAAGGCATAACTAACCATTCATACAAACCATACTTAGTTTTAAAAGCAGTTTTCCATTCATCACCTGGTTGCATTCTAATTTGATGGTAACCACTCATTAAATCAATTTTAGTAAAGTAAGTTGCCTCATGCAATTCATCTAACATATCATCAAGTCTAGGGATAGGGTGTCTATACTTTACTGTAATTTTGTTGACCGTTCTACAATCAACACACATGCGCCATGTTCCATCCTTTTTAGGTACTAGAAGCACGGGAATGGCACACGGGCTCATGCTTTCTTTCACCAAACCTTTCTCCATAAGTTCATCAACTTGCCTTTGCAACTCCTTTGTCTCCATTGGATTGCTTCTATAGGCAGGCCTATTTGGAATGGTGGATCTAGGAATGAAGTCAATTTGATGTTCTATTCCTCTTAAAGGTGGTAAACCACTAGGTAGTTCACTAGGAAAGACATCATCAAATTCCTGCAACATAGATACAAACATAGAAGGCAAACTATCAAGGTTAGCATTAGTTTCAGCAAATAAAATTTCCTTGTACCTAAGAAGCAATATGGGCTTCTCCAAGGCAATGGCACACTTAACCTCTCTAGCTCTTGCATAAAAAGTCTGTTTCTTTTTCTCCTCTCTTTCTTTTTCTCTCACAATTGGGCCATTAATTTGTTTTGTTATTTTTGTGGCCTCTTTTCCCTCATCCTTACTCTTTTCTCTCTTTTGTTCTCTTAATCTCGAATTTTCACTCTCATATTTTCTCAAGGCCGAAACCTCTCTCTCTCTCTCAACTATCTTTCTTTGGTCTTCATAAACTTCTTGAGGTGATAAAGGTACAAGAACCACCCTTTTCCCCTTATGAATCAAAGAATATCGATTGTGGAATCCATCATGAAGTGCTCTTCTATCATATTGCCATGGTCTTCCCAACAATAGATGTCCAGCTTGCATAGGTACTATATCACACAAAATTTCATCTTCATACCATCCAATAGAAAATGGCACAAGTACCTGTTTAGTCACTTTCACTTCCCCACAATCATTCAACCATTGCAACCTATAAGGTTTAGGATGCTTGAGACAAGTCAAGTTCAGTTTGTTTACCATGTTTACACTAGCAATATTAGTGCAACTACCCCCATCAATAATAAGAGTACACACCTTTCCACTAATCAAACATCTAGTGTGAAATATGTTCTCACGTTGCTCAAGGCTTTCTTCTTTAACATGCATATTCAAAGCACGTCTAGCAACCAAAGCTTCTCCATGTTCAGGAAGTATTAAATTTTCTGAATCATCATCATCATCAAGTAATTTAGGCATATCATCATAATCACTACATTCAGATTCAGAACTAACATTCCCATCATCTTTAATAATCATAACCCTTTTATTAGGACATTGAGATGAATAATGCCCTTTCCCCAAACATTTAAAGCATTTAATTTCTCTAGAAGGGGTTGTAGAGTTAGAAGTACCTTTATTGCTTTTAAATGGAGTTTGGACAGTTTCTTTACCCTTTGAAGTTGAATCTGTCCTTTGAGAATTAGAACCCCTAAATTCCTTCTTCTCACCTTCTTTAGGCCATTTAGATCCCCATGTGTTGTTGGAATACTTATTGGTGTTGGATTTCCCCTTTTTCTGTCTTTCAAGTTTCATGGCCATATCTACCATCTCCTCTAAGCTTTCATACCTATACATCTCTAAAGCATCAGCAATGTCTTTATTGAGACCCCCAAGGAATCGTGACATGGTGATTTGCTCCTCCTCTTCAATCTTGGCCCTTGCCATGCAAATCTCCATCTCCTTGTAGTACTCTTCCACACTCCTTCCTCCTTGCACCATTCTAGCTAATTTATTGTGTAAATCCCTAAAGTAATGAGTAGGAACAAATTTTTGGTGCATCAATTCTTTCATAATCTCCCATGGTGGTACAGGTCGCAATCCCTTTCTTCTTCTTTTCAATAGCAATTGTTCCCACCAAAACATGGCATAACCTTTCAATTCAACAGCAGCAAGATGGGATTTCTTTTCTTGAGAATAGTTATGGCATCCAAAAATTTGTTCTACTTTTCTCTCCCATTCAAGATATTCTTCAGCATTGTTATTGCCTTTGAATTCTGGAATCCTCATTTTAATTGATCCCAAGTCCCCATCAAGTTTATTAGGATTGGTTTCTTCACTCTCTTCAACATCATGGTCTTGAAATCTGGTTTGTGGACGAGTTCTAGTTGTATTAGAGCTTTGTGAAGCTTTTATCTCTTGCAACTCCTCCCTCATGTCTTGGACAAGATTATTGAAGGTTCTAAACTGTCCTTGAATTGCTTCCATGAAGAGTTTTAATTGAGGATCTTTAATTGGAATTCCATCATTACCATCACCAGATTTGCCTGTACTCATGGTTAGTTTTCAAAAGAAAACACAAGAAGATTTGAATTAATGGTAAATCACTCCCTCACATGTTTACACTCTTTAATCACTCCTTGCAATTCTTCCAATTGAACTTCAGAATCTTAGTTCAACCAATCAACTCAAAAGCACGTTTAGAATCAAGGAATAAAACTTAACAATGAAAAGCAAGCACAAATTCTAGAAAGAAGACTCAAAACGATATGGACAGTAGCACAAGAACATAAACAATGCACTACTTTAATTATCAATTAGAGTGTGGTAAACAAGCAAATACACCCTAACAATGTAATAGAAGCAATAGAAAGCTCACACAAAAATAAAGAAACTAGAATTTAAAAGATAATATTAGGATATAATGTATGAATTTAGCTTACTACAAAGCAAATCAAATATGGACCTAATTAATTCTACCCAAAACAAAGCAAGCAAATAAAGAAAAATTAAAAAGAAAACAATTTTAAGATAGGGTCAGAACAGAGCACGGCGTGCTAGATGGAGCACGGGCGTGCATTTAAGTTCTAGTCCAACAAGTGGAACTCAGAAAAGTGCACGGTTGTGCTTAAGGTGAAGCACGGGCGTGCTGCCTTGTGTCCCTTTTCAATGTAACCCAATTTAAGTAGGATTCTTCGATTTGACAAGGATTGTAGTAGATTTTGTTCAATCTCAAAAGATATGGTCAACTAATGTTTGTTATCTTATCCACAAGTAGTTAAGATTGGATTTTATCACAAGATTATAGTGGATAACTAAATCCCATAAAATATGGTCAAATCCCTTTAGGATTAGGAACAATCCCACTAAATATGGCCAAATCTTCTAAGGATTAGGAATAATCCCACAAATTATGGTCAAATCTTATAAGGATTAGGAATAATCCCACAAAATATGGTCAAATCCCACAAAATAAGGTAAAATCCCTTTGAATTAGGATCAAATCCCTTGGGTCCAGGAACAAAACAATATCCACACAAGCAATTTCAATGGTGGACGAAATTTTCTTTCTATACTTTTTTTTTTTCTTGGTCAACAAGATTTAAGATCTAAACTTCCAGAATTGAAACAAGCACGAAATTACTAGATTTAATTGAAGCAAAAATGAATTGAAACTAAACAAAAGAAAAACAAACACAAAAGAAATAAGATGAAGAAGAAAACAAACACAAGAACACTAAGAATAAGAAAACAAATAAACACAAATCCTAGAGCTAAGATAAATGAGAATTTACCTTAATCTTTGGCTCTGATACCAAACTGACGCGGAACCTAATGAAAATAAATTTCATGAACTCAATGACAAGTTTTGGAAGAGATCCAAGATCAAACTAAACCCCTCTCTATGGCACCCAAAGCTTAAAGAAGCAAGAACACCAATAATAGAGAAAAGAATACGATAAACGCCACAATTAGATTGATAAGTTTACCTTGATTCTTGATGCAATTAGAAGAATGCAATCTCACACTCTCTAAAAACATGAACACGCCTAAGCATGAAGTTGAAGAAGAAACTCTCTTTTAATTTTATTAATTGTCTGTCAAAATTTACAAAATAACAAGCTATTTATACTAATCTAAGAGGTCCAGATCCTTAGAGGATTTAGAGTTAGCTAAGGAGTAGGATTTAGCAAATCTAAACCAACTAAGGAGTTGACTAACAAAATCATAAGTACTTAAGGATTTGGAGATCTAATCCAAATCCACTAAAGATTGACTAAATCTAATCAAAATAAGGCTAATTATTCAAGGGTGGCCGAAATATTGGAGGCCCAACCCATTAGCAATGAAAAAACACAAAATAAGCTAACTAATATTTGAGAGGCAGGGAAGTGCACGGCCTGGGGTGTGCTGATTGGCATGGGCGTGCGCGCATGTATGAGTGTTCCTCGCGAGAGGCAGAGAAGTGCACGGCCTGGGGCGTGCTGATTGGCACGGGCGTGCGCGCATGTATGTGTGTCCCTCGCGAGAGGCAGAGAAGTGCACGGCCTGGGGCGTGCTAGTTGGCACGGGCGTGCATCATCTCAAGTGTTGTTCCTTGCGAGGCAGTAGCTTGCACGGCTTGGGCCGTGTCACCTTGCACGGGCGTGCTAACTAAGCATGGTTCCCACTCAACTTGTGCTTCTATTAATGTGAGAAACTTAGGTGTTCCTTTAAGTTCTTCATAGCATTTGTTGAAAGCAAGGTCATGGAGCTCTTGTGTGATTTGTTCTTGAATGTATAAGGACATGGTTGCTCCATACTTCTTTGCACGGCTCCTTGTAATTGGTCCACTAGGAAGTGCTAATGGTTTGCCATTGTTGTGGTCCTTGTTCCCTTGAGCTTCATAGGTGGTTCGTGATAGTGGATCCGTATCAAAAACCACTACAACAACAAAGTTAGATTCGCCTAGGGTCATCACTATCATACGAGCTTGAGTCAATAAGTTGATTCAACATCATCAAAGTTGGGAATGAATCCCGTAAAGACATCCAGTCGGGAAGGAATCCTGCAAAGACATCAAGCAGGGAAGGAATCCCGCGAAGAAATCAAGTCAGAAATGAATTCTGCATCAACATCAAGTGGGGAAGGAATCCCGCAAGGACATCTAGTCGGGAAGGAATCCCGTAAAGACATCAAGCCGGGAAGAAATCCCGCGAAGAAATCAAGTCAGAAATGAATTCTGTATTAATATCAAGTCGGGAAGGAATCCCGAAGAAATCAAATCGGAAATGAATTCCACAATCAGCATTAAGTCGGAATTGAATTTTGCCCCAACAGCAAGTCGGAAATAAATTCCGCACCAAGACGGAAAGGAATTCCGCACTAACATCAAGTCGGAGATGAATTCCGCACCAGCCGAGCACGAAGTTCGCATCCCGGAAGGAACTACGAAAGACTTGATTCTCCCCATCCCCCGAAGAGCTCTTGGAGATACATAGGCAACCGCAAAGGCGCTGTCACAAACGTAAGTTTGCATCATAAAAAGCATTTTCTCTTTGCCAATATAAAAAATAAAAAAAAAATAAAAAAAAAAGAGAAGAAAAGAAAAAATAAAAGCTGGAGTTGAAAACCCGAAAGGACGGCTTCAAGCAAGAATTGAGCCCGCTAGGCTGAAAACCCGAAAGGGCGGTCTAGACAAAAGTTAGGGCAAAGAGCCTGCTAGAGTCGAAAACCCGAAAGGGCAGCTACTAGGCAAAAGTTAAGGCAAAAAAAATAAAAAAGTGCTTTCATGAATTCTTTTAGAGAGTCCATTTTTGTACGATAAACAGCAAAGTATGTCCTTAAAAAAAATCCCTTTCAAAGGTCTCCTTGGGAATAAATAAATCATTTTTTCCAGGAATCACTGAGTTCCTTCGAGTCAAAATTCACTACAAGAAAAATTTGAGTCTCTAAAATCAAGTCTCCATCACCAGTGGTCATTCCATAACGAGTCACAAAAATCGAGTCATTCTCAAAAGTTTGTTTTGAAAGCGTCACTCTTTGAGTCATTCCTCGAAAAAAAGAGAGAGAGGAAAATGTCAATTCAATCCTCAGGGTTTCCAAAACAACCCTAAAAAATGTCAAACATAATCATTGAGAGGTAATTCTTTAATACCTCGTCTCCACTCAGACCATCGTTTCTTCGATCCTTTCAGACGAGCGATGTCATCCACATTGTCCGTTTCCTCGAGTCATATAAGTGGCTTTGTTCTCTTTGATTCCTCAACCAATTGGACAAGTACAACACCAATGTTTTGAAGTATTCCATGGTCAGCACCATTCTGGGGGCAAGAAGTGATAAGAACCTTCACCATTCTCCCATCACAGAAGTAATCACGGAATTTTTAGTCTTTCATTAAGAAGAAATTCTATTTCAGCTAATAAGGGCATCAATTCTCTCAAGCAGGGGGCAAAATCCTCCAAGTCGGATTCAGGGGCAAGTGTTATAAAAAAAAAACATACACAACTCAGGGTGAAACCCAACCATCTCCAATCTTTTTTACACAAACCCAGGGTAGAACCTGGTTAATGGTTAACCTTTTTGTACATAAAACCTGGGGTGAAACCCTAACCAATAACCAACCATTTTTCATCCAAAACCAAGCCATTTGATCATTTCGACTTTAGGTGGACCCTTGGTTCTCAAAGAAAAAAACAAAAATAAAACAAATCTCTTTTCAAGCCCTCATTAAGAGGCAAAATATCTTTTCAAGTCCTCCAAGAGGCAAAATCTCTTTTCAAGCCCTCATTAAGAGGCAAAACATCTTTTTAAGTCCTCTAAGAGGCAAAATCTCTTTTCAAGCCCTCATTAAGAGGCAAAACATCTTTTCAAGTCCTCTAAGAGGCAAAATCTCTTTTCAAGCCCTCATTAAGGGGAAAACATCTTTTTCAAGTCCTCTAAGAGGCAAAATTTCTTTTTAAGTCCTCAAAGAGGAAACAACATTTTTAAGTTGCAAACATAAATCCATGCATTTGATCATTTCATTTCAAAGAAGAAAAAAAACCAACGGCGGGGTTTCCTCCTCTGCCCATCCTTAAAATTTGTTTCTTCAGACAACCACCGACTCCCATAAATCATTTTTATGGTTGCCGGTGGGGGGGGCAACTGTGAATACCCAAATTTTGAGGCTCAAAGGGCCAGTTTTTCCAGACTGCAAACAGTCCGACTGGGCCGGAGGCCATTCGAAAAGTTCACCTGAAGTATGCTAATATGGTACTTGAAACGTCCGAAAAATTACGAGGATCGCAGACCTGGTCCCGGAATATTTTTTGGAGGTCCGGAACTCCCGGAAAAGCCTCCGGAACGAGAAATCCGCAAATCCGCCGGCCCCGGCGGCCCAGGCCGCCGGAACAGTCCGATTTTGCCTATAAATATTGCCCCCGGCACTCAGTTTTACTCACTCAGTCTGTGTTGAAGGACGCTCCTTCTCCCCTACGCTCCTTGCGATTCTTTTACTGCTTTTCTGCATTTTTAATTTAGCTTTTATTGCTTTCTTGCTTTGATATTTGGCCACTTAAATTAAATTAATTCTAAATTAATATTCCCCAAACTAGGAGCTTAATCCGGAGTTTTTAAAGCTGAAGCTAAGAAGCGGTCGCCGGTTAACTCAGGTAAATAAACAAAACTCTGCTCATTTAATTTTAGCACTTCATGCATATTTCTCTTCTACTCCTAATAACTCTACAACTGCATAAATGCATTCATGTAATCAATTAGGCAAATAAACTGCCTCAATCAAATATGATTAAGCTTAAATACCCGGTTAATTAATAATCGTGGTATTAATGCTAAATCCGACAATATTGGCTAAAAAGCCTAGTTAATTAATAACTACGGTTTAATTGCCTTTATTTCGAACAGTCCGGCTTAAGTCCAATTAATCAATAATTGTGGCTAGAAGCCTTAATCAATCACATTTTTGGCAACAAATTGCCTACAGTTTAATCAATCATTTTGGCAACAAATTGCCTAAATTACACATCAATTTTTGGCAAGACGCCTTGAATTAATCAATCTTTTGGCAAATAAATTGCCGTAAATCAATCAATTTTGGCGACAATCGCCCAATCAACATCTTTTGGCAATAAATTGCCTAAATCAACACTTTTGGCTAGAAGCCTTCAAATCTACACATTTTTGGCTAAAAGCCTTTAAATAAACCAATCTTTTGGCAAACAAATTACCTAAATCACAAAACTCTTTGGCTAAAAGCCTTAATCCATTTTTGGCAACAATAAGCCCAATCAAACACTTCCTTTTGGCAACAAACGCCTCAACAAATCAATCAACCTTCTTTGGCAGAATGCCTAAACAAAATGCACGAAGCATACACACACTCATGCATAAAGTATACCCATTCAAAGCCCTTTTTAAAAAGGCCTATCGAACTACGTCGACTTTGATCTTCCATTCAAACGGAAGTACGTAGGCACGTTTGGGATTTAACCCCGAGCGGCAAGTCGAAATCACTTAAACATTTCATTGGTCCAATTACATCTTTTGCCTTGCAAAGCATGCATTCTTTGGTTAGTTCATCAACATGACATAGTCTCGGGATCCACCTCGGGTTCGAAGATTGTGCCTTAGACATTGGGATAATTAATCTAGTAATTAGGTTAATTAAAATTGGAGTCACTTAGGGTTTTTTCCTAGTTTACCCTAAAATAATTAAACAAGGTGGCGACTCACACATTCACGTGCATTTCTGCCCTTAGTCATATGCATTCACATGCTTATGTGTTTTTGGGGGAGGGGTTCACAGTTCCCCACTCCGTGATGAATGTCGTTTTCTCTTTGTCTGGCAAATGCATCATTATTTGATTGTATCCGACAGCAAGATCGGTCAAGGAGACCATCTAGTGTCCAGCCATTCGGTCCACTAATAAGTCAATATGCGGCAAAGGAAAATCGTCCTTCGGACATGCTTTATTCAGATCCCAGTAATCGACACACATTCGCACCTTTCCATCCTTCTTAGGAACTGGCACTATGTTTGCTAACCATGTTGGGTAGGCAATAGGTTCTATGAACTTATTCTCCAGTTGCTTGGCTACTTCCTCCTTGATTTTCAAGGACCATTCTGTTTTTAGCCTTCTTAGCTTCTGTTTACTGGCTTAGCCTCAGGGTATACCGGAATCTTGTGCACTGCTATTGCTGGGTCAATTCCCGTGATGTCACTTGCCTTCCACATGAAACAATCGGCAAACTTCTTCAAACATCCACTGACCTGTTCCCTGTTCACACAGTCAGATGCAATGTATGTATGTTCATTTTCTTCTTTGCCAATTATTATTTTTTCTTTTTCGTTTTTTATTTCATTTATTTCTTTTTTATCATTTTTGCTTGGAAATGCCTAGAAAGATAGACACGCGGGGTAGTCAAGAATTTGCAAGCCTTTATTGATTATAACGGAATCGTCCTCAAAAAATACATCAAATTGAAATCTGGATTTTCTAAATCCGACACAGATGACTCAGAACTGGAACTAGACTCTGACTCATTTCAGACTCGGGGTCAGACTCTGACTCAGTACAGGACTTGATTACAGACTCTAGTTTTGACTCGAGAGGGGGTTTATCAACAGCGCGCTCCTCCTCGGCGTACCAGTTGGTGAGAGGCCCTTCGTACGGCTTGATCAGGCTCAGCAGGTCTTGGTTCCTATCACTTCCTGTAATGACTGCAACCTCGTCAAAGAGACTAGGCTGCATGAAGTTTTCCACTTCTAGTTCTGTTATTGTTCCGGGCTTGTTACCCCAGACATCAGAGAATATTTCTAACCCAGGCAGCATCTTCTTAGCAGTCGGGCAGCGAAATGGTTCTTGGAAGCCACAATAAGGAATCGTTTCTCCCGGTTTGCAGAAGTAACCATTCAGAGTCAAGAGGTAAGGCCGCATCTGTATACTCTCCTTCCTTCCCCTTCTGGTTCTCTCAGCACGTTCTTCGTCAGTGGGCTCGTAACCCAGTCCAAAGGTCCCTTCATTCACCGGACACTCCCAGGCTTGAAGTGTGGGGTATGTCTTTCCAGACCTTGCCATAATCATTCCCGGCAGATAGGACATCTTAAGCATTAAAGGTACTATGCAGTTTATTTGTACTGTCCCAAAATCAAAGAGAATTCGAGAGTTTGCAGCCTTTCCTTCTATGAACTGCACAGTGTCGTATTGAAATCCCGAGAGGGGTAAATTGGCAGTCTCAGGGTTGACTTCAAAGAGAGGCTGGCCCTTTAGCTTCTTGAGCTGGCTGTAGTCATCCCCCTGGATAGTGATAACCTTCTCCTCATAAGGGAACTTGACCTTTTGGTGCAGTGAAGAAGGTACTGCCTTAACATGATGTATCCACGGTCGACCCAAAAGCAGGTTGAAGCTAGTTGGCACGTCGATTACTTGGAATGGTACCTCCATTATGGCTGGCCCAATTGTTAACTTCAGCGTAGCACCCCCAACACTTCCCTCCGGGTGCTGTCGTAGGCTTTGACTATCTGGTCTGATGGAATGAAATCCGTTTCTTCCAATCCTAGACAGCTGGCTACCCTCAGTGGGCAGACGTTCAGCGCCGACCCATTATCAATGAGAACCATGGGCACAGTCTTTTCTCTGGTTTGAACTGTGACGTAAAGGGCATTATTGTGACTGCCTCCCTCCTTGGGTAAGTCGTCATCAGAAAAACTTGATGCTTTGCATCTTTGATGATTGGGTGAGGGTGGATACCAACACTTCAGGGCTAACCTCCACCGATGTTTGGAGTTGACTCAAAGCCTTGCAAAGAGCTTGGCGATGAGGAAAGGATGATGCCAGAAGTTCCCAAATTGATACCTTAGCTTGTGTCTTTTTTAGCTATGCGAGTACCGGGTCTTCCTTTGGCTCCTCTGCCCTCTGGTAGGGTTTATTTTGGACTTTGTCCAAGACTAACGGTTCATATTGTCTCCCGCTCCTGGTTATAGCGTCGAGCTCTTCAGTTAGGTCATTCAGATCCAGGACACAGATGTCATTCATTTCTAGGAATAGGTCGAAAGGATCGATCAATTCCTGGTCAGAAACAATAGCATTTACCCCGTGGTTTGGTAAAGGATTAGTGCTAATGTTTGGCTTACTTCTTGGAATAATGGAACCGTTGTCCACCAGGTCTTGGATGCGGTTCTTAAGCGTCCAGCACGCTTCAGTCTTGTGCCCGTGGCCCTGATGGTACTCACAGTATTCGTCTGCTCTGTAGTTCCTTGGTAATGGGTTGGGAGGTGGCCTTGCTTCCAAAGGCTTGATGTAGTTTGCTTTGACAGCCTCTCGGAACACTAAAAGGATTGGCATCCCGAGATCAGTATAGGTTCTTCTTGACTGACTGCCATTTCTCATATTTCCCACACGTAAGGGATTCGTGGGGGTGATGCTTGCCACTTCGTGGACTTTGCCAGCTTGGCTAGGTTTCTTGTATTTTGAGGTTTGTGAGTCTTCTTTCAGTTGCCCCATTTGGATTAAATCCTCTACCTTGGTTGCAGTAGCAATGAGCGACTGGAAGGTAGGTAGGTACTGGGTCTGCAATTGTTGCTGGTAGACAGGCAGTAGATTCTTGATGATTATGTCTACCTGTTCTTGCTCAGAAGGCTGGTTGATCATTTGGGCGGCCTTGCCCTCCACCTGTGAACCCCTCCCCCGAATATATCATAGGCATGTGAATGCATATGACTAAGGAAGAAATGCACGTGAGTGTGTGAGTCGCCACCTTGTTTAATTATTTTAGGGTAAACTAGGAAAAAACCCTAAGTGACTCCATTTTTAATTAACCTAGTTACTAGATTAATTATCCCAATGATTAAGGCACAATCTACGAAACCGAGGTGGATCCCGAGACTATGTCATGCTGATAAACTAACCGATGAATGAGTGTTTTGCAAGGGTGAATGATGTAATTCGACAAAATGAAATGTTTTAAGTGATTTCGACTTGCCGCCCGAGGTGAAATCCCGAACGTGCCTACGTACTTCCGTTTGAATGGAAGATCAAAGTCAACGTAGTTCGATAGGCCTTTTTAAAAGGGCTTTGAAGGTGTATGCTTAATGCATGAGTGTGTATGCTTTGTGCATGAGTGTGTATGCTTTGTGCATAAGTGTGTATGCTTTGTGCATAAGTGTGTATGCTTTGTGCATTAGTGTGTATGCTTTGTGCATTTTGTGTGTATGCTTTGTGCATGAGTGTGTATGCTTTGTGCATGAGTGTGTATGCTTTGTGCATGAGTGTGTATGCTTTGTGCATTTTGTGTGTATGCTTTGTGCATTTTGTGTGTATGCTTTGTGCATGAGTGTATATGCTTTGTGCATGAGTGTATATGCTTTGTGCATTTTGTTTAGGCATTTTGCCAAAGATTGATTGATTTTTAGGCATGTTGCCAAAAATGTTGATTTTAATGGCTTTTAGCCAAAATGATTTGATTTAGGCAATTGTTGCCAAAAATGTTGATTTTAGGCGATTTTCGTCAAAATGGTTGATTTTAAGGCCTTTGGCCAAAAGATTGATTAATTTAAGCGATTTGTCGCTAAAATGGTTGGTTTTAAGGCCTTTGGCCAAAATGTGTTGTTTTAGGCAATTAGTTTGCCAAAATGTGCGATTTAGGCTTTAATGCCACGATTATCAATTAATCGGGCGTTCGAGCTTAATCACAATTTATTGTCGAAACGTGATTGATTAAGGCTTTTAGCCACGATTATTGATTAATTGGACTTAAGCCAGATTTATTCGAAATAAGGCAATTGAACCGTAGCTATTAATTAACTAGGCTCTTTTAGCCAATATTGTCGGATTTAAACTTTAATACCACGATTATTAATTAACCGGACATTTAAGCTTAATCGTGTTTAATTAAGACAGTTTATTTGTCTAAATGATGACGTGAATGCATTTATGTAGTTGTAGAATTATTAAGAGTAGAGGAGAAGTATGCATGAAGTGCTAAAATTAAATAGGCAGAGTTTCATTTACCTACCTGATTTAATCGTCGACCACTTCTTAACTCCAGATTAAGCTCCTCGTTTAAGTATATTAATTAATTTTAATTTTATTTAATTTTAGTGGTCAAATATCACAATAAAAATGCAATAAAAATTAAATTAAAATGCATAAAGCGGTAAAGAAGGACGCAAAGAGCGTGAGAGGGAGAGGGTTTCGTCCGTCAACACAGACAGCGGTGCCAAAAAATGGCTGAAAATGGCCTATTTATAGGCCATTTTCGGGTCCCGGGGCGGCAGGTGTCGCCTGGCTGGGCGGCAGGTGCCGCCTGGCTCGGCGGCAGGTACCGCCCGGGAGGGCGGCAGCTGCCGCCCTGTCGGTGGGGCGGCAGGCCCCGCCCACGCTGGGCGGGGGGTGCCGCGTGGGAGCGCGGCAGCTGCCGCCCAGTCGGTGGGGCGGCAGGCCCCGCCCGGTCTGGGTGGCAGGTGTCGCCCAAGCTGGGCGGCAGGTGCCGCCTAGGGGGGTGGGGGGCCAGGCCCCGCCCGCGCGGGGCGACAGGCCCCGCCCGCTCTGGGCGACAGGCCCCGCGCACGCTGGGCGGCAGGCCTCGCCCGCACGGGGCGGCTGCCCTCGCCCGCGCTGGGTTGCAGGCCTCGCCCAGGAAGTGGGGCGGCAGGCCCCGCTGCCGCCTAGGCGTGGGGCGGCAGGTGCCTCCCAGGCTGGGCGGCTGCTGCCGCCGGTGCCCGGCGGCCGGAGTCACCGTGGCCGGCGGCCGGCTCCGCCGTGACCGGCGGCAGGCGCCGCCGTGGCAGGTGCGGACACCGTGCCTCACTCCGGGAGCCTTTTTGGGAGTTCCGGACCTTCGAAAAATATTCCGGGACCTGTTCCGCGATCCTCGCAACATTCCGGACGTTTTAAGTACCATATTGACATATTTTCGGTGAACTTCCGAAATAGCCTCCGGTCCGGTCGGACTGTTTGCAGTCCGGGAAAATAGGCTTTCTGAGCCTCAAAATTTGAGTATTCACAGTTGCCCCCCACTGGCTATCATAAAAATGATTTATGAGAGCCAGTGGCTGTCTGAAGGAGCAAATTTTGAGGATGGGCGGAGGAGGAAACCTTGCCGCTGTTTTTTTTTTTTTTTTTTTCCTTTGAAATGAAATGATCAAATGCATGGATATATGAAATGATCAAAGGATTAACTAAGACAAAAAGAAGTTTTGCCTCTTAGAGGACTTGAAAAGAGATTTTGCCTCTTAGAGGATTTGAAAAGATGTTTTGCCTCTTAATGAGGGCTTAAAAAGTGATTTTGCCTCTTAGAGGACTTGAAAAGATGTTTTGCCTCTTAATGAGGGCTTGAAAAGAGTTTTGTTTTATTTTTGAGAACCAAGGGTCCACCTAAAATCAAAATGATCAAATGGCTTGGTTTTGGATGAAAAAAATGGTTGTCTATTGGTTAGGGTTTCACCCTAGGTTTTATGTAGAAAAAGGTTAACCATTAACCGGGTTCTACCCTGGGTTTGTGTAAAAGAGATTGACGATGGTTGGGTTTCACCCTGGGTTGTGTATTTTTTTTTTTTTTTATAACACTTGCCCCTGAATCCGACTTGGAGGATTTTGCCCCCTGCTTGAGAGAATTGATGCCCTTATTAGCTGAAATAGAATTTCTTCTTGATGAAAGACTAAAAATTCTGTGATTACTTCTGTGATGGGAGAATGGTGAAGGTTCTTATCACTTCTTGCCCCCAGAATGGTGCTGACCATGGAATACCTCAAAACATTGGTGTTGTACTTGTCCAATCGATTGAGGAATCAAAGAGAACAAAGCCACTTGTATGACTCGAGGAAACGGACAATGTGGATGACATCGCTCGTCTGAAAGGATCGAAGAAATGATGGCCCGAGTGGAGACGAGGTATTAAAGAATTACCTCTCAACGATTATGTTTGACAATTTTCAGGGTCTTTTTGGAAACCCCGGGGATTGAATTGACATTTTCCTCTCTCTCTTTTTTCGAGGAATGACTCAAAGAGTAACGCTTTCAAAATGAACTTTTGAGAATGACTCGATTTTTGTGACTCGTAGTGGAATGACCACTGGTGATGGAGACTCGATTTAGAGACTCGATTTAGACTCAAATTTTTTCTTGTAGTGAATTTTGACTCGAAGGGATTCAGTGGTTCCTGGAAAAAATGATTTATATACTCCTGAGAAGACCTTTGAAAGTACCTTTTTTTTTTTTTTTTTTTTTCGCCTTAACTTTTGCCTAGTAGCCGCCCTTTCGGGTCTTCGACTCTAGTAGGCTCTTTGCCCTAACTTTTGCCTAGACCGCCCTTTCGGGTTTTCAGCCTAGCGGGCTCAATTCTTGCCTGAAGCCGCCCTTTCGGGTTTTCGACTCCAGCTTTTATTTTTCTTTTCTTCTTTTTTCATTATTATTTTTATTATTATATATTTTTTTTATTGGCAAAGAGAAAATGCTTTTTATGATGCAGACTTATGTTTGTGACCGCACCTTTGTGGCTGCCTACGTATCTCCAAGAATTCTTCGGGGGATGGGGAGAATCAGGTCTTTCGTAGTTCCTTCCGGGATGCGAACTTCGTGCTCGGCTTGGTGCGGAATTCATCTCCGGCTTGATTTCTTCGCGGGATTTCTTCCCGGCTTGATGTCTTTGCGAGATTCCTTCCCAGCTGGACGTCTTTGCAGGATTTCCTTCCCGACTTGATGTTGATGCAGAATTCATTTCTGTCTTGATTTCTTCGCAGGATTCTTTCCCGGCTTGGTGCAGAATTTATTTCCGACTTGGTGCGGAATGACTTGCTGTTGGGGCAAAATTTAATTCCGACTTGATGCTGATTGTGGAATTCATTTCCGATTTGATTGTTGATGCAGAATTCATTTCTGACTTGATTTCTTCGCGGGATTCCTGCCCGGCTTGATGTCTTTGCGGGATTCCTTCCCGGCTGGATGTGGATGCAGAATTCATTTCTGACTTGATTTCTTTGCGGGATTCCTTCCCGGCTTGATGTCTTTGCGGGATTCCTTCCCGACTTGATGTTGATGCAGAATTCATTTCTGGCTTGATGTCTTTGCGGGATTCCTTCCCGACTGGATGACTTTGCGGGATTCCTTCCCGACTTGATGTCTTTGCGGGATTCCTTCCCGATTTGATGTTGATGCAGAATTCATTTCTGACTTGATTTCTTCGCGGGTTACTTTCCCGGCTTGATGTCTTTGCGGGATTCCTTCCCGACTTAATGTCTTTACGGGATTCATTCCTGACTTTGATGATGTTGAATCAACTTATTGACTCGAGCTCGCATGATAGTGATGACCCTAGGCGAATCTGGCTTTGTTGTTGTAGCGATTTTACCACTGGTTGACTGAAATATGACTTGTATTCATCACAAAGAGTTTTGAATACCCACATTGTGGTGGTAACTTGAGTGGCTTGAGTGTTGAAGAAGCTTTTATGCTTTGAGTTTGTGGCTTTGCCATGTTTGAATTCTTGAGGTTAATTTGAACTTTATCTTCCTCTGAATTTGAAACTTATTTCCTTAATGGTTCTCCTCTCCATAAGGAATTTTGAGGAGACTCTTCCTTTTCCTTGTTTTGAGAAATGATCCTTGTTTATAAGGACACTTGTACTTGTGCCATGCTTGGCACTTGATTGTCAAGGCGTTTGTTGTCATCCAATTTGTGGAAATGACTGCTTCTTTTAACTTGCTTTTTCAAAAATGTGAGCAGCCGCTTGGTCTTTGTCCTTATGGCTGAAATGATTTGTCATCTACCCTTGATGGGCTTGAATTTAACGGAGAACTTGCAGTTGACTCGTTTTTGACAACTTGATTTCCTATAACTTTATCCTTGATTTCTTTCTTTTGTGCAGAGGTTCCTTTTGACCCTTTTTTTTTTTTTTTTTGCTTTGTTTGCTTCCTTTTGACCAGGGGTTCCTTTTGTCCCGTTTTTCCTTTTGCTTACTTAGAAGCAACCTCTCCATAAAGAATTTCGAGGCAACTTGATTCTGAGATGACTTGAGTAGTGTATGGATAGCATTGCGACTTCGTGCAGACCCAACCCAATTCCAAGCATAACTTCTTTATTATGTTGCTTTTAAGCTCAAAATTCAGACACCTCTCTATCGGAGCATCTTCCATTCTTGGGTTTTCGGAGAAACCATTATGGCCCTAACCTCTTCAATCGGCTTTGTCTCGGTACTGTTTGAAGTCTTGCGTACCCTTTGCTGGATCCTTTCCATGATTACCCTTCAAAACTTCCCTTTTGATGGTGCTTCTTAAGATGCCCCCAGCTTTGATTGATGCAAAGCAAATGAAAGGATGAATGCATTTTTCTTTGCCAATTTTTATTATCTTTTTTTTTTTGTCATCATTTTTTTTTTCAATTTTTTATTATTATTTTTTTTTTGATTTTTTTTTGCTTTCACAGGAAAGGATATGGAAAGAGTATAAACATGATTGGAACGTAAACTGATCCCTTTTTATTGATAAGACAAAATTTTGCGTACAGAAGACACTTAGATTTACAAATTTAAATTGAATGAAAACTTGAATGGAAATGAAAATGAAAAGAGAAAACTAGACCTTAAAAGATAGACTCTAGGTGGATTGTGATGGACTAGGATTGGATTGACTGTAGTGACTTTGTTCTTCTCGATGCTTCAATCGATCAGACATGTTGTTGTTGGTCTTGAACAATTCCTTTGTTCTTTTGGAGGCTTGATCTCAACCTTCTCAGACACAAATTTCATTCATTTCTAAGAAAAGTTCGAAAGGATCGAACGATTCTTGTTTAGCAATTTCTTTTTTTTGCATTAATCCCATGGTTAGGCAAGGGATTGGTTGTTATTCAGCTTGCTCTTGGGGATGATAGACCCATTGTCAACCAGGTCTTGTAGACGGTTTTTCAAAGTCCAGCATGATTCAGTCTTATGCCCATGTCCTTGATGGTACTCACAGTATTCTTTGGCTTTGAAATTCTGGGGCAGGGGGTTTGGTAATAGCCTTGCTTCTAAGGGCTTCAGTAAATTTGCTTTCATTGCTTCTCGGAATACCAAAAGGATTGGCATGCCGAGATCAGTATATTGCCTCCTTGGCTGATTGTTCCCCAAATTCCCAACACGTAAAGGATTTGTGGGGATTATACTGGCTATTTCATTTGTCTCACTGAACCCAGCATGATTCTGCTTCTTGTATGAGTCTTCTTTGAGCTGACCCAACTGGATTAAGTCTTCCACCTTAGTTGCAGTCGCAATGAGCGATTGGAACGTAGGCAAGTACTGTGTTTGAAGCTGTGACTGGTAGACATGCAGTAAATTCTTGATTATTATGTCAACTTGTTCCTGTTCAGAGGGTCGGTTGATCATTTGAGCAGCTTTGGCTCTCCACCTCGAAAGGAATGAGGAGAAGGGCTCATTGTTCTTTTGTTTAGTGGTTTCTAGCTCCCTTCGGGTAACATCCACTTCGATATTATAATGGTACTGCATGTTGAAAGCATTGCATATGTCCTCCCAATTCTTCATTTTGGAATGATCCAAGCTTACAAACCATCTTAATGCAGCACCAGTCAAAGATTGCTGAAACAACTGAGCAAGGAGCTCGCTGTTCAGGCCAAACGGGTTGAGGGCACCCACATACATTCTCAGGTGCGTTTTGGGACAAGTGATTCCGTCAAACTTATCCATGTTGGGCATTTTGAATTTTGTTGGTAGTCTCGCTTCGGGGAACAAGGACAAGGAGTCTATGTCCACCACTTCCTTGTGTGTCTTAAGGGCAGTAATAGACCTTTCCAGGAGTTCTAGTTTCTCTCTCATTTTCTGAGCTTCCAGCTCAGAAGCAGTTCCAGAGGGTATGTCATCCAGGTTAAGGGTAGGGTTTGTCGGTTCAATACCAGGTCCTTGATTGGAGGTAGCAGGTCCACTTCCCCCAGTGGAAGCCCCATTTCCATTACCCATACCTAGTTCAGCTATTAGTGCAGTCCTCTGGGCAGCCAATGCTTCATTCATTCTAGCCTCCATTCTGGCTTCCATTTGTTCCATGAGGTTTTTTTATGTCAATAAGGGATGCCATTGGTGCAGTTGAAGTTGGTGGGGTTGGTGATAGCACTGTAGGTGTGGCTCGGTACGGGTGGTCCTTGGAGGGGTACCTGTGAAAGGACATAGTCAAAATGATTAGACTATCCTATATAAGGTGTTTGCATAGGGTATGTGAGATACTGTGAGGTAGGGTAATGTTGGTATGCTAGGACACCTAGGATAGGACCCAACGGGATATGATATGTAAGGTAGAATGTTTAGGGCTGGACACCTCGACTTTTCGAAAGGCCCTAAGTTCTCAAAGAAATTTTTTTTTTGTTGGGCCTTAAGGGCCAAATTGGGAATTTTTAGGCCTTCGTGGCCGAATTGGAAATTTTTGGGCCTTTGGGGCCAAATTGGAATTTTCGGGGCCTTAGGGGCCAAGATGTGAAATTTTTTTTGGGCCTTGGCCAAATGGGGAATGTTTGGGCCTTGGTGGCCAAATTGGAAATTTTTTGGGCCTTGGTGGCCAGATTGGGAACTTTTGGGCCTCTGTGGCTAAAATGTGAACTTTTGGGCCTCTGTGGCCAAATCGGGAGTTTTTGGGCCTCTGTGGCCAAGTCGGGAGTTTTTGGGCCTTTGGGGCCAATTTCAGAATTTTTGGGCCTTTGGGGCCGAATTGGAAATTTTTAGGCCTTTGGGGCCAAATTGAAAATTTTTTAGGCCTTAGGGGCCAAATTGGAAATTTTAAGGCCTTTGGGGCCAAATTGGAAATTTTTTAGGCCTTTGGGGCCAAATTGAAAATTTTAAGGCCTTTGGGGCCGAATTGGAAATTTTTAGGCCTTTGGGGCCAAATTGAAAATTTTAAGGCCTTTGGGGCCGAATTGGAAATTTTAAGGCCTTTGGGGCCAAATTGGAAATTTTAAGGCCTTTGGGGCCAAAACGGGGATTTTTGGGCCTCTGTGGCCAAATTAGACATAATTGGGCCTTTGGGGCCGAATTAGAAATTTTTGGGCCTTTGGGGCCAAAATGGGGATTTTTGGGCCTCTGTGGCCAAATTGGAAATTTTGGGCCTTTGGGGCCAAATTGAGAATTTTCCAGGTCTAAGGACCAAAATGTAATTTTCCATGTCTCGGGGACCAAAATGTGATTTTCCAACTTGGAAATGGAGATTTTTTTTTTGTGTGAAGTATGGGATGAATGCGTGAATGCGCACAACATCACAACATAATTCATTTTTACTGGAATAATTCAGCATCATCGGGTGCATACAGTCCTAAAGGATAGGTTCTATAGGCTATGACACAAATAGAGAATTGGCTTATTAAGGGACCCTTGAACCTTGAGCATGGATATACCTAACCACATGTGAAACAAAGAGTTTCGCGTGGGTCCAACGATACGCATACTCATGGGCCACCTCCAAAAGGATTAGAGATGGTTTGCGGTAACAGGGAGGACGCTTTGGCTGTCCGCCGGCATAATCAAAGAGACCTGCCGATCAGCGCTACTTGCTATCCAGACTCAGAAGTTTGAACAGAAGGAGAAGAAATTCATTTGAAAGGATTCTCAATCGTGCAAATAAATCAACAAGTTTTAATGCTTAATTAAAATTTTCAATTAAGTTCAAATTTCCTCATCAAGTATTCTTAAAGAAAGAACACTTGATTCGTGCTAGGATACCCTGCAAAACAAAGCATTGTAAAATAATACCCTAAAGAAGGGCGGGTTAGTTTACACAACAATCGTAGTCCGCTTTATGCAAAATGATTACATAAATCCCCAGTGAAGTCGCCAAACTGTGAACCCCTCCCCCGAATATATCATAGGCATGTGAATGCATATGACTAAGGAAGAAATGCACGTGAGTGTGTGAGTCGCCACCTTGTTTAATTATTTTAGGGTAAACTAGGAAAAAACCCTAAGTGACTCCATTTTTAATTAACCTAGTTACTAGATTAATTATCCCAATGATTAAGGCACAATCTACGAAACCGAGGTGGATCCCGAGACTATGTCATGCTGATAAACTAACCGATGAATGAGTGTTTTGCAAGGGTGAATGATGTAATTCGACAAAATGAAATGTTTTAAGTGATTTCGACTTGCCGCCCGGGGTGAAATCCCGAACGTGCCTACGTACTTCCGTTTGAATGGAAGATCAAAGTCAACGTAGTTCGATAGGCCTTTTTAAAAGGGCTTTGAAGGTGTATGCTTAATGCATGAGTGTGTATGCTTTGTGCATGAGTGTGTATGCTTTGTGCATAAGTGTGTATGCTTTGTGCATTAGTGTGTATGCTTTGTGCATTTTGTGTGTATGCTTTGTGCATAAGTGTGTATGCTTTGTGCATGAGTGTGTATGCTTTGTGCATGAGTGTGTATGCTTTGTGCATTTTGTGTGTATGCTTTGTGCATGAGTGTATATGCTTTGTGCATGAGTGTATATGCTTTGTGCATTTTGTTTAGGCATTTTGCCAAAGATTGATTGATTTTTAGGCATGTTGCCAAAAATGTTGATTTTAATGGCTTTTAGCCAAAATCATTTGATTTAGGCAATTGTTGCCAAAAATGTTGATTTTAGGCGATTTTCGCCAAAATGGTTGATTTTAAGGCCTTTGGCCAAAAGATTGATTAATTTTAAGCGATTTGTCACTAAAATGGTTGGTTTTAAGGCCTTTGGCCAAAAGATTGATTAATTTAAGCGATTTGTTGCTAAAATGGTTGATTTTAAGGCCTTTGGCCAAAATGTGTTGTTTTAGGCAATTAGTTTGCCAAAATGTTCGATTTAGGCTTTAATGCCACGATTATCAATTAATCGGGCGTTCGAGCTTAATCACAATTTATTGTCGAAACGTGATTGATTAAGGCTTTTAGCCACGATTATTGATTAATTGGACTTAAGCCAGATTTATTCGAAATAAGGCAATTGAACCGTAGCTATTAATTAACTAGGCTCTTTTAGCCAATATTGTCGGATTTAAACTTTAATACCACGATTATTAATTAACCGGACATTTAAGCTTAATCGTGTTTAATTAAGACAGTTTATTTGTCTAAATGATGACGTGAATGCATTTATGCAGTTGTAGAATTATTAAGAGTAGAGGAGAAGTATGCATGAAGTGCTAAAATTAAATAGGCAGAGTTTCATTTACGTACCTGATTTAATCGTCGACCACTTCTTAACTCCAGATTAAGCTCCTCGTTTAGGTATATTAATTAATTTTAATTTTATTTAATTTTTGTGGTCAAATATCACAATAAAAATGCAATAAAAATTAAATTAAAATGCATAAAGCGATAAAGAAGGACGCAAAGAGCGTGAGAGGGAGAGGGTTTCGTCCGTCAACACAGACAGCGGTGCCAAAAAATGGCTGAAAATGGCCTATTTATAGGCCATTTTCGGGTCCCGGGGCGGCAGGTGCCGCCTGGCTCGGCGGCAGGTGCTGCCTGGCTCGGCGGCAGGTACCGCCCGGGAGGGCGGCAGGCCTCGCCCACGCTGGGCGGGGGGTGCCGCCTGGAAGCGCGGCAGCTGTCGCCCAGTCAAGGGGGCGGCAGGCCCCGCCCGGTCTGGGCGGCAGGTGTCGCCCAAGCTGGGCGGCAGGTGCCGCCCAGGGGGGTGGGGGGCCAGGCCCCGCCCGCGCGGGGCGACAGGCCCCGCGCGCGCTGGGCGGCAGGCCTCGCCCGCGCGGGGCGACAGGCCCCGCGCGCGCTGGGCGGCACGCCTCCCCGCGCGGGGCGACAGGCCCTCGCGCGCTGGGCGGCAGGCCCCGCGCGCGCTGGGCGGCAGCCCTCGCCCGCGCTGGGCGGCTGGCCCCGCTGCCGCCCAGGCGTGGGGCAACGGGTGTTGCCTAGGCTGGGCGGCCGGAGTCGCCGTGGCCGACGGCCGGCTCCGCCGTGACCGGCGGCAGGCGCCGCTGTGGCCGGTGCGGACACCGTGCCTCACTCCGGGAGCCTTTTTGGGAGTTCCGGACCTCCGAAAAATATTTCGGGACCTGTTCCGCGATCCTCGCGACATTCCGGACGTTTTAAGTACCATATTGACATATTTTCGGTGAACTTCCGAAATAGCCTCCGGTCCGGCCGGACTGTTTGCAGTCCGGGAAAACAGGCTTTCTGAGCCTCAAAATTTGAGTATTCACACCACCTCGTAAGGAACGAGGAAAAAGGTTCATTGTTCTTTTGTTTGGTGGTTTCCAGCTCTCTCCGAGTGACATCCACCTCCATATTATAGTGATATTGGGAATTAAATGCATTGCAGATGTCCTCCCAAGTCTTCATCTTAGACCGATCCAGGCTAACAAACCACCTCAAAGCAGCACCGGTGAGTGATTGTTGAAACAACTGAGCAAGGAGCTTGCTGTTCAGTCCGAACAGGTTTAGGGCACCTACATACATTTTCAGGTGCATTTTGGGACAAGTGGTTCCATCAAACTTGTCCATTTTGAGCATTTTGAACTTGGTTGGTAGTCTTGCCTCGGGGAAGAAGGACAAGGAGTCCATGTCCACCACTTCCTTGTGTGTCTTAAGGGCAGTAACAGACCTTTCCAGCAGTTCTAGTTTTTCTCTCATTTTCTGAGCTTCCAGCTCAGAAGCAGTTCTGGAGGGCATGTCATCCAGGTTAAGGGCAGGGTTTGCCGGTTCAGTAGCAGGTCCCTGATTGGAGGTAGTAGGTCCACTTCCCCCAGTTGAAGTCCCATTTCCATTACCATTACCATTACTCAATTCAGCTATCAGGGCAGTCCTTTGGGCAGCCAATGCCTCATTCATTCTGGCCTCCATCCTGGCGTCCAGTTGTTCAATGAGGTTTTGGATGTCAGTAAGTGATGCCATTGGTGCAGGTAGGGTTGTAGGAGTTGTAGGTGAAACTGGTGTAGCTGGTGAAGTTGGTGATAGTACTGTAGGCGTGACTGGCACTGATGCTGGCACTTGAACAGGGGGTACCCATAAGTATAAGGGTAATTTGATTAGGGTACGGTGGGTAGTCTTTGTGTATCAGGGTAGCTGATATGAGGTAGATCGACTCTTTGTCCAACTGTGCATGACTAAAAAGAATATTTCTGTTCTTTTTAATGTGATGATATGTCATGAATGTGCACAACATCATGTCGTAATCTGTTTTTAATGATATGAATCGCATCATTGGGTGCATACAGTCCTAAAGGATAGGTTCTATAGGCTATGACACAAATAGAGAATTGGTTTATTAAGGGACCCTTGAACCTTGAGCATAGATATACCTAGCCACATGTGAAACAAAGAGTTTCGCGTGGGTCCAACGGTACGCATACTCATGGGCCATCCCCAAAAGGATTAGGGATGGTTTGCGGTAACAGGGAGGACGCTTTGGCTGTCCGTCGACATAATCAAAGAGACCTGCCGATCAGCGCTACTTACTATCCAGACTCAGAAGTTTGAACAGAGAGAGAAGAAATTCATTTGAAATTCATTTTTTATGCAATGGAGAAAAGGATTCTCAATCGTGCAAATAAATCAACAAATTTAAATGATTTAGAGTAAAATTCAATTAGGTCCAAATTCTCCTTATTAAGCATTCTTAAAGAAAGAATACTTAATTAATTTTTTTTTTTGTTGGGGTACCCTGCAAAATAGAGCATAGTAAAATAATACCCTAAAGAAGGGCAAGTCAGTTTACACAACAATCGTAGTCCACTTCATGCAAAATGATTACACAATAGGTCCCCAGCAGAGTCGCCAAACTGTGAACCCCTCCCCCAAAAATACATGGTCATATAAATGCATATGACTAAGGGCAGAAATGCACGTGAATGTATGAGTCGCCACCTTGTTTAATTATTTTAGGGTAAACTAGGAAAAAACCCTAAGTGACTCCAATTTTAATTAACCTAATTGCTAGATTAATTATCCCAATGTTTAAGGCATGGTCTACGAACCCGAAGTGGATCCCGAGACTATGTCATGCTGATGAACTAACCTATGAATGAATGCTTTGCAAGGTAAAGGATGTAATTGGACCAAATGAAATGTTTAAGTGATTTCGACTTGCCGCCCGGGGTTAAATCCCGAACGTGCCTACGTACTTCCGTTTGAATGGAAAATCAAAGTCAACGTAGTTCGATAGGCCTTTTTTTAAAAGGGCTTTGAAGGGGTATGCTTAATGCATGAGTGTGTGTATGCTTTGTGCATTTTTGTTTAGGCATTTTGCCAAAAATTGATTGATTTGATTTAGGCATTTGTTGCCACAAATGTTGATTTAAGGCTTTTAGCCAAAAAGATGGATTTAGGCAAATTGTTTGCCAAAAGTTGATATAATTTAGGCGATTGTCGCCAAAATTGATTGATTTTAAGGCTTTTAGCCAAAATGAGTTGATTTAGGCAATTAGTTTGCCAAAAGTGTTTGATTGGGCGATTGTCGCCAAAATTGATTGATTTAAGGCAATTTATTTGCCAAAAGTGATTATTGGAAAGCTTTTTGGCCAAAATTTTGATTTAAGCGATTTGTCGCTTAAAAAAAAAGATTAATCTACTTATAGGCAATCTGTTTGCCGAAAGTGATTAATTGAATTGCAATGTAGGCAATTTATTGCCAAGAAAACATGCTTAATTAAGGCCTATTTAGCCACAATTATTGATTAATTGGACTTCAGCCGAATTGTTTGAAATAAAGGCGATCACCATAGCTATTGATTAACTAGGCTTTGGCCAATATTGTCGGATTTAGGCTTTAATACCACGATTATTAATTAACCGGGCATTTAGCCTAAAATCATTTAATTGAGGCAGTTTATTTGCCTAATGATGACATGACTGCATTTATGTAGTTGTAGAATTAGGAGTAGAAGAGAAGCATGCATGAAGTGCTAAAATTCAATAGGCAGAGTTTAGTTTATGTACCTGATTTAATCGACGGCCACTTCTTAGCTCCAGGTTAAGCTCCTCGTTAAGGGAATATTAATTAATTCAACTTTAGTGATCAATTAACAAAGCAAGAAAGCAATAAAGCTAAATTAAAATGCAGAAAAGCAATAAAAGAATCACAAGGAGCATAGGGGAGAAGGAGCGTCCATCAACACAGACTGAGTGACCCAAAACGGAGTATCGGGGCCAATATTTATAGGCAAAAAATCGAGCTGAGGGCGCAACTGCCGCCGAGGTGGGCGGCCACTGCCGCCGAGTCCGGCGGTCGGAGCCGCCGTGGCCGACGGCATCCGCTGCCTAGTCCGGCGGCCGGAGCCACCACCGTGGCCGGCGGCATCTGCCGCCGAGTCCGGCGACCGGAGCCGCCGTGACCAGCGGTAGCCGCCGCAGTGTTCGGCGGCCAACGGCCAGCGCCGCTGTGGCCGTTAGACTTGCTATCTTTTCATTCCGAAGGCTTTTTCGGGAGTTCCCGACCTCCAAAAAATATTCCGGGACCGGTTCCGTGATCCTCGTAATTTTTCGGACGTTTCAAGTACCATATTGGCATACTTTCGGTGAACTTCTCGAATGGCCTCCGGTCCGGCCGGACTGTTTGCAGTCCAGGAAAACTGGCTCTTTGAGCCTCAAAATTTGAGTATTCACACTTGGATTAAATCCTCTACCTTGGTTGCAGTAGCAATGAGCGACTGAAACGTTGGTAGGTACTGAGTTTGCAGTTGTTGTTGGTAGACAGGCAGCAGATTTTTGATGATTATGTCTACCTGTTCTTGTTCTAAAGGCCGATTGATCATTTGGGCGGCCTTGGCCCTCCACCTCGTAAGGAACGAGGAAAAGGGTTCGTTGCTCTTTTGTTTGGTGGTTTCCAGTTCTCTCCGAGTAACATCCACCTCTATATTATAGTGGTACTGCGTGTTAAACGCATTGCAAATGTCTTCCCAGGTCTTCATTTTAGTCCGATCCAGGCTGACAAACCATCTCAAAGCAGCACCAGTCAGAGATTGTTGAAACAACTGAGCAAGGAGCTCGCTGTTCTAGCCAAACGGGTTGAGGGCACCCACATACATTTTCAGGTGCGTTTTGGGACAAGTGGTTCCATCAAACTTGTCCATGTTAGGCATCTTGAATTTTGTCGGCAATCTTGCTTCAGGGAACAAGGACAAGGAGTCCATGTCCACCACTTCCTTATGTGTTTTAAGGGCAGTGATTGACCTTTCCAAGAGTTCCAGTTTTTCTTTCATTTTCTGAGCTTCCAGCTCAGCAGCAGTTCTGGAGGGCATGTCATCCAGGTTAAGGGCAGGGTTTGAGGACGTCGGTGCAGCAGCAGGTCCCTGATTGGAGGTAGCAGGATCACTTCCCACAGCGGAAGCCCCATTTCCATTACCACTACCTAGTTCAGCTATTAGGGCAGTTCTCTGGGCAGCTAATGCCTCATTCATTCTAGCCTCCATTCTGGCTTCCAGTTGTTCCATGAGATTTTGGATGTCAGCAAGTGATGCCATTGGTGCAGCTAAAGTTGGTGAAGTTGGTGAAGTTGGTGAAGCTGGTGAGGTTAGTGAAGCTGGTGAGGTTGGTGATAGCACTGTAGGTGTGACTGGAACTTGGATAGGCACTCGAACAGTGGGTACCTGCCCCGGATAAGGGTAGCTGGATTAGAGTACAGTGGGTAGTATTGTGTATCAGGGTAGCTGAATGTGAGGTAGATCGACTCCCTTGTCCAATTGTGCATGACTAAAAAGAATATTTTGTGTTCTTTTTAATGTTTTTAATGTTTATGAGATGATATGTCATGAATGCGCACAATATCACGTCATAATTCGTTTTAATGATATGATTCACATTATTGGGTGCATACAACCCTAAAGGATAGGTTCTATAGGCTATGACACAAATAGAAAATTGGCTTATTAAGGGACCCTTGAACCTTGAGTAAGGATATACCTAACCACATGTGAAACAAATAGTTTCGCGTGGGTCCAATAGTACGCATAATCATGGGCCACCCCCAAAAGGATTAGGGATGTTTTGTGGTAACAGGGAGGATGCTTTGGCTGTCTGTCGACATAATCAAGGAGACCTGCCGATTAGCGCTACTCGCTATCCAGACTCAGAAGTTTGAACAGAAGAGAAGAAATTCATTTGAAATTCATTTTTTATGCAATGGAGAAAAAGATTCTCAATCATGCAAATAAATCAACAAATTTAAATGTTTTAATTAAATTTTACAATTAAGTCCAAATTTCCTTATCCAGTATTCTTAAAGAAAGAACACTAGATTCGTGTTAAGGTACCCTACAAAACAAAGCACAACAAAAATAATACCCTGAAGAAGGGCAGGTTAGTTGATGCAGCAATTGTAGTCCACTTTATGCAAAATGATTACATAGGTCCCTAGTGAAGTTGCCAAATTGTGAACCCTCCCCGAAGGCAAAATTGTGCTAGAATGAGGTATGCTCACATGTGTGATTTATGAAGTCGCCACCTAGTTTATTTTTATAAGGGAAAACTAAGAAAGAACCCTAAATGACTCCAATTGTAATTAACCTATATCTAGATTAATTACCCCAAAGTTTAAGGCACAATCTACGAACCCGAGGTGGATCCCGAGACTATGTCATGCTGATTAACTAACCTAAGTGTAAATGCTTTGCAAGGTAAACTGATGCAATTGGACCAGAAAAGTGTTTTGGTGATTTCGATTTGCCGCTCGGGGTTAAATCTCGAACATGCCTACTGTTTTCGCCGAAAATCCCCCCGAAGGACCCGAAAACATCCTTTTTGTGATTTTTGATGAAATGTGTTTATTTTTTATGCGGTGCCGATAAATCAGTCTTATAAACAATTTTGAGTCGCCACCCATTGTTTAGGCAATGGGACCGTTTTTATAAAAATGACTCCATTTTAAACCCAATTTTGTTTTAAGGCCAAATTATTTTAAAAGGACTGGTCAGGCGCACCAATGCGATTCTGGGTAAGGGAATTAGGTACGTCGGCCTGTTGGAAGCTGACGCCCGGAAAACCGGCCTCTATTATTAACCTATGATTTCTAATTTATTTTAGTTAGAAAAGCCAAATTATTTGTTTACTTAAACCCAACCCAAATAAATCAGACCGAGTTCCTATTTGGAAAATTATTTAATCGTCCCAAACAAATCTAATTATCACATAGCAATTATTCAAATTAAAGCAATTAAATCAAACCAAATAAATAAAAAGCCCGCTCTTGCCTTATGGTTCAAGGCGGGTAACAAACCGGATCAAAAATATTAAATGAAATGAATAAATGACCCGCTCTTGCCTTATGGTTAAAGGCGGGTAACAAACCGGATCCAAAAAAATATATATATATACAGATCAAATTAAAAATTAAATCCATAAACCAATAAAAATTCATACAAATAATAAAATAATAAAATTCATACAAATAAATATAAATAATCACATTTTAATATTTTAAGCTCAATTAAATTATAATATGTTCATAGTTGGGCATTCTCAGATTTATTGAAGAAATTAAACTTTATTTTTGTACAAAATTTATATTTTTTTTATTATTATTTCTGGAAAAATTGATGAATAGTACTGTTCATCGATGAACAAACAGTTACTGTTCATCGATCATTTCTGGGGAAAAATAATGAATAGTACGTGAATAGTGCCTGAATAGTGTGTGAATGGTATCAATTTCTGGAAAAATTAAGAACAGTCACTGTTCATCGATGAACAAACAGTTACTGTTCATCGATTAAATTCTGGAACAATTAAAAAACAGTTACTGTTCATTGAACAAACAGTTACTATTCATCGATTATTTCTGGGAATATTGATGAACAATTACTGTTCATCGATGAACATTTATGTGATTTTTTCCCAGAATCCATTTTTAAGTATTTTTTACATTATTTCTTGTTCAAATGTAATTTAAGGACACATAAAATGGCCAAATATGAACAGAATATAATTTAAAGAAGCTTAAAATATTAAAATCACAAGAATATGTAAAAACACAAAAATATGTAAAAAAAATACAAAAATGTTAAGAAAATTACCTGATCCTCAGATTGAGGATTGTAAATGGATCAAGATCTCCAGAAGCCTTTTTTTTTTTTCAAGATTTAAATGTGTTTTTTTTTATTTTATCTTTTTATTTTTGCTCTCTTTTTATGGTTTGATTCACCTAAAATTAATATCTAATGCCAATTTTCCTCCAAATTAACTCAAGAGTTTCTGGAGGAGAATGTGGCTGCTGGGTGTTTTTTTTTCTAGGGTTTTTAGATTGTGAAGTTGTGTAAAAATTGTGAGAAAGAGATGAATTTATAGAGTAGGTTAAGATACTGTAGCAAACCATTACTGTAGCTAATCGTCACTGTAGCACACGGCTACTGTAGCATGCAGCTCTCTCTCTTTTTTTTTTTTTTAATCCTTGGATATAAAGGCTTCTAGATAGCAGTAATCCATTTATCCTTGTGTCATCATTGGATCAGGCGGGGCATAAAAAACACGCGTCAACACCTACGTACTCTCGTTTGAATGAGAGATCAAAGCCGATGTAGTTCGATAGAGCCTATTCAAAGGCATTTTGAAGGGGTATGCTTCATGCATGAGTGTGTGCATGCTTCGTGCATTTTTTAGGCATTTTTGCCAAAGATTGATTGAGTTTTTGTTTTAGGCATTTGTTCCCAAAAGGTGTTTGATTGGGCAATTTATTGCCAAAAATTGATGTTTGGGCTATTTATCGCCAAAATGGTTGATTAAGGTATTTGTGCCAAAAGTTGATATTTGATTAGGCAATTTGTTGCCAAAGATTGGTTAGGCGATTTGTCGCCAGAGTGATTGATTAAGGGCATTTGTGCCAAAGGGGTTTTGTTGGGCCATTTGTCGCCAAAATGATTAAGGCATTCGTGCCAAAAGATGATATGTAATTTAGGCAATTTATTGCAAAAGAAAAGGTGATATTTGGGCGATTTGTCGCCAAAAAGTGGTTATTTGAATTATAGGCAATTTGTTGCCAAAAGCGATTGATTAAACCGTAGGCAATTTGTTGCCAAAAACGTGATTGATTAAGGCTTTTAGCCACAATTATTGATTAATTGGACTTTTAGCCGAACTGTTCGAAATAAAGGCAATTACACCGTAGTTATTAATTAACTAGGCACTTTAGCCAATATGTTCGGAGTTAAGCATTAATACCATGATTATTGATTAACCGGGCATTTTAGCCTAAACTTATTTACTTAAGGCAATTTGCTGCCAAAATGACGATGGTGCAAATGCAGTTATTTAATTATTTAATTAGAATTTAGAGTAGAAGAGAATATGCACAAAATGCTGAAATTAAATGGGCAGAGTTTCGTTATTACTTGAGTTAATCGGCGGCCGCTTCTTAGCTTCAGTTTGAAAATTCCAGATTAAGCTCCTCCTTTGGGGAATATTAATTAAAATTAATTCAATTAAGTGACCAAATATCACAACAGCAGAGTAATAAAAGCCTAAACTAAATGGAGAAAAGCAGTAGAAGAGCCGCAAGGAGCGTAGGAGAGAAGAGAGCGTCCGTCAGCACAGACTCAATCCTTAAAACTGTCGATTCGGGGCTGTATTTATAGGGAAAAACTAGGCTGGAGGACGGCTGCTGCCACCGTGGATGGCGGCTGCTGTCACCCTATCCTGTCCACTCGCTAGTTTTTTTCGTTCCAAAGGCTTTTTCAGGAGTTTCGTACCTCCAAAAAAATATTCCGGGACCAGTTCTTCGATCCTCGTAATTTTCTGGACGTTTCAGGTACCATATTGGCATACTTTCGGTGAACTTTTCGAATGGCCTCTGGTCTGGCCGGACTGTTTGCAGTCCGGGAAAACAGGCTTTTTGAGCCTCAAAATTTGAGTATTCACAACGCTTAAGGAGAGGGTCTGAGTTAAGGGCTGAGAACACGACTGTCGTCATCGATAAGCTAGAGCATGGACCAGGTGCTTCTTTTTCCTTCATTTTGGACCGCACAGGGCATACTAGAGAAACATCTTTCTCTCGTGAGCCTGTACCGAATGTCTCTGCCTGGTTGTACCCACACGAGTATTTTCTACTCTTTATTCTGATAACTGCCTTTTATTATTCTGCTTTTTCATTATCTGCCCTTGCCCCTGTGTTACTTTATAGGTGTCCATTAACGATTATAATGAAGTGCGCCAACTGTACGAAGCGACTCGCCTAAAGTTGGGAGTGGCGAGGCTCTCGACGAGCATGCATAAGTAAGTATAAACAACCAAAAAGAAAATATGCAATGCATATGCCATGTATACATGGAATGAAATTACTGATATTTATGAATGTGTGCAGAGGGCTACCATGGTGCCTCCAGCTGGTTGAGGTCGAGGGACGCAACATGGCGGGTGTGCGGGTTTCAGAGCTAGACATAAGCCGGTGATCGTTGAGGAGATCGAGAAGTTTGGCAGTGAGGATTGAAAGGAGACGGCTTCCAACATGTCTTGAGTTGTTTGCCCAAGCTCATTTTTGCCTTGTCTTTTTCTTTTCTTTTATTCTTGCTTTCTTGTACCCGGACCAGTTTGGGAAATTTTTTGTAAAGATGATTATTTTCATTTATGAGGAGGCAAATGCCAACTTCTTTACGCTTTTTTTTAAGTGATATTGGTATTTGTGCCCCTTATAGCTGATTATTGCATTGCCTGTTGGTTCTGGGAATTGAAAAACAACAGAATAGGATTTTCTCCAACCAACTGCTAGGTAGTGGCGTGTGCCATTATGCCGTGGCTTGAGCTAAACATAGTGGCATGTGCCATTAGTACTACAGTGGTAGTAAGTTGTTAATCTAACCTTTCATTTCTTGCTATAAAAGCCCATAATACACCTACACGCTTCAAAAGCTCTTTTCTCTTATTCCATACGAAGCTGTCACTAAAAAATCCTGTAAACAAACTTCTCATTTCTTCCCCATTTTCTATGGATCGGTACTTGGCGCCTGCATTTGAAGCACTATTCTGCAGTCTGAGCCATGAGGCTTGGGATTTACTCTTACCATTCAAACTCAATGGGCCGAACTACTACCGGAACATTTGGGTTCAACCTGGATTACTGCAATGGTTGATAAACCACTTTGATCCTTTGGATAATGTATTTCATCATAACAACTTCGAGATCTATCCATTATTTGAAGAACTCAACATCATCTCTGGGAGAATATCGTGGTTGACAAAATTCTTGCGGTGCCCTGGCTGATCATAAAACCTGCTTCATTGATTCTGCCTGTCTTTGGCTTCTCATCTTACGAGATTCCATCTTATGATTTTAGAGCTGATGTTATGCTCCTATGACCGCTTGTAGAACGTGCAATGAGTATGGACCGCACTAGACCATATTGGCTTCTCTTGTCTACTTTTACATTCTTAGTCAGTACTTGCTACTCAGTGGTATCAATGGTTATGGCAGCCTTAGGCTAGTGCCCAGAGTCGAGCAAATGGCTAGCCATCGTAGCCGCTCCCACTTATTTTGGCTAAACCATTTATTTGGCTAGGACAGCATGCCCAGGACCCTAGCTTAGTAATTGGTCCAATGGGAAGTCCACTTCTTCTACAGGTAAATGCATTTTCTTTTTCTTTATTTTCTTATTCTTTTATTTACTCTTCCTCTTTTCATGTGCTCTAACTTTTGCTTAAGCCACCCTTTGCGAGTTTTCGACTTAACGATCTTTTTTTTCTTTTCTCCTTTTTTTCTTTTTTCCTTTTCTTTTTTATATTATTATTTTTGAATGCATTTGCAGTTGTGGGCTTTTGAGAAGCTGTAGGTGATGGCTCCGCCATCGGACCATTTGATTTTCGATTATAGACCATGAGTCTATGATCGTCGTCAGCACCGTTTGACTGGTGAGATTGTGGAAGACTAGATTGCTATTTTTCAGGAACTTACCTCTAAGGGAGTCAGATGGACTTGCCCCTAGTGGTACATAGAGCGAGTCACAGTTTCTTCTTACATGCTTAGTGTGCCCCTATGTGGCTTGACCATAGTGATGGCTCATTATCCCAGCCAAGTAGCTAGGCAGTATTGTCATCATCAGGTTGTCCTTGATTACATGCGGTTCGAGGGAAGCCTTATTACCCAGCGATTTTTGTCTTGATTTATTTCCAGTTGGCCTAGTCGCACAACTGTACCCATTTCTGATGTGACCGATACTTCTTCCTCCGTCTTGTACCGCTCTTGGCTGCAGGCTTATTCCAGAGTCGGTGCTGATTTAGAGTCAGTTGATCTGTTGACAGCTAGATTTCTATTAGGACCCGGCATATCTATGCTTTTACCCTACTATTTAATGAAATGTACTAGACAATTATTGATAGTGCAATTATATGAATGTATGCACTTTTTATGAATGAAATTTCTTTTTGCTTGAAAATGCTTGATATAATAACTGATATTCTATTACATCAAAGTAAATCCACATCATCTGCATATCAACATAAACTTAGCACAACACACTATAAAGTTAATAAGAACACAAAAGGCAAATTTATTAATTGCGCTTTGCCATAAACGTTTCAAGCTACATATAAAATTTCGTTAGCGTATCCAAATTGACAGGTTTCGTAAAGTCATTGCCTTCCATATCTGATAGCTTCAATGCACCTTTGGAAAACATTCTCTTGATCAGATTTAGGCCCTCCCAGTTAGGTTTGAACTTCCCCCTTAGGTCATGAGTGTTTGGCCGCATCTGTTTTAGGACCAAATTGTTGGCTCAAGGGTCAAATTCTAATCTCGAGACTTTGACGATTAAAACAAAACAAATAAATTTAAATTATATTTGTGCCAATAATATTTTATGCAGAATACATATGGAAAGTAATAAATGAACAAGGCAAGTCCTACAATTGTGAAGACATTTGAAGACCCTAGTGGTTAGACTTTTAGGACTCATTGTAGGATAAAGAGAACATTCAATTAGAAGCACAAAAGTCAATTTTCTCTCATCAAAATTATTTTTCGAAAATAGTTCTTCAAAATAAATCTTTTCGTTCCTTGATTTTACGTTAAAAATTATTTTCAAATTCTCTTAAGATTCGAAATATTCAAATTACCTAAATCAAAGAGACTTTGTCCCTAGCAATTTTGGTAACAAGAATAAAGATCTTATGTACTTCATTTTTGGAAACAAATTTTTTAAGAATCTTGATTTATTTTCTTACCTAAAACGAAGAAAGATCTTATTTTAATTCGTTTTGGTAAGTAAAATCTTTTCGGAAAATATTTTTCAAATAATTGCTTTCGAAAATCTTTATTTTAAAGGAAAGAAAGATCGTCTCTTATTTACTTACCAAAAAGATAAAATGTTGACTTTTTTTTTGGTAACAAAGATTTCTATATCTTCTAAATAAGGAAAGTAAATATTCTGATTTGAAAAAGAAATATTCACTTTCTAAAACGAGAGTCACAGACCTCTCTATATAAAGGCATTTTCATTCTTGAAAAATGTGGAAGAAAGAGTTTTCGTTTTAAGAGTATTCATACAGTGATCATATCTTTTATCTCTCAAAACTTACTATCGACCCTGTTGACGCGTGTTTTTATGCCCTGCCTGATCCAATGATGATACGAGGATGAATGGGTCAATGCCATTTAGAAATCTTTTAATCCAAGGATTTAAACAAAAAAATAATAGTAATAATAATAAACAAATTTAAAATTTAAAATTTAAAAAAAAAAAGGAAAAAGCCGTGTGCTACAGTAGCCGTGTGCTACAGTAGCCGTTGCTACAGTCGTGTGCTATAGTACCAGTTTGCTACAGTCCTAACCTAGCTCTATAAATTCATCTTTTTCTCACAATTTTCACACTTCTTACACGCAACTTCACAATCTAAAAACCCTAGAAAAAAAAAACACCCAGCAGCCACATTCTCCTCCAGATACTCTTGTGAGTTAATTTGGAGGAAAATTGGCATTAGATATTAATTTTAGGTGAATCAAAGTATAAAAAAGAGAGAAAATAACAAAAAAATAAATATATAAAAAAATACATCAATCCTTGGAAACAAAGCTCCTGGACATTTGATCCATTTACAATCCTCAATCTGAGGATCAGGTAATTTTCTTAACATTTTTGTATTTTTTTTTTACATATTTTTGTGTTTTTACATATTCTTGTTATTTTAATATTTTAAGCTTCATTAATTATATTTTGTTCATATTTGGCTATTTTATGTGTCCTTAAATTACATTTGAACACGAAATGATGTAAAAAATACTTAAAAATGGATTCTGGGCAAAAATCATGAAGCTGTTCATCGATGAACAGTAACTGTTCATCAATTTTCCCAGAAATGATCGATGAACAGTAACTGTTTGTTCAATGAACAGTAACTATTCATCAATTTTCCCATAAATGATCGATGCACAGTAACTGTTTGTTCATCGATGAACAGTAGCTGTTCTTAAATTTTCCAGAAATCGACACTATTCACGCACTGTTCACACACTATGCATGTACTATTCACGCACTATTCATTAATTTTCCCAGAAATGATCGATGAACAGTAACTGTTTGTTCATCGATGAACAGTAGCTGTTCTTAAATTTTCCAGAAATCGACACTATTCACGCACTGTTCCCACACTATTCAGGTACTATTCACGCACTATTCATTAATTTTCCCAGAAATGATCGATGAACAGTAAATGTTTGTTTCATCGATGAACAGTACTATTCATCAATTTTTCCAGAAATAATAATAAAAAAATATAAATTTTGTAAAAAAAAACAAAGTTTAATTTCTTCAATAAATCTGAGAATGCCCAACTATGAACAGTTTATAATTTAATTGAGCTTAAAATATTAAAATGTGATTATATATATTTATTTGTATGAATTTTATTATTTTATTATTTGTATGAATTTTTATTGGTTTATGGATTTAATTTTTGATTCGATCTGTATATATTTTTTGGATCCGGTTTGTTACCCGCCTTTAACCATAAGGCAAGAGCGGGTCATTTATTTATTTGATTTATTATTTTTGATTCGGTTTGTCGCCCGCCTTGAACCATAAGGCAAGAGCGGGTCTTTTATTTATTTGGTTTGATTGCTTTGATTTAATTGCTTTAATTTGAATAATTGTTATGTGATAATTAGATTTGTTTGGGACGATTAAATAATTTTCCAAATAGGAACTCGGTCCGATTTATTTGGATTGGGTTTAAGTAAATAAATAATTTGGCTTTTCTAACTAAAATAAATTAGAAATCATAGATTAATAATAGAGGCCTGTTTTCCGGGCGTCGGCTTCCAACGGGCCGGCGTACCCAATTCCCTTACCCAGAATCGCATTGGTGCGCCTGACCAGTCTTTTAAAATAATTGGGCCTTAAAACAAAATTGGGTTTAAAATGAAGTCATTTTTATAAAAACGGTCCCATTGCCTAAACAATGGGTGGCGACTCAAAATTGTTTATAAGACCGATTTGTCGGCACCGCATCAAAATAAAAATATTTTATCAAAAACCACAAAAAGGATGTTTTCGGGTCCTTCGGGGGGATTTTCGGCGAAAAGAGATCCCCTTATTTCTTTTCATCTTTATACTTTATGTTTTATCTTTAAAAGAGAAAAGAGATTTTATAACAACTTCTTTTGAACAACAGTTCTGTTTTCTAAACGATTTTCTAATTTGAAAAACTGTTTTTCCTATGCTTATATTTGCATTTCTGTCTATCTATTTAGATTCTGTAATCTTTAGTAGACAGATTTTTATTTGATAAACACTTGTGTAATAGCTTAGGTGAGAAGCTATTGTGAAATAGGTTATCAAGCAACCTTCTCCGTGAGAGAGATTCTAATGTCTTGAATTGAGTTTCTGTACTCTGCCAAAAACAGAAAGGGTTGAGGTTAACTAAAACCTTTGGAAAATCTAGTGGGACAAAGGGTAGATCTAGGTGTTGATCTATTGCCTTGTACTTTCGGTTTGTCTCTTACCCTTGAAAAGAGATAACATAGTTGAGGATCTCAGGATGAGTCTTGGGGAGTGGATGTAGGCTAGTTAGTGCCGAACCACTATAAATCACTATGTTGATCTTTTTTTTTTTAGAAGTTTTGCTTGATAAATATTTTACTCATACTTCTATTTATATTTTAGAAATGCTAAAGTTGTTAATGGTTTTGATGTTCTAAACTGAAATAAGCTTTATATTTTCTGAACATTAGAACTCTGGACTTCTACTCAGTGAATATACCAAGTTCTAAACTGTTCTTCTATTTTCAAGTACCTTTCACTGTTTGGGTTTCTAATTAGTTTTCTAAACTTGATTAAAGCTTTGTGAAGCAGTTCTGATTTCAATAACTGTCTCTCACATAGTCTTTTATGATTCTCTAAACTTTATGAGGAAGTTCTAATTACAATAGCTTTCCGTCATAAAGCAGTTTTGATATTAAATAAGACATTGCGAAGCGGTTCTAATTGATAGCTGCACTTTGCAAAGTCTTTCTATTTTCTCTAAATAGAACATTGTGAGGTAGTTCTAATCAATAATTTATTTTCACAAGTTCATTATTTTTCCGCTGCACTTAGAATTTTGAGTTTTGTTTTAAAAGTTAAATTTTATTTTCATTTTTAAAAAACTCAATTCATCCCCCCTCTGAGTTGTGCTATACATATACGGGACCCACACAAATCCCCTACTCTTAGTAGCTTCGGATGAACTCTTTTGTTGAAGTTCTTAGCTATTCTCTTCTTATATACCTGATCCATGAACCGACCATTCCATCTAGGAGTGTTAATTCTTGATGGTGATTTTCTGCCCATTGACATCCTGGCATCTTGGATTCCATCATTATGCGCAACGACTACACTTCTATCTCTCTTGGTAGCACAACTTCCATTTCATAGACTAGAGAGTAAGGGGTTGCCCTATTCACAGATTTAGCTGTTGTTCGGCAACCCCACAAAGCATAGTGAAGCTTACTTGCACAAGCATGATGATTTTCTACCATTTTCCTCAATATCTTTTTTATGTTTTTGTTTGCGGCTTCCACTACCGCATTAGCTTATGGTCTGAAAGGTGAAGATTTATGATGTTCAGTTCCATACTTCTCTAATAAAGTCTTTACTTTTGCTTGGAACTAAATCCATTATCTGTCACTATATGATGGGGGATTCTATATTTGTAGATCAGGTTCTTTTTAATGAATTTGGCCATTTGCTTGGCGCCGATGTTTTTGAAGGATTCTGCTTCAACCCATCTTGAGAAATAGTCCACCATAACCACTATAAAATCATGTCCGTTAGATGCAAGCGGTGAAATCTTACCAATGATATCTATTCCCCAAGCTGCAGATGGCCATGGCGAAATAAAAGGATGTAATTCTGAAGGCAGAATGTGACTAGGTCTCCATGAATTTGACATTCTAAGCACCTTTTTATGAAAGAAATACAATCCCTTTCCATTGTCGACTAGAAGAAACCTTGTCTAAGAATTTTCTTAGCTAGCGGTTTTCCATTCATGTGGGTGCTACAAACCCTTGCATGGATCTGTTCCATGATCCCTTCAACTTCTTTCCTTGATACACATCTTAACAATACCCCATTTGACATTCTTTTGTACAATTGGTCGTCTAAAACTGCAAATTGTAATGTCCAACGTTGTATAGCTCTTTGTCGTCTCTAGTAGCAGAATCTGGATATACCCTTTTAGTCATCCACTGCAGGACATCATAAAACCATGGCTGTTCTTCTTCCTTAATATTCATAATCCTTTTGCCTTCACAACGTGGGATACTACCCGAAGACATCGTAAATGGCTTCTTAGGCATAACCAAAATCTCTTCCTAAGCTAATGCTAAATTAGCAAAGGCATCTCGTACTCGGTTGTTTACTCTGCTTGTGTTTATGAAAGTCACCCTTTTGAAGTTCTGAATAACAATGTGCAGGTAGTCAATAACATTAGCGTGCTCAATGACAAGTTCTGCTTATTTGGCATAACCAAAATCTCTTCCTTAACTTCCCAATTACCATTAGCGTGCTCAATGACAAGTTTAGAATCACCAATAACCTCAACTTCTTCAGCTTTAACTCAATCAGAGCTTCTAACCCAAATAAGCGGGCTTCATATTCTGTAATGTTATTTGTAATTGGAAACTGTAATCTCTTCAACATCGAGATAACTTCTCCTTGTGGAGATTCTAGCAAAATGCCTACTCCAGCTCCCTTACTATGAGCTGAACCATCAAAGTAGAGCTTCCATCCTTTCTTCTCTATCAGATTTAGATGTTCATCAGGAAAGTCAATCTCCCATTCTTCTCTATCGTCCATTGGATGTGTTGCTAAAAAGTCTACAACTGCTCGTCCTTTGACGGTTTTCTTCGTAGCATATTCAATATCAAATTCTGATAGTAGGATTGTAACACCCACCGGCCAATCACGGAGAACTAGACGGCGGATGCCACAATCGGTGCCTGAGCACCATCTTATGTCACTTATTAAAGCTAGATCACAAATTAGAAGTGGTTAAATTTTCATAAGGAGGCAAGTAATTCACATTTTCTTTTATTTTTTTATTTTTACAAAAATAATTTTTAAGGAAATTCCTACGAAAATTTTTCAAGAGTTTCCTCTAAAAATTAACTTGCCACACAAAGAAAAGATACACACTTCCAATTTTCTCCAAACCCCCAAAACTCCAATTCAACACAACATACCACAAGCACTTCTAAATATCCATCAACATACGCATAATATTCGAAACACATTCTTTTCAAGGAATATATAATCATCATACACCAAAAATATAATAAGATGTTATTTCCTTAAATAATTATAACTCTTAATACATTATAAACTTATTATATCCAACCTCCACAACACAATATTTATATACATGCCAAAAATCACCATTTACAAAATATCCTACCCAAAATGTGATATCTACTCTGATGCTACTCCTCTGGTCTTGAAGAACACCCTCCGCTCCTAACCTGCGCGTGATAAAATCAACGCGCTGAGTGGAAGACTCAGTGGTGCTAAATAACCAACTATTAAATTAACAAGAATAGCCAAATAAATACCGAAATCGCATTCATTGAATTAAATTACTTTGAAAGCAATGCGAAGAGTATAAATACAAATATGTCTTCATTCTTTTATAGCAACAATAAAATTTCATTTTCCTTAAGTCTCGTACTCATGCATAATGAACATAAGCAGATTTGATCGTGGCCTATGTTAGCGCCACCCCCATCACATGCTCGTGGCCTATGAAAGCACCACCGTGGCCTATGAAAGCACCACCCCCATCACACAATCGTGGCCTATGAAAGCACCACTGTGGCCTATGAAAGCACCACCCCATCACACAAATAAGCGCGTCCGCCTATTTATAAGGGCTGATAACCCTAGCATATGATCATAGCTTCACAATAACAAAATCAATCTCTTCATACCACGTTTCAATCATGCATAGTAAAGCCCAAATCATTCTTTCACAAAAGCAATAATTCTTAATCAAAACCTCTTCATTTCTTAGTACTCATCAGTTCAAAATTTTTACTCAAAACACTATAGATATATATATATACTTAATATAGTATAAAAGTACATAAATCAAGAACTTTTCAGCATTTTCATAAACTTGACCTTTTCTGGGTTTTTAACACATAATTTGAGTTATGGGTCTCCAAACTGAATGAAATCAGATTCATTAGAAAGATAAGACAAAATTATACAAATTTTCAGAAGGGACCACAGCCCAGATCAAATGGTAAAATAGCAAACAAAAGCTAGGAACACAGACCAACAGATCAGACCTGATTAAGCAGAACCAAGTCCAATGTTTCTTGAATTCCTACTTAACCAAATACTCAAATGAAACCAATCTAGAACGATAGAAGTATCAAGACATAGGGAAACAACTTTTATGAATAACTCAGAGCCTAATCTTGTCATTATAGTGGTCAAAATGGGCACTCAATTTAGTGATGCATGTAGCCCGTCACAACAGAGTCAGTTTGGGTGTTTCAGCCATAAGTTGAGTTATGTATCTCCAAATTGGACACAAGAGGAAGGGTTGGAAAGATAAGAAGTAAAGCTAAAAATTTTATGAAGAAAATAAGGCGTTATTTGGCCATTTGAGTGGTCAAAATGGACAATCATTTCGGATATACAGGTAAGACACCATAACAGAACCAGTTTTGGTATTTAAATCATAAGTTGAGCTACAAGTATTGGAATTAGACATAAGAATATGTTTTGGAAAGCTGAGAAATAGAGATACAACTTGCATGAAGAAGTCAGAAACAAATGGGATGTATAAAGGGGTCGAAAATGAGTTCCAATCCCACGGCAGAACATATCTAACATTAAATTCAGCAAGTTAACCAAACATATAAAGTTCCCAAAATTCATTCAAAAACCTAACCATGTAAAAACAACTTAAACAAGTGAAAGGAATAGTGCACTAACCTCTTTAACAAGCTTGAATAAGCTTGGAAAGCCTTACTCCTTGGCTTTCTCTTTACCCTTTGAGGATGGTTCTCCAACCTCTTCAAAGTATGAGAAATCAACATTAAAAGCAAAACTTGACAAAAGAAATAGGATGCATCAATAACATGTCTAAACCATAAATTCTACTTAACAATTCACAAAACTCAAAAACCACAACTTACTTGCTTCAATGGTAACTTCACTTCTCTTTGCTTTTAATCACCAATCTCAACTTCTACTACTTAATTCTTAAGAATTAAGTCATATTCTATGATTTAATTAGGTAGTTTGGTGGTAAATTAGGAGGTAAGAAAATGAAGAAAATGAAAGAAGAAGGAAGGAGATGGAAATGGCGTGGAGAAGAGAAAAGAAGAAAGAAAAAAGTGTTGTGGTGTTACTTTAAGGTGCCAAAGTCAAATTTGACTTCCAAATTTCATGCCAAATGTGTGGCTAAGATCAAGTCCTAAGTAATCTCATCCAATGGCTCTAAATATTCCTCAAATAATTCTCTTCTACTTCTTATTTAACTCCACCAATTAATTAAATTAACTCTACTAAAATAATTCCTCATTTATTTCTTAATATACCACACTAGAAATCTTATGCATTTAATACATAAACTCTCCAATAATATTCATGAAATATTTTCTACCCGCCTAAATCATACAAACATGCTCCAAAAATAATAAAGAAAATATTAAATATGCATAGTAATTTTTTTGGACTAAAATAATACCAAGTCCCGGACCGATGGTCCTATTCACAGACCGGTAAATCACTATTACCGACACTAAAAGAAAATCAGTCTGTTACAAGGATTAGCCATCTTGCTAGTTTCCCCACTAGTGCTGGTGTCACATACAAATATCTAACCTGATCCATTCTTAATACTGCTATTATTTGTGAATACTCAAATTTTGAGGCTCAAAAAGAAAAAGGGGCCAGTTTTCCCGGCCGCGACAGTGGTGGTCGCCCTTAAAGGCGGCGGCAGCCGCTATCGCCGACAGCTGCGCCGCCGGCAACAGCGGCTGCAGTCGGCTGTGAATACCTAATTTTTTGAGGCTCAAAAAGCCAGTTTTCCCGGACTGCAAACAGTTCGATCGGACCAGAGGCCATTTTGGAAATTTACCGGAAGTATGCCAATATGGTACTTAAAACGTCCGGGACGTCGCGAGTATCGCGAAACTGGTCCCGAAATATTTTTTGGACGTGCGGAGCTCCCGGAAAAGCCTCCGGAGCGTAAAACTAGAAAGTGCGCCTGCCGCTGCGGCGGGGGCGGCCCCCCCTTCACGGCGGCGGCAGCCGCTATTGCCGGCGGCGGCTGCGGCCGCCCTCACCGACGGTTACGGTCGCCCTCACCGGCGGCGGCCCAGGCCGCCGAGATCCGACGGCCCAGCCGCCGAGCTCCGGCGACCAAGTCGCCGAGATCCAACGGCCCAGTCGCCGAGACCCCGCGGCCCAGCCGCCGAAACAATCCGATTTGCCCTATAAAAGCAGCCCCGGGCCTTCTGTTTTTCTGACTCAGTCTGTGTTGACGGACGCTCCTTCTCCCCTACGCTCCTTGCGATTCTTTTACTATTTTTTCTGCATTTTTAATTTAGTTTTTATTGCTTTCTTGTTGTGATAATTGGTCACTTAAATTAAATTAAAATTAATTAAAATTCCCTTAACGAGGAGCTTAACCTGGAGTTAGGAAGTGGCCGTCGATTGAATCAGGTACATGAACTAAACTCTGCCTATTTAATTTTAGCACTTCATGCATGCTTCTTTGCTACTCCTAATAACTCTACAACTGCATAAATGCATTCACATCACAATTAGGCAAATAAACTGCCTCAATTAAATATGATTAAGCTTTAATGCCCGGTTAATCAATAATCGTGGTATTAAGCTTAAATCCGACAATATCGGCTAAAAGGACCTAGTTAATCAATAACTACGGTTAATTGCCTTTATTTCGAACAGCCTGGCTTAAGTCCAATTAATCAATAATTGTGGCTAAAAAGCCTTAATCAATCACGTTTTGGCAACAAATTGCCTATAATTAAATCAACCACATTTTGGCAACAAATTGCCCACGGGTCAATCAATTTTTGGCAAATAAATTGCCTATAAATTAGATTAACCACTTTTTAGCGACAAATCGCTTAAATCAGAAGTTTTGGCAAAATGCCTAGAATTAATCGATCTTTTGGCTAAAAGCCTTCAAACAATCATTTTGCCGACAATCGCCTAAATCACATCAACTTTTGGCAAAAATTGCCTAAATCAACTCATTTTGGCTAAAAGCCTTAAATCAGTCATTTTGGCGACAAACGCCCGAATAATCACTTTTGGCAAACAAATTGCCTAAATCTTTTGGCTAAACGCCTTCCTGTTGACACGTGTTTTTTATGCCCCGCCTGATCCGATGAGGACACGAGGATAAATGGATTAATGCTATTTGGAAGCCTTTTAATCCAAGGATTTAAATAAAATAAAATAAAATTTAAAAAAAAAAAAGAAAGAAAAAGACTCGTGCTACAGTAGCTAACGTGTGCTACAGTGTCCTAGTGCTACAGTAGCTACGCGCTACAGTATTCTAGTGCTACAGTACCGTGTGCTACAGTGTTAACCTAGCTCTATAAATTCATCTCTTTCTCACAATTTTCACAACAACACACACAATCTCACAACTTCAAAAACGACAAAAATCCTAAAAAATACTGTGATTTGTCTCAAAAAAATTCTTATGAATTGATTTGAGAGAAATTGGTGTTAGAGATAAATTTTAGGGGATTTAAATCATAAAAAGAAAAAAAATCAAACGATAAAAAAAATATATCAATCCTTGGAAAAAAGTTTCTGGAGATCTTGATCCATTTACAATCCTCAATCTGAGGATCAGGTAATTTCTTTAACGTTTTTTTGTATTTTTTTTTTACATATTTTTGTGTTTTTACATATTCTTGTGATTTTAATATTTTAAGCTTCTTTAAATTATATTCTGTTCATATTTGGCCATTTTATGTGTCCTTAAATTACATTTGAACACGAAATAATGTAAAAAATACTTAAAAATGGATTCTGGGCAAAAATCACATAAATGTTCATTGATGAACAGTAACTGTTCATCAATATTCCCAGAAATAATCGATGAGCAGTAACTGTTTGTTCAATGAACAGTAGCTATTTTTTTAATTTTCCCAGAATCGATCGATGAACAGTAACTGTTTGTTCATCGATGAACAGTGAATGTTCTTAATTTTTCCAGAAATTGATACTGTTCACACACTATTCACGCACTATTCGTTATTTTTCCAGAATCGATCGATGAACAATAACTGTTTGTTCATCGATGAACAGTACTATTCATCAATTTTTCCAGAAAATAATAACAAAAAAATATAAATTTTGTACAAAAATAAAGTTTAATTTCTTCAATAAATCTGAGAATGCCCAACTATGAACATATTATAATTTAATTGAACTTAAAATGTGATTATATATATTTATTTGTATGAATTTTATTATTTTATTATTTGTATGAATTTTTATCGGTTTATGGATTTAATTTTTGATTCGATTTATATATATATATATATATTTGGATCCGGTTTAATTATATGTTTATTTATTTTATGTGTTTATTTATTTAAACTTTACAATTTATGTTTAAAATAAAAAAAATGAAATTAAATCTGTAGATTCATTAATAATTTGCATATTCAGAAAATAAAAATAAGTATGATGCTTAGAATTAAGTTTGTAAATTTATTTATGTTTAAGATTAATTTACATGTTTTATTAATAATAATTTGCATGTTTAGTGTTAAATAATAATTGTGTGCGATTTTGGTTTTTTTTTTTTATCTTTGTATTTAACTTTGAATTGATTTATATAACTTTTGGATTCGGTTTGTCTCCCGCCTTGAACCATAAGGCAAGAGCGGGTCTTTTATTTATTTGATTTATTCTTCGATTTGTTGCCCGCCTTTAACCATAAGGCAAGAGCGGGTCATTTATTTATTTCATTTAATATTTTTGACTCGGTTTGTCGCCCGCCTTGAACCATAAGGCAAGAGCGGGTCTTTTTATTTATTTGGTTTGATTGCTTGATTTAATTGCTTTAATTTGAATAATTGCTATGTGATTATTAGATTTGTTTGGGACGATTAAATAATTTTCCAAATAGGAACTCCGTCCGATTTATTTGGGTTGGGTTTAAATAAATAAATAATTTGGCTTTTCTAACTAACATAAATTAGAAATCATAGGTTAATAATAGAGGCCGGTTTTTCCGGGCGTCGGCTTCCAACTGGCCGACGTACCCAATTCCCTTACCCAGAATCGCATTGGTGCGCCTGACCAGTCTTTTAAAATAATTTGGCCTTAAAACAAAATTGGATTTCAAATGAAGTCAGTTTTATAAAAACGGTCTCATTGCCTAAACAATGGGTGGCGACTCAAAATTATTTATAAGACCGATTTATCGGTACTGCATCCAAAATAAAAACATTTTATCAAAAAAATCACAAAAAAGGATGTTTTCGGGTCCTTCGGGGGGATTTTCGACGAAAACAGATTGGCAACTTCACTGGGGATACAACCACTAGTCCCCGATTATTTTTTAATTAGATGGTTGTGATTAGGAATTAACTCTAAAAACCTATGTTTTCTAAAAAATAAAATTGGTTAGAAAGCCGTTCGAAAATTATTTAATCGTCCTCGTTTGTTTATTCGCTTTCCTTTATTTTATTTTTGCTAGGATCTTGCATTCATGCCGCATTTCTCTCTTCTCACCTCATTCTACCCATGCTACCCTTCGGTACTGGTGTTAAGTTTGACGGTGGATCTAGCCTAAACCATGCGATTTAGGTGCATCCATCCGAGAATTAACATTACTACCAACTGCAAGCCTAGTACCTTAAAGGTGCGTCAAAAGGAGTAGGCCCATAAAAAAGCCCGAATCCTGTTTGCGGAACCCAGACTTTGTTAAGCCCAATAAGACTGAAGCCAGTGCATATAGTTGAAAAACCTTAGTTACTTCCCCTAAGGTGTACCCGATTTTGTTTGCTGTTGTTATGTCACATTCATTTCCGAGAATTTATATCGTCAATCTCAAAACCCCCTGTTGGTTGTCGAGATTAGACCAATTCCTAGGAAACAGATGTCAGAATTTATACCAACAGAATTCGTGTGTGGGAGAAATAAGGTTGGAAGGCATGCATTTCCCAACTCCCGTTCCCTATGTGTTATAAACTGTACATATGTTGTGACATTCATGCATCATGTAATATTTTCGTTTCAGCCATACATTAATAAGAGCCAATTTTTGGTATGGACATTTTATCTTGATTTTGAGAGTGGACCTCTAATTTGTTATGAATAATATAATGCAATCACTTATAGTGAATCAATACCCAAAAGAAAAGGGAGTTATAAGGGGGTTGCGATTCCTTTGTATTGTCACATTTCTCGCATTATCTGAAAATAAGTGAGCAAGAGATTACAAAATTTGTAACAAAAAAAAATCCTGCTTGGGACCATTTGTTCCAAGGCAAAAATTAAGGACACAAAAAAAATAATAATAAAAATCCCGCTTGGAGATTCTTCCATTCCAAGGCAAAAAAATTAAGGAAAAAATAAAATAAAATAAAATATCCCGCTTGGAAATCCTTTCATTCCAAGGCAAAAATTAGGGACTTGAGTGAAAATAGTTGACTGTAAAATCCAAAAGGAACAGTCAACGACAGATAATGTCAGAAATGTTTGAATACAAAATAAGTTATTATCATATTATTCACACCGAATTTTTGATTCCAGTCATCGAAATCGAGATCTTATTTCCACACCGATCTTTAGCACATTAGAAATGCATTTCTCATCCTATGTGCTTTCATTTTCTCATGCATACATACAGGACCCATTTTAACTCAGGGGTTTATATCTATCAGTCATAATTGATCCTTCCCGGGAAATCACCTCGAGAGTTTGGCACTGACGCCCTGGTCAACGTTTGGTCGGAGTATCCCAATCCCCGAGCCTGCTCCGTTTAGTCCTCTGATTCATTCAAGTTCTTCGGATTCAATTTCTGATTCATATTTGGTTGGGATGGCTGATAACACTGTGAATGAGATGGGTTTCTCTCCAGCCCAGATAAGGACCATTTCTGAAATAATAGCTGCTGCTCTTGCTCAAGATAGAGCCCAGAACCAAGTGCCGCCTACTTCAAGTAATCAGCCTATAGTGGAGGGAAGAGAGGCTCCAGAACACACCTTGGGTAGTCAAGCATCAGCTGATAATGCTAGTCCGACTGAGAATGAGCTGATTAAGCAAATAGCAGAACTAAAGGACAAGGTGGACAGGATATCTGTTTCGAAAGAAAAAGATCCAGTCATCAATTTTCATGTGACAGAGTATGCCTTGAAGCCCACAAATTCTACTTCTTCAAAGCATACCCTGTTCGCGGAGAATGATGACCCAAGGTCCCATTTGTCGGAGTCCATCCGTGTTGCTCAGATGAACCGATACAACAAAGAGAAGAAGAAGAGTCGAGGGTTCGGTAATTACCGGTCTTCCCACAGAAATAGTAACAGAAACGTTGGTCATGCAGTTAGAAATCAGTCAGGGAGTAGCAACTCAGTGGAGGCTGTTAAAGAGAAAAGAAAAAGGGAGTTCACTGATTTGGGCAGGCCTTTAAGCACAGTCATTGAATCATGCATCGAAAATGGCGTATTGTCAAAATTGCCAATTAATCCATCCAGGCCTATTTTGGGTAGGTCTGTTGATCAAGAATGTGAATATCATCAGTGCAAGGGCCACTCTACTGATAATTGTGTCAAGCTCAAACATGACATCCAAGACTTGATAGATAGCGGGAAGATCACCCAGCCTCCTGAGCATAGCAAGTCAGCACCCGGAAACATTAGAGTTAATGAATTGAACAAGCTCTTAATCTTTCTTTTTGTTCTTCTGAATATTGCTTTAAGAACAATTTGAATGAACTTCATTTACTATTTCAATCAATGGGAATGAATTTTGATTACTTGTTTTCTTACTTCTCCTGATTGTTATGTTCATGGCATTGATTATACCACACGCATATTTGGCATAAATGCATTGCATCATTTTGTATTTAAACCTAAGCACCGTCCAAAATCTCAAAAAAAAAAAATCGAAATCGGATCAGACTTTAAGCTTGAGCTCAAAAACGATTTCCAAGAACGTCTACAGTTAGGCTGATATACCGGGGGATCAATAAGCTGATTACAGGACATGTCGTCCCTACCGATTCAAATATCAAGCCAGTAAAGCGGAAAAGGAGCGGGTCAAACTAGAAGGGTCAAACTAGAAGTGGCAAAACAAGATGAAGACTGTGGTTCAGAAAAAGCTAGATGCAAGTTTCTGGGAAGGTAATGCATTACCCTGAGTGGTCAGCGAACACAGTCCCTATGCTCAAGAAAGGGGGAGACTAACAACCTGTGTCGACTACAGCCTCGCCCAAAGATGACTTCCTTCTTCCACATATGGATGTCCTGAGTAACAGCGCTGTAGGAATGGCATGTTATCAAAAAAAAAAAAAAAAAAAAAGAGAATGATCGCTTGTTTTTACAGTAAGCGGGTACATCCAAGGACTTTGAAAAGTGGAGATTCAGTGCTGATCATACTGTTAGACCACGAATCGCAGAGTCACCCTAGAGGCCGGTTTTTCCGGGCGTCGGCTTCCAACGGGCCGACGTACGCAATTCCCTTACCCAGAATCGCATTGGTGAGCCTGACTAGTCTTTTAAAATAATTTGGCCTTAAAACAAAATTGGATTTAAAATGAAGTCAGTTTTATAAAAACGGTCTCATTGCCTAAACAATGGGTGGCGACTCAAAATTGTTTATAAGACCGATTTATCGGCACCGCATCCAAAATAAAAACATTTTATCAAAAAAATCACAAAAAAAGGATGTTTTCGGGTCCTTCGGGGGGATTTTCGACGAAAACACTTCCAATACCAACTTTTGGCACAAATGCCTTAATCACTTTGGCGACAAATCGCCTAACCAATTTTTGGCAATAAATTGCCTAAATCACATCGATTTTTGGCAATAATTGCCTAAATCAATCTTTTTGGCTAAAAGCCATTAAAATCAACATTTTTGGCATCAAATGCCTAAACAATCAATTTTCAGGCAAAATGCCTAAACAAAATGCACAAAGCATACACACACTCATGCATAAAGCATCCCCATTCAAAGCCCTTCAAAGAAGGCCTACGTTGACTTTGATCTTCCATTCAAACGGAAGTATGTAGGCACGTTCAGGATTTAAATCCGGGCGGCAAGTCGAAATCACATAAACATTTTCATTTGGTCCAATTACCTTGCAAAGCATTCATTCATTCAGGTTAGTTCATCAGCATGACATAGTCTCGGGATCCACCTCGGGTTCGTAGACCATGCCTTAAACATTGGGTTAATTAATCTAGTAATTAGGTTAATTAAAATCGGAGTCACTTAGGGTTTTTTCCTAGTTTACCCTAAAATAATTAAACAAGATGGCGACTCACACATCACGTGCATTTCTTCCTTAGTCACATGCATTCACATGCCATTGATGATATTTGGGGAGGGGTTCACATTATTTTATAAGATTGAAAATAGTGTCGATGTTGTCTGGTAGTCCATAACATTGCAAAACAAGTTCTTTTAATCAAGTTATATTTCTATTCATTTGGAAGAAGCTTTTACTCAGGTAGTACACTGCCTTCTCAACACTAGCTTCAATAGCCTTTGCTAACATGGCTCCCATTCCAACATCTTCTAATGTCAAGTATAGAATTGAGGGTTTCCTTGGCTTTCGTGGGTACAAAATCGGGGGACATGATAGACATTCCTTGATTTTTTTTTGAAAGCTGTTTGGCAGTTATCATTCCACTTTACTGGTTGATCTCTCCTTAAAAGCTTGAAGATTGGATCATATACTCTAGACAACTTTGATATGAACCTGCTCATATACTGAATCTTCCCCAAAACGCTTCTCAATTACTTTTCTGTCTTAGGAGGTTCCATCTCTTAGATTGCCTTGATCTTGTCTGGATCGATCTCTATTCCTTTAGGTCCCACTATGAATTCTAGCCACTTTTCTGGAATTCACCCCGAATACACACTTCTTTGGGTTCAGCCGTAGGTTGAATTTAATCACTCTGTCCATGAACTTTTCCAGGGTTACTAGATGTTCTTTTGGTGTCTTCATCATGACAATCATATCATCAATATACACCTTTAACTCCTTATTGATCATGTCATGAAATAATGTAGTTGCCATCCTTTTGGTAAGTAGCTCCGGCATTCTTTAAGCCAAATGACATTACCCGACAGCATAAAGTACCAAATTCCGTCATAAATGTTGTCTTGACCTGTGAACCCCGACCCCAAATATCAGGCATACGAATGCATGGTGACTAAGGGCAGAAATGCACGTGAATGTATGAGTCGGCACCTTGTTTAATTATTTTAGGGTAAACTAGGAAAAAACCCTAAGTGACTCCAATTTTAATTAACCTACTTACTAGATTAATTATCCCAATGTTTAAGGCATGGTCTACGAACCCGAGGTGGATCCCGAGACTATGTCATGCTGATGAACTAACCTATGAATGAATGCTTTGCAAGGTAATTGGACCAATTGAAATGTTTATGTGATTTTGACTTGCCGCTCAGGGTTAAATCCCGAACGTGCCTACGTACTTCCATTTGAATGGAAGATCAAAGTCAACGTAGTTCGATAGGCCTTTTTAAAAGGGCTTTGAGTGGGTATGCTTAATGCATGAGTGTGTGTATGCTTCGTGCATTTTGTTTAGGCATTTTGCCAAAGAGTTGATTGATTGATGTTTTAGGCATTTGTTGGCAAAAGTGTTGATTTAAGGCTTTTAGCCAAAAGATTGATTTAGGCAATTTGTTGCCAAAAATTGATGTGATTTAGGCGATTGTCGCCAAAATTGGTTTTTTGAAGGCTTTTAGCCAAAATGGGTGATTAAGGCAGTTTGTTTGCCAAAAAAAATGTTGATTAGGCGATTGTCGCCAAAATTGATTGATTTAAGGCAATTTATTTGCCAAAAGTAATTATTTGAAGGCCTTTAGCCAAAATTTTGATTTAAACGATTTGTCGCCAAAAAAAGATCAATCTCACTTATGGGCAATTTGTTTACCAAAAGTGATTAATTGATTTGCAATTTAGGCAATTTATTGCCAGGAAAACGTGTTTAATTAAGGCCTTTTAGCCACAATTATTGATTAATTGGACTTAAGCCGGATTTGTTCGAAATAAAGGCAATTTCACCATAGTTATTGGTTAACTAGGTATTTTAAGCCAATATCGTCGAATTTAGGCTTTAATACCACGATTATTGATTAATCGGGCATTTAGCCTAAATTATTTAACTGAGGCAGTTTGTTTGCCTAATGATTGACGTGAATGCATTTATGCAGTTGTAGAATTATTAGGAGTAGAAGAGAAGCATGCATGAAGTGCTAAAATTAAATAGGCAGAGTTTAGTTCATGTACCTGATTTAATCGTCGACCGCTTCTTAACTCCAGGTTAAGCTCCTCGTTAAGGTAATATTAATTAATTTAAATTTAGTGACCACTTAACAAAGCAAGAAAGCGATAAAGCTAAACTAAAATGCATAAAAACAATAAAGAATCGCAAGGAGCGTAGGGGAGAAGGAGCGTCCGTCAACACAGACTGAGTGTCTTGAAATGAGTGCCGGGGCCACTATTTATAGGCAAAATGGACTGTTTCGGCGGCTCGGGCCCGGCAGCTGGAGCCGCCCGGTCGGGCGGTCCGAGCCACCGATGCCGGCTGGCTCGTGGATTTTTCGTTCCTGTTGATGCGTGTTTTTTATGCCCCGCCTGATCCGATGAGGACACGAGGATAAATGGGTTAATGCTGTCTAGAAGCCTTTTTATCCAAGGATAAAAAAAAAATATAATAAATAATAATAATAATAATAATAATAATAATAATAATAAAGACGCGTGCTACAGTAGCTGTGTTACTGTAGCTACAGTCCTAACCTAGCTCTATAAATTCATCTCTTTCTCTACACAACTCTACACAACTTCACAATCCAAAAAAACCCTAAAAAAAATACCCTGCAGCCACATTCTCTCTAGAAACTCTTGTGAGTTAATTTGGAGGAAAATTGGCATTAGATATCAATTTTAGGTGATTTAAACCATAAAAAGAAAAAAAAATTAAAAGATAAAAAAAAAACACATCAATCCTTGGAAACAAAGCTTCTGGACATTGATCCATTTACAATCCTCAATCTGAGGTTCAGGTAATTTTCTTAACATTTTTGTATTTTTTCTTTACATATTTTTGTTTTTTTTTAACATGTTCTTGTGATTTAATATTTTAAGCTTCTGTAAATTATATTCTGTTCATATTTGGCCATTTAATGTGTCCTTAAATTACATTTGAACAAGAAATAATGTAAACAATCACTTAAAAATGAATTCTGGACAAAAATAAATAGATCTTCATCGATGAACAGTAACTGTTCATCAATTTTCCCAGAAATGATCGATGAATAGTAACTGGTTGTTCATCGATGAACAGTAAATGTTCTTAATTTTCCAGAAATTGATACTATTTACGCACTGTTCACTACTATTCAGAACACTGTTCACACACTATTTATATACTATTCATTATTTTTCCCAGAAACGATTGATGAACAGTAACTATTTGTTCATCAATGAACAGTACCAGAAATAATAACAAAAAAAATATAAATTTTGTAAAAAAATAAAGTTTAATTTCTTCAATAAATCTGAGAATGCCCAACTATGAACAGATTATAATTTAATTAAGCTTAAAATATTAAAATGTGATTATATATATTTATTTGTATGAATTTTATTATTTTATTATTTGTATGAATTTTTATTGGTTTATGGATTTAATTTTTCATTCGATCTGTATATATATTTTTGATTCGGTTTGTTACCTGCCTTTAACCATAAGGCAAGAGCGGGTCATTTATTTATTCCATTATATATTTTTGATTCGGTTTGTCGCCCGCCTTGAACCATAAGGCAAGAGCGGGTCTTTTTATTTATTTGGTTTAATTGCTTTGATTTAATTGCTTTAATTTGAATAATTGTTATGTGATAATTAGATTTGTTTGGGACGATTAAATAATTTTTCAAATAGGAACTCGGTCCAATTTATTTGGGTTGGGTTTAAGTAAATAAATATTTTGGCTTTTCTAACTAAAATAAATTAGAAATCATAGGTTAATAATAGAGGCCAGTTTTTCCGGGCGTCGGCTTCCAACGGGGCGACGTACCCAATTCCCTTACCCAGAATTGCATTGATGCGCCTGACCAGTCCTTTTGAAATAATTTGGCCTTAAAACAAAATTGGGTTTAAAATGGAGTCATTTTTATAAAAACGGTCCCATTGCCCAAACAATGGGTGGCGACTCAAAATTGTTTATAAGAATGATTTATCGGCATCGCATCCAAATAAAAATATTTCATCAAAAACACTAAAAGGATGTTTTCGAGTCCTTCGGGGGGATTTTCGGCGAAAACAGATTGGCGACTTCACTGGGGATACAACCACTAATCCCCGATTATTTTTTTAAATTAGATGGTTGTGATTAGGAATTAACTCTAAAAACCTATGTTTTCTAAAAAATAAAATTGGTTAGAAAGCCATTGGAAAATTTAATCGTCCGTATATGTTTAATTGCTTTCCTTTTCTTTCTAGGATTTTTTGCATTCATTCGCATTTCTCTCTTCTCACCTCATTCTACCCATGCTACCCTACGGTACTGGTGTTAAGTTTGACGGTGGATCTAGCCTAAACCATGCGATTTAGGTGCATCCATCCGAGAATTAACATTACTACCAACCGCAAGCCTAGTACCTTAAAGGTGCGTCAAAAGAAGTAGGCCCAACAAAGCCCGAATCCTGTTTGTGGAACCTAGACTTTGTTAAGCCCAATAAGACTAAAGCCAGTGCATATAGTTGAAAAACCTTAGTTACTTCCCCTAAGGTGTACCCGATTCTGTTTGCTGTTGTTATGTCACATTCATTTCCGAGAGTTTATATCGTCAATCTCAAAACCCTCTATTGGTTGTCGAGATTAGACCAATTCCTAGGAAACAGATGTCGGAATTTATACCAACAGAATTCGTGTGTGGGAGAAATAAGGTTGGAAGGCATGCATTTCCCAACTCCCATTCCCTATGTGTTATAAACTGTACATATGTTGTGACATTCATGCATCATTTAATATTTTTTTGTTTCAGCCATACATTAATAAGAGCCAATTTTTGGTATGGACATTTGATCTTGAATTTGAGAGTGGATCTCTAATTCGTTTTGAATAACATAATGCAATTGTTTATAGTGAATTGATACCCAAAAGGAAAGGGAGTTATAAGGGGTTGAGATTCCTTTGAATTTTCACATTTCTGGCATTATTTGAAAATGAGTGTGAGATTGCAAAAAAAAAAATTGTATCCTGCTTGGGACCATCTGTTCTAAGGCAAAAAGTCAAGGCACAAAAGTAAAAACAAAAAAATAATAATAAAAAATATCCCGCTTGGAAATTCTTTCATTCCAAGGCAAAAGTTAGGGACTTAGAGAAAATAGTCGACTGTAAAATCCAAAAAGAATGGTCGACGACAGATAATGCCCGAAATGTTTTAGTGCAAAGTAAATAATTGTTATGTTATTCATGCTGAATTTTAGGTCCAATCATAATAAAACAAGATCTTATTTCCATACTGATCATTAGCACATTAGATTTGCATTTCTCATCTATGTGCCTATATTCATCATGCATACAAGTGCAAAGACAGAAAAAAGGCAAAGCACCATTCACATCGTCTTCTCAAACAAAAGAAGTGGATGCCTTACAGCAATCAAAAGAGAGTTTGCAGATCACAGTTTTTGACATGGGACAACAACTGCACACAATCCAGGCAAACCAAGCATGTATGGAACAGAAGTGGATGAAATATTTGAAAAAAAAAAAAAAAAAAAAGAAAATTTTCTTTTACTCTGTCACCTTCAGGTTCGGGAGGCCTAGGGATTTTCTGTCCTTTGTTTTTAATTTCTTATGTGTTTTATGCATGTTCATTTTGTATTTTATACATGTATCCTCCTACGATGAAGACACTGTGTCTTTCAAAGTGTAGAGGAGACCTATATTTTCAGTTCATTTCACTTATAAAAAAAAATAATAAGTGTAAAAATAAAAAATAAAAAATGTGTGACAAAAAAAAGTGTCAACTTCTTTACCTTAGTTCAATGTTTTAGTCTCTACATGTTGATTGGTTTATATTTTTCTTGTTGAAATAAAAGTCTTGAATAATATACCATGATTAAGAGATTTAAATGATTTTATGAACTTAGGTATTAAAGTATGACATAAAATTTTTCTTTGGTAAATATTAATCTTCTAGACATTATCTTTGACCTTAGAGAAGCATGAATCCTAAACTTAAATGAAGAATAGGAAGGAAAGAGAAACTAAAGCCATAATACTTGTATGTTTCAAGTCAATAAAGGATGAGGGTATTTAAAAAAAAAAAAAAAAAACAACGATAGAGGGAATAATGGAAATCCATTCTAGAATAAAGTGGTACGGAGCATAAAATGCAACCGCTTACTATTCCCACATCTCTCCAAAAAAAAAAAGAAAAATGTGGTATGGAGCATAAAATGCAACCACTTTGTGAAAAAGAAATAGGTTACCTAAAAATACCTTGAGATAAGAAACAATACATGCGTGCTAAGAATTGTCTTAAGTACTTCCTATTTTGCATTTTAAGGCAGGAGGATTGTTTATCTCATATTTTGAATGAATAGATTTTGTATAGTTATATTGACAATTTTAAATGTCATATTCATTTATACTACTTAGTTCATAAACACTTCAATCTCTTATCTTTGGTAGATTACTTAAGAAGTCTAAATCAATGAGCAAAAATAAACATGATCAACATGAGTTCAAAAAAAAAAAAAAAAAAAGATGAATGTTTTTTTTAGGGACAAGCAAAGAGCTAAGTGTGGAGAAATTGATAACCTCGCAAAGCGGGCAATTTTGTTATAATATTTTCATATATTGCATGACTGCATGTTTTTATACATTTTACATTTGCTCATGTTGTCTCTGTTTTAAAGTGATTATAGGAATACGATTTGTTCAAAAAAAAAAATTCTGTTAAAAAAAAGTACATATAAAATAAAACAAAAAAAAAAAATATATGTTTTTATACAAAAAGAAGTTGCATGTTTTATCTCTTTCTGATTTTTGCAGGTGATAAAAGGGTCATCCCTTCTTTTTCAAAAAAAAACAAAAAAAATGTGTAAATCATTTTTGTTTCTGTGACTTTACTTAGTTGTCATTTTATTGCCTTTTGTCAAATTTTGGAATGACTTGTATGGGCATTTATGCCCGCATTAATAAGGTGGACCGCTCTTGCAGTAGATGGGTATTTATGCCCGCATTAACTGGACCACTCTCGCAGGTAAGTTGGATGCCTCCTTTTTATTTCTGTGGCTTTGGTTAGCTTTCATTTTTATAGCCTTTTATCCATTTTGGAATAAAGTAGATGGGCATTTATGCCCGCATTAACAAGGTGGACCACTCTTGCGAATGAGTGTTATGCCTCCTTTTGTTTTTGTGGTTTTGTTTTCTCTGTGCAGGAACAAAGCAAATATAAAAAAAAAGAAAAAAAAAAGAGAAGAGGGTAGCGATGGAAACATCCGGAGATACAGCACATGGACAAGTGGCATCCTAACAAAGCGAAATAAAGCAAAGTCCAAAAAATAAAAAATAAAAATCAATCAATTTGGAGTCGGTGTGTGGTTCGCCACACAAGGGGCAAAATCACCAAATCTACCAAATTACCCTCTAGCAGGTAAGTTTTCTTTCAACACCACATCAGGAAGAGTATACCTGAATATTTGCTATAATTTAAAAAAAAAAAAAAATTTGCAATGGATAAAAAATAAAGTTTTCAAAAAACCTGCAAAGAAAATGAAAATAAAATTTTCAAGGTTTGCTCAAAAGACAATATTTTTTGTCTCGGAATGGAATTCCAGACTGAGGGTAAAAATTTTGCTCAAAAGACAAATTTTGACCTGATGCAAAATTTTAAATTTCAAAATTCATAATTAATGCATGGGGGCATGTGACGCCCCAACATTTATCAAAAGCAAGATCTGTTTGTACACAGAAATTGCCCTTTTTCTCTTGAAAATTTTTTAGGTCAACCGGTGATGGTTTCTCAAAGCTGATCAAGGTAATCTCAAAACCAAACACTCCAAAGCCGATTATGCCGAGCTGAGGAGGTGGACAAAGCCGATTAAACCGTGCTTTGGACCAAGTAAGATCTAGATATCTATAGAAATCAAGCGAAATCTGTTTTTACACAGAAATTGCACTTTGACCTCACAAAGCAAAATCTGTTTTTACACAAAAATAGCTATTTGGTCCCATCTGTTTTTATACAGAAATCAAGCAAACTCTGTTTTTACATAGAAAATGCTCTTCGACCTCATAAAGCGAAATCTGTTTTTACACAGAAATAGCTATTTGGTCTCATTTGTTTTTATACAGAAATCAAGCAAAAGCTGTTTTTACACAGAAATTGCACTTTGACCTCACAAAGCGAAATCTGTTTTTACACAGAAATAGCTATTTGGTCCCATCTATTTTTATACAGAAATCAAGCAAACTCTATTTTTACACAGAAAATGCTCTTCGACCTCACAAAGCGAAATCTGTTTTTACACAGAAATAGCTATTTGGTCCCATCTGTTTTTATACAGAAATCAAGCAAACTCTGTTTTTACACAGAAATTGCTCTTTGACCTCACAAAGCGAAATCTGTTTTTACACAGAAATAACTATTTGGTCCCATATGTTTTTATACAGAAATCAAGCAAACTCTGTTTTTACACAGAAATTGCTCTTTGACCTCACAAAGCGAAATCTGTTTTTACACAGAAATAGCTATTTGGTCCGATCATTTTTATACAAAAATCAAGCAAAATCTGTTTTTACACAGAAATTGCTCTTCGACCTCTCAAAGCGAAATATATTTTTATACAGAAATTGCTCTTTACACAAAACAAGTCCTGTATATTTACGGACATTGCATCAAAAGTCCTGTATGTTTACGGACATCCCACCAAGCAAGTCCTGTATGTTTACAGACATTGCATCAAACAAGTCCTATATTTTTACAGACATCCCACCAAGCAAGTCTTGTATGTTTACGGACATTGCATTAAACAAGTCCTGATGCAAAATTTCAAATTTCAAAGTTTATGATTTCTAATGCATGGGGGCATGTGATGCTGCAACATTTAACAAATGCAAAATCTGTTTGCATACAGAAATTGCTCTTTTCAACAAAATCCTCCCCAGCCGATCAAACCGAGCTGAGGAGGTGGACAACAAAGCCGATCAAACCGCACTTTGGATCCTTTCTAAATCCTTCAGGCTGATCAAACCGAGCCTCGGAGGTATCTTCAAAACCAATCAGACCGAGTTTTGGAGATCATTACCAATCCGACTGGAGCCAACAAAGCCGATCAGATCGAGCTGAGAAGGTGACCAGATGATCAAATCAACCCAAAATCCTTCGAGCCAATCAGACTGAGCTTCGAAGTTGTCCTCAAAGCCAACCAAACCGAGCTTTGAAGATGATTACCAGATTGAAGGCGCGTCAGTAGGCCACTTTAACATTAATCGTTTATGCAATTAATGCTAAAGTGGGGGGGCAAACTGTTGACGCGTGTTTTTTATGCCCCGCCTGATCCGATGAGGACACGAGGATAAATGGGTTAATGCTGTCTAGAAGCCTTTTAATCCAAGGATAAAAAAATATAATAATAAATAATAATAATAATAATAATAATAATAATAATAATAATAATAATAATAATAAAAAGACGCGTGCTACAGTAGCTGTGCTACTGTAGCTACAGTCCTAACCTAGCTCTATAAATTCATCTCTTTCTCTACACAACTCTACACAACTTCACAATCCAAAAAAACCCTAAAAAAAATACCCTGCAGCCACATTCTCTCTAGAAACTCTTGTGAGTTAATTTGGAGGAAAATTGGCATTAGATATCAATTTTAGGTAATTTAAACCATAAAAAGAAAAAAAAATTAAAAGATAAAAAAAAAAAAAACACATCAATCCTTGGAAACAAAGCTTCTGGACATTTGATCCATTTACAATCCTCAATCTGAGGTTCAGGTAATTTTCTTAACATTTTTGTATTTTTTCTTTACATATTTTTGTTTTTTTTTTAACATGTTCTTGTGATTTTAATATTTTAAGCTTCTGTAAATTATATTCTGTTCATATTTGGCCATTTAATGTGTCCTTAAATTACATTTGAACAAGAAATAATGTAAACAATCACTTAAAAATGAATTCTGGACAAAAATAAATAGCTGTTCATCGATGAACAGTAACTGTTCATCAATTTTCCCAAAAATGATCGATGAATAGTAACTGGTTGTTCATCGATGAACAGTAAATATTCTTAATTTTCCAGAAATTGATACTATTTACGCACTGTTCACTACTATTCATAACACTGTTCACACACTATTCATGTACTATTCATTATTTTCCCAGAAACGATTCATCAATGAACAGTACTATTCATCAATTTTTCCAGAAATAATAACAAAAAAAATATAAATTTTGTAAAAAAATAAAGTTTAATTTCTTCAATAAATCTGAGAATGCCCAACTATGAACAGATTATAATTTAATTGAGCTTAAAATATTAAAATGTGATTATATATATTTATTTGTATGAATTTTATTATTTTATTATTTGTATGAATTTTTATTGGTTTATGGATTTAATTTTTCATTCGATCTGTATATATATTTTTGATTCAGTTTGTTACCCGCCTTTAACCATAAGGCAAGAGCGGGTCATTTATTTATTCCATTATATATTTTTGATTCGGTTTGTCGCCCGCCTTGAACCATAAGGCAAGAGCGGGTCTTTTTATTTATTTGGTTTAATTGCTTTGATTTAATTGCTTTAATTTGAATAATTGTTATGTGATAATTAGATTTGTTTGGGACGATTAAATAATTTTTCAAATAGGAACTCGGTCCAATTTATTTGGGTTGGGTTTAAGTAAATAAATATTTTGGCTTTTCTAACTAAAATAAATTAGAAATCATAGGTTAATAATAGAGGCCGATTTTTCCGAGCGTCGGCTTCCAACGGGCCGACGTACCCAATTCCCTTACCCAGAATTGCATTGATGCACCTTACCAGTCCTTTTGAAATAATTTGGCCTTAAAACAAAATTGGGTTTAAAATGGAGTTATTTTTATAAAAACGGTCCCATTGCCCAAACAATGGGTGGCGACTCAAAATTGTTTATAAAAACGATTTATCGGCATCGCATCCAAATAAAAATATTTCATCAAAAACACTAAAAGGATGTTTTCGAGTCCTTCGGGGGGATTTTCGGCGAAAACAGTTCCGGAGGCTTTTCCGGGAGTTCCGGACCTCCAAAAAATATTCCGGGACCAGTTCCGCGATCCTCGCAATTTTTCGGACGTTTCAAGTACCATATTGGCATACTTTCGGTGAACTTTCCGGATGGCCTCCGGTCCAGTCGGACTGTTTGCAGTCCGGAAAAAATGGCTCTTTGAGCCTCAAAATTTGGGTATTCACAGTTGCCCCCCACCGACAACCATAAAAATGATTTATGGGAGTCGGTGGTTGTCTGAAAAATAAATTTTGAAGGCGAAAATCGGACGCGTCCAGAAGACCCGCCTTTTAGCCTTTTCCTTATAAATAGCTTTAAAATCTCATTTTTCATTCATTCTACACTCTCCACATCAAAGAGCTCTCTCAAATTCTCTCAATTTCTAAAGCTTCCAAGCCTCCTTCCTCCATGGCTTCCTCAGATCTTAGCGACGAGGATTTTTTGGGGTCTCTGGGGATTTCTCTCGACGAGGTCGATCTTATGGCAGACGCTGATACTCACGCCTCCATGACCGGCATCTTCGCCCAGGTGAGCTCCCTTTCACTTTTGTTTGCATATTATTTATTATTTGGGCCTTAAGCCAAATGGTGAATTTTGGGCCTTAGGCCAAATTGTGAATTCTGGGCCTTAGGCCGAATTGTGAATTTTTGGGCCTCTGTGGCCAATTATTGTGAGTTTTAAAAATTTTCCTGTGCTTACTGTTTTTATTAGTATGCATGCTAGGGTAGAACTAAGATATTACCCTTAGTAAGGAACCGAGGAGTAACTCTTAGGTTGCTTTACCTTTTAGGACTCCCGTATTAAATTGGATGTGGGTGAGAGTTCTGTGGCTGAAGTTCCGCTCGAAATATTTGATCAAAACAACCCAGTTGGCGCGATTATCCGTCCATCTTATCTGGGCTATCTGAGACATCTTGACATGGGTCGGAGCAACCACAAGGAGTTATTGTGTGCCTTTGCCGAGAGATGGTGGGACACCACCAATACTTTCCACTTCTCTTGGGGCGAGTTGACACTGACCCCTGCGGACTTCTCGGTGATCTCTGGGATCCCTTTCGGCATTCGACCGGTCGAGCTATATGATGACTGGAGGACTGAGATCTCCCCCGACCGTATGGTGGAGCTGATTGGGATAGACCTGCCATGGATTGCCGAGCCAGGCTCTGCTACCCCTGCTTTGAGCGTTTCCAGACGCTGGTTATCCCTCCAGGCCCCTGACATCTATGCTAGATACAGGCGGGGAGAGCTGACAACTACTCAGGTGGCTTGATTCACCTTGTTGCTGCTGTTTGCTTCGACCTTCTGGTCCAACAGGAAAGAGAAGTTTAACCCTTCTATCTTGAAGAGTTTGGAGAATCTGGCCCATTTGGAGGAGTATGACTGGGCCAGTTCTATTCTGAGCCGCATGTATGACGATATGTGTGATCTGAGTCGAGGCCACTGCAAACTCAGCGGGACCTACTACTTCTGGGAGGTGATGTAAAGAACATTCTTCCTTTCCGTGTTTTTCTGTTCGTCTTGATTTTCTTTTTCACTGATTCTCTTTTTTTGTTTCGTATACTTGGGCATTTGAGTACTTTCCTTACACTCGCCAGAGCTACTTCAGACTGATCTCGGATCAGGGCTGGTGCCTTCGACTTGGAGATGGTACAAATCAAACCTTCATACCGTTCGGTGCAAGAAATCGCTGAAGGAGCTGAGAGCCTTTTTTTATACTTGCCCTCTAGAGCAGGTATGTGCTTAGTGATTCTTAGGTATGTTAAATAAAAAGGATTTATTAACATTTTTGCATCTTTTATAGGCCGAAGTGGGGCCGATGACTGCCCGTCTACAGAGCTGGATTCAGGCTGATCCCGACTTCCAGCGGTCAGATGCCTTGTCTCGGCGGAGGGTGGTCCTGTCGCACCCCATCCTGCGGCGATATTATTTGTGCGAGAGAGTGGACATTCAGATAAGAGGCTGCCGTTCTGTCCCTTATTCCCCTCCCGAGGACATGCGAGCAAGCAAGCAAATGACCCTCACTGCTGCTCATACTGAGGGTATTCCACACATGGAGTTCATCATGGGAGGACATTATGACGAGTTCTGCGGAATCTCTTTGATGCTGCCCATTGGATCTCGGCTTGATAGTTTCCAGAGGCCGGTTCCTTCTCAGCCGCTTGGCACCCGTTCTTCTCGGGCTTCGGGTCCCTCGACTAGGACTCCAAGGAGGAGGCCCATGACCGATCCCACTTCTTCCACTCCGGTTGAGGGTCCGTCTCAGGCCGGGCCCAATCGATCGGCAAGTCCTTCCAGGGTTCCCTGGGCTATTTTGGAGGCTACCAGGCCGCTTCACCCAGACCTGGCCAATCTACGTCTACCATACAATATTCCTTACTATGTTCCTGACAGCCCTTCGGCTCTTCGAGAGGTCTCCCTAGAGAGTGTGGATCGCCTGACTCTTCCTTCCGAGGACATCACTGAGGTAAAGCCTGACACATCTCTCACAAAAAGGATTCATAAGAGATTTGATATTGACTTGTATTTTCCTTTGTATGATTTCCAGGTTCCTGTCGGGTTGGTCAATCAGATGATGGAGCTGGTTCTCGAGATGCAGCAAGAACTAGCTGCGGCTTGGACTCAGATATCCTTTGATGATCAGAGGAGGAGGAGGCCCCGCTGCTGATAGTTGCTAGATTTTCTAGCCTTCCTTTATTTTTCTCTTACTGTATTTTCTGTACTGAACGTTGCATGTACCTGCACTTGGTTAGCACTGAATTTGAAAGAAAATAGGATTTTATTTCAGCCTATTTTATGGAAAAAATACTTTTTTTTTTTTTGCTGAAAAGAACATTTTTTCTTTTTTATGGCACTGGAAATTACAAAAAATATATATATATATATATATATATATATATATATATATATATATATATATATATATATATATATATATATATATTTTCACACACTTTTCTTCTCGAAATCTGTGCCAGAAAAGCAATTCCCGGTTAGTTTCTTCTCTCTTCTCTCTCGTTTTTTTTCTTTTAAATAAATACATAAAAAAAATAATAATAAAAAAAAAACATGAATCCCTTCTACAACCATAGCATGCACAGTTGGACTAGGAGTCTCTCCAAAGTTGAAAAGATCAATTTGGGGAGGTACGGTCTTTCTCCTGTCATTACTCTTAGGGGTGTAGTAGTTGATTGGGATTTTTTACGGGCCTGTATTGGACTTTGGGACCCGGAGGCCCATGTTTTTCGGTTTGGGGCCATGATGGAGGAGATGTGCCCTCTTTTTGAGGAGTTTTGTGCTATTATAGGGTGTGACCCCAATGCCCCTTTGGTCAAGCATGAGGTAAAAATTGGGTATGTTAGGTCGTTTGAAATCCTGTTTCAGTTCAGCCGACCCCAAGCTAGGGCTATGATCATTGATGACCAGAAAGCAATTCTGCTGCCCCTGATTGACGAATTCTCAGAGGCTTGCCCAAATGACCCAGACCGGATGAGGCTGAGGATGCGGGCCTTGGTTTTCTGTTTATTGGCTGGCTTCTTGTTTAACCAGGACCCAGGCTTTGGGGCTTTGCGCCTTTGCCCCATGGTTCAGCAAATGGAGGATATGGGCTGCATTGGCGGCATTGTGCTGGTCGAGACTATTAGGAGCCTTGACAGGGCTGCTTTAGGGTTCGATGACTGGACAGTCTCTCCCATTATTCTTCAGGTATTTCCCCTTATCATTTTTTTTCTTATTTTTTCCTCTTTTAATTCATTCCCTTGTAATAGAAAGGATCCATTACTTAGGTTTGGTTGAAGGACCACCTCCAAGTGGTTGCTACTCCTACTCTCTTGCCCTATAACCCCACTCAGTATCGTATGCGGAGGATCCTGATCACACACCCATCTACTGATGCTTGGACTTCATGGCTGATTGAGTTAGGCCCAAATGAGATACTGTGGTTCATCTCCTGGTACAACATCACCCGCTTTATCCAGGTCAGCTTCCGCCATACTCGGGTTTACCTTTTAGGCCTTACACACTGTACTTGGTACTGCGCTTCGCGCGTCTTGAGGCAGATGGGGATAGATCAGACTGTTCCGATTATTGATGACATTTCGACTGATTCTGCCATTACCCCGGGTGTTACTCGAGCCGTCCTCAGGGCTTGGGTTAGAGATCATCATATGGTTAGGCCTTTACCTAATCCTGCCAGTGTTTAGACTTCTCCTGGGTATCGGGCTTGGTTCATTATTGCTGTCTGGCCGATTGAGAGACCAAGGAGGACCGCACTGCTGAGTGCACTCGAAGGTTGGGTTCAGGCTGACGTTGATGACGAGGTCGAGACTGGTGAGGAGATTGTGCTGGCTCCTCGGACAGGCGAGATTGGACAGAGTTTAACAGCTAGGGATGACTCAGAGGATGTTGCTCCACGGAGGAGGCGGGACACCTAGACTCCTATAGGCTTTTGAACTTTATTTTATTTTTATTTTTTTTGGTTTTTGGATTCTGGATGTATGTTTTGCCTTTTTGGCTTTTTATTTGAGACTCTGGTTTAGACTTTATTATTTATTGGACTTTTTGCTTTCTGCTTGACTTGAACTGCTTGCTTTAATTATGAATGTCATTTGTCTTTTAAGCTTTCCAAGCATTTTCCAACTTTTATTTATTCAAGCTCTAATTTTTGCCTAAGCCGCCCTTTTCGGGTTTTTGACTTAGCGAGCTACCCATTTTTGCCTAAGCCGCCCTTTTCAGGTTTTCAACTTAGCGGGCCCCGACTTTTGCCTAAGCCGCCCTTTCGAGTTTTCAACTTAGCGGGTTTTTCTCTTTTTTTTCTTTTTCTTCTCTCCCTTTTTTATTATTATTATTATTATTGGCAAAGAAGAAAGAATTATGGAATGATTTTTTTTTTAATGTTTAGACCGCGCCCAACGAGGGCTGCCTACATATCTCCGATATATAATTTCTTTTTTCCGAAGAGAATCAGGTCTAATGTAGTTCATTTACATCATGCAATGATTACACATAATATCTTTTCAACTGATCTAAATTACATGGGTTTGTAAACTCCAACCCATCTAAATCAGTCAAGATGACGGCTCCGCCTGACAATATCTTCTTCAACACATAGGGTCCAGCCCAATGAGGACGAAACTTCCCACGTGGTTCTATGATTGGTTGTCTAATTTCCTTCAGGACCAAACAACCTTCTTCCAGTTTCCGGTCTTTGACCTTCTTATTAAAATGCCGCGCCATTCTTCTTTGATAAACTTGAGTTTGGTGGATTGCTCGCAATCGCTTTTCATCTATACCCAAGAGTTGCAAATGATAATTCTCAGCCCAATCTGCTTCGCTGATCTGGCTTTCCCGGATAATCCTTGCCGACTGCACTTCCAGCTCAATAGGCAATACTGCTTCCATACCATACACTAAAGAATACGGAGTTGCCCCAGTAGGTGTTCTGATGGAGGTCATGTATCCCCATAAGGCATTTGGTAATTGTTCGTGCCAAGCTCTATGCTTTTGAACTGTCTTCTGCAAAATGACTTTTATAGCCTTATTTGCAGCCTCTACTGCCCCATTTGTTTGTGGACGGTAGGGAGAGGACTTATGATGTTGAATCTTCTTTTGCTTCAGTAGGTCCGAAAATTCACTTTGAAAGTGAGACCCGTTATCAGTGATGATCTCGAATGGTGTTCCATACCGGCAAAGGATGTTGGTACGAACGAACTGTGCTGCCTTCTTGGCATTCAAGACCGAATAGGAGGCTGCCTCAATCCACTTAGTGAAATAATCAACAGCAACCAGGATAAATTGATGGCCATTGGAAGCCTTCGGATGGATCTTTCCGATCACGTCTACGCCCCAAGTTGCGAAAGGCCATGGCGAAGCAATGGGATTCAGATTGATCGGAGGCAGCTTTTGCAGCTTAGCAAAGATTTGACACTCATGGCACTTCTGCGCATGCCTCACGCAATCCGCATTCATGGTTGACCAGTAATAGCCCAGGTTCGTAATTTTTCGAGCTAGAGCTACCCCGTGCATGTGTGGCCCGGACTCCCCATTATGTAAGGAATCCATTATGGTTTGAGCTTCTCCCTCATCAACGCACCTTAGGTGCAGGCCATTCCAACTTCTTTTATATAGAATTCCCCCAGTGAGGAAATATCTAGATGCTAACTGTCTCAATGTCCGTTGATCAGTTTTGGTGGATCCCTCCGGGTAGGCGTCATTCCGAAGATAATTCTGTATATCCCAATACCAAGGCTTGTCATCTACCAAATTCATGACGTGTGCTGGCTGTTTTTGTAGCCGAACTGTTAGAGGTCGAATGACTTGGTCTCCCCCCACATTAACCATGGAGGCCAAAGTAGCCAGAGCATCGGCAAACTGATTTTTGGCTTGCGGCAGGTAGTGGAAAGATAACTCCTCAAACTGCTGAGCCAATTCGTCCAAGCGTTGTAGGTAAGGAACCAAACGCTCTTCCTTTATTTTCCATTTCCTTAAAGCTTGAGAGACTATCAGATTGGAATCTCCGAAAACCCTAAAGACTTTTATCTCTTTTCCCAGGGCCGCTTCTAACCCCTTTATGCAAGCTTCATACTCGGCTTCATTGTTGGTGCAGTCAAAATCTAATTTAACTGCGATTGGGACGCATTCTCCACAAGGAGTTTTGAATACGACCCCAACCCCATTTCCATGGTAGTTTGAAGCTCCATCGAAGTACATTTCCCAGACTTCACTTTCCAAGCTCAACAAGTCTTCATCAGGAAATTCTACCTCCGGCATTTGGTCTTCGACCGGTAATTCCGCTAACTGATCAGCTAAGGCTCCGCCCTTCACTGCCTTCCGTTGTACAAATTTTAAATCATAAGCTGTGAGCACTGACACCCACTTAGCCATCTTACAGTCAAGAACCGGCCTCTCCATAAGGAATTTCAAGGGGTTCGATTCAGAAATGACATATGTGGTGTAAGACGAGAGGTAGTGCTGCAGCTTTGTACAGGCCCAGACTAGAGCCAAGCACAACTTCTCTATCTTATTGTATTTCAACTCATATTCCAGCATCCTTTTGCTGAGGTAATACACGGCATTTTCTATCCTTGTATCTTCTGCTTGTTGAGCTAGCATTGCACCCATCGCTTCTTCCGTCACTGATATGTACAATAGCAAAGGCTTTCCTAGCCTTGGTGGCTGTAACACTGGCGGGGATAACAGATATTGCTTGACTTGGTCGAAAGCTTTCTGACAATCCTCATTCCATTTAACGGCTACTCCTTTCCTGAGCAATTTGAACATCGGACCACAAGTATCGGCCAATTGACTGATGAACCGGCTGATGTATTGTAGTCTTCCCAGGAAACCCCGAACTTCTTTTTCTGTCTGAGGTGCTGGCATTTCCAGAATAGCTTTGGCTTTCGACGGGTCAATCTCTATGCCCTTCCGACTGACCATATGCCCTAGAAATACTCCAGATGTAGCTCCAAAAAAACATTTTGCCGGGTTGAGCTTTAAATTGTACTTTCGAAGTCTAAGGAAGAACTTCTCAAGTGCTGCTGTATGTTCTTCAGCTGTTTTTGATTTAACAACCATATCGTCCACATACACTTCTACTTCTTTATGAATCATGTCGTGGAAGATGGTTGTTGCCATTCTTTGATAGGTCGCCCCGGCATTTTTAAGCCCGAAAGGCATAACCCTGTAGCAGTAGGTTCCCCACTCCGTGATGAATGTCGTTTTCTCTTTGTCTGGCAAATGCATCATTATTTGGTTGTACCCGACAGCGAGGTCAGTCAAGGAGACCATCTCGTGTCCGGCCATACGGTCCACCAACAAGTCAATACGTGGCAGGGGGAAATCGTCCTTCGGACATGCTTTATTCAAATCCCGGTAATCCACACACATTCTGACTTTGCCATCTTTCTTCAGCACCGGCACAATGTTTGCTAACCATGTCGGGTAGGCAATGGGTTCTATGAACTTGTTTTCCAATTGCTTGGCTACCTCCTCCTTGATTTTCAAGGACCATTCTGTTTTTAGCCTCCTTAGCTTCTGTTTTACTGGCTTAGCCTCAGGATATATTGGAATCTTGTGCACCGCTATTGCTGGGTCAATTCCCGTGATGTCACTTGCTTTCCACATGAAACAATCGTCAAACTTCTTCAAACATCCAATGACCTGCTCCCTGTTCACACAGTCAGATGCAATGTATGTATGTTCATTTTCTTCTTTGCCAATTATTATTTTTTCTTTTTCGTTTTTTATTTCATTTATTTCTTTTTTATCATTTTTGCTTGGAAGTGCTTGGAAAGATAGACACGCGGGGTAGTCAAGAATCTACAAGCCTTTATTGATTATGACGGAATCGTCTTCGAAAATTACATCAAATTTGAAATCTGGATCTTCTAGATCCGACACAGACGACTCAGAATTGGAACTGGACTCTGACTCGGTTTCAGACTCGAGGTCAGACTCAGACTCAGTACAGGATTTGATTACAGACTCTAGGTTTGACTCGGGAGGGGGTTCATCAGCAGCGCGCTCCTCCTCGGCGTACCAATTGGTGAGAGGCCCTTCGTACGACTTGATCAGGCTCAGCAGGTCTTGATTCCCATCATTTCCTGTGATAACCGCAACCTCGTCGAAGAGACTAGGCTGCATGAAGTCTTCTACTTCCAGTTCAGTTATTGTTTCGGGCTTGTTGCCCCAGACATCAGAGAATATCTCTAACCCAGGCAGCATCTTCTTAGCAGTCGGGCAGCAAAATGGTTCTTGGAAGCCACAGTAAGGAACTATTTCCCCCGGTTTGTAGAAGTAACTATTCAGAGTCAAAAGGTAAGGCCACATCTGTATACTCACCTTCCTTCCCCTTCTGGTTCTCTCAGCACGGTCTTCGTTAGTGGGCTCGTAACCCAGTCCAAGGGTCCCTTCATTCACCAGACACTCCCAGGCTTGCAGTTTAGGGTATGTTTTCCCGGATCTGGCCATAACCATTCCCGGTAGATAGGACATCTTCAGCATCAGAGGCACTATGCAGTTTATTTGTACCGTCCCAAAATCAAAGAGAATTCGAGAGCTTGCAGTCTTTCCCTCTATGAATTGCACAATGTCATATTGAAATCCCGAGAGGGGTAGGTTTGCAGTTTCAGGATTAACCTCAAAGAGAGGCTGGTCCTTTGGCCTTTTCAGCTGGCTGCAGTCATCCCCCTGAATGGTGATAACTTTATCCTCATAGGGGAACTTGACCTTTTGGTGCAAGGATGAGGGTACTGCCTTAGTGTGGTGTATCCATGGTCGGCCCAGAAGCAGGTTGAAGCTAGTCGGTACATCAATTACCTGGAACGGGACTTCCATCACAGCCAGCCCAACTGTTAACTTCAGCGTAGCAACCCCCAACACTTCCCTCCGGGTGCTGTCATAGGCTTTCACTATCTGGTCCGATGGAGTGAAATCTGTTTCTTCCAACCCCAGACAGCAGGCTACTCTTAGTGGGCAGATGTTCAGTGCTGACCCATTATCAATGAGAACCATGGGCACAGTTTTATCTCTGGTCTGAACCGTGACATAAAGGGCATTGTTATGGCCGCCTCCTTCCTTGGGCAAGTCATCATCAGAGAACCCGATGCTTTGTATTTTAGATGATTGGGTGAGGGTGGATACTAGCACTTTAGGGCTAACCTCCACCGATGTCTGAAGTTGACTCAAAGCCTTGCAAAGAGCTTGGCGATGAGGAAAGGATGATGCCAAAAGTTCCCAGATTGACACCTTAGCTTGCGTCTTCTTTAATTGTGAAAGGACCGTATCCTCCTTTGGGTCCTCTGCCCTCTGGTAGGGCTTATTTTGGATTTTATCCAGGACCAATGGTTCATACTGTCTCCCGCTCCTGGTAATGGCATCGACCTCTTCAGTTAGGTCATTCAGATCCAGGACACAGATGTTATTCATTTCCAGGAACAGTTCGAAAGGATCGATCAGTTCCTGATCAGCCATAATAGCATTTACCCCGTGATTTGGTAAGGGGTTGGTGCTAATGTTTGGCTTACTTTTCAGAATAATTGAACCGTTGTCTACCAAGTCTTGGATGCGGTTCTTAAGCGTCCAACATGCTTTGGTCTTGTGCCTATACCCCTGATGGTATTCACAGTATTCATCAGCTTTGTAATTCCTTGGTAATGGGTTTGGTGGTGGCCTTGCTTCCAAGGGCTTGATGTAGTTGGCCTTGACAGCCTCTCGGAAAACCAAAAGGATTGGCATCCCGAGATCAGTATATGTTCTTCTTGACTGATTGCCATTTCTCATGTTCCACACACGTAAAGGGTTAGTGGGGGTGATGCTTGCCACTTCGTGGACTTTGCTAGCTTGGCTAGGTTTTTTGTACTTTGAGGTTCCTGAGTCGTCTTTCAGTTGCCCCATTTGAATCAAATCTTCTACCTTCGTGGCAGTGGCAATGAGCGACTGAAACGTTGGTAGGTACTGGGTTTGTAGCTGGTGTTGGTAGACAGGCTGCAGGTTTTTTATTATTATGTCCACCTGCTCTTGCTCAGAACGCCGATTAATCATCTGGGCGGCCTTGGCCCTCCACCTCGTAAGGAACGAGGAAAAGGGTTCATTGTTCTTTTGCTTGGTGGTTTCTAGTTCCCTTCGAGTAACATCCACCTCCATATTATAGTGATATTGGGAATTAAATGCATTGCAGATGTCCTCCCAGGTCTTCATCTTAGATCGATCTAAGCTAACAAACCATCTCAGAGCGGCACCAGTCAGGGACTGTTGGAACAACTGAGCAAGGAACTCGCTGCTCAATCCAAATGGGTTAAGGGCACCCACATACATTTTCAAATGAGTTTTAGGACAAGTGGTTCCATCAAATTTGTCCATGTTGGGCATTTTGAACTTAGTCGACAATCTGGCTTCAGGGAACAAGGACAAGGAGTCCATGTCCACCACCTCTCTGTGTGTCTTGAGAGCAGTGATAGATCTTTCTAGGAGTTCTAGTTTCTCTCTCATTTTTTGAGCTTCCAGCTCAGAAGCAGTTTTGGAGGGCACATCATCCAAGTTCAGGGCAGGGTTTGTAGGTTCAGCAGCAGGACCCTGGTTAGAAGTAGTAGGTCCACTTCCCCCAGCGGAAGCCCCATTTCCATTTCCATTACCCAGTTCAGCTATCAGGGTAGTCCTTTGGGCAGCCAATGCCTCATTCATTCTGGCCTCCATCCTGGCCTCCAGTTGTTCAATTAGGTTTTGGATGTCAGTGAGTGATGCCATTGATGCAGGTAGGGTTGCAGGAGTTGTAGGTGAAACTAGTGAAGATGGCGAGGTCGGTGACAGCACTGTAGGTGTAACCGGCACTTGGATAGGCACTGGAGTAGTGGGTACCTGATAGGATCAAGGTAGCTGGATTAGGGTACAGTGGGTAGGTGAAGTGGATCGACTCTTTATCCAACTGTGCATGACCAAAAGGAATATTCCGTGTTCTTTAATGTGATGATATGTCATGAATGCGCACAACATCACGTCATAATTTGTTTAATGATATGATTCACATCATTGGGTGCATACAATCCTAAAGGATAGGTTCTATAGGCTATGACTCAAATAGAGAAATGGCTTATAAGGGACCCTTGAACCTTGAGTATGGATATACCTAAACACATGTGAAACAAAGAGTTTCACGTGGGTCCAACAGTACGCATACTCATGGGCCACCCCCAAAAGGATTAGGAATGGTTTGCGGTAACAGGGAGGACGCTTTGGCTGTCCGTCGACATAATCAAAGAGACCTGCCGATCAGCGCTACTTGCTATCCAGACTTAGAAGTTTGAACAGAGAGAGAAGAAATTCATTTGAAATTCATTTTTTATGAAATGGAGAAAAAGATTCTCGATCGTGCAAATTTAATATGTTTTAATTAAATTGTACAAATGAGTCCAAATTTCTTTATCCAGTATTCTCAAAGAAAGAATACTTGATTTGTGTCAAGGTACTCTGCAAAACAAAGCATTGTAAAATAATACCCTAAAGAAGGGCATGTTAGTTTACATAGCAATTGTAGTCCACTTTGCAAAATGATTACATAACTCCCCAGTGAAGTCGCCAAACTGTGAACCCCTACCCCAAATATCAGGCATACGAATGCATGGCGACTCATACATTCACGTGCATTTCTGCCCTTAGTCATCATGCATTCGTATGCCTGATATTTGGGGTAGGGGTTCACATGACCTTATCTAGTAATGCCATAAGAATCCAGTTATACCCTACAAACCCATCCATAATGGAGTAGCATCCCATCATTATTGCACTATCTATCAGGATATCAATATGAGGGAGAGGAAAATCATCCTTCGGTGATGCTTTGTTCAGATCCCTGTAGTCTATGCATATTTTGACCCTTCCATCTTTCTTAGGAACTGGGAGTATGTTCGCCAACTATTCTAGATAGTGAACCACTTCTAAAAATCCTACGTCTATCTGCTTGGTTACTTCCACTTTAATCTTTTTGACCCGTTTTGGTCTCAACCTTCTTCTCTTCTACTTCACTGGCTTGGCTCCAAAATACAGAGGAATTGTGTGCTCAGCCATAGATTTGTCTATCCCTAGCATGTCTTCATAACTCCATGCGAAGGCTTTCTTTTTGTCCAGGAGTAGACTTTGAAATTTTGTGTTTGACTCTAGCGTTAGGTTTGATCCAATTAATAGAATTCGTCGATTATCTTTTGTGCCAATATTAAATTTAAGCATGCATGATGAGTTAACGTCAAATATGCACATGTGGTTATCTACTCGATGAATGGAACCATCAGAGAAGACATCAAACAATTAAGCAAAATTCAAGTTCATTTCATTAAAAAATAAGGAAAGTTCATTACAATCAGACTCATCACTGATAAAAATTAACACGTCAGAAGGGACTTTTGCTTCTTCAAAGCTTTCTTCTATACAGGCCCGGATCGCCTTCATTACTTGATCCATGGGGTCCTCTTCTTCTTCGGTGCTAGCCTTCCCTTTATTCTTCTCTTCCTTCTTCTCTTCTTGGGCAACTTGTTCCTCTTTCTTTCCTTCTTTCTCGCTCTCTTGTGGCCCCTTAACCCCCTCTTTCTCAAGTTCTTTCTTCTCTTCTTCCTTACTTTCTAGTCCTCTGGGCTCAACCGCCAGGACCTCAATAACATCTGCAAAGATCTCTAGACCGAGGTATGTTTATCCCTTGTGCTCAAATGGCTCTATCGATAGACATGGAGAGAAGTGCTCACTCAAACGGATGAAATGTCCATCCATGTCCAACTAGCCATATGTGTTCGATGGTGTGCTCCCAACTTTGTACCCTAGGCCCATGCGGTTTCTTTGGGTGTGGATCTCATGTAACTTTATAATGTCTTGTTGATTCTTTCCAAGCCTTCTTCCTTCTTCATAGTTCATTTTTTTCATGACGTTGGAGACAATGGGCCCCATCAGTGCTTAAAATAGGAATATGAAATCGGTCCATAGGAGGATTAGTTGCTTGTCCACATTAAGCATAGCTACACTCCTTTCATTGGCCACGGGAATGGTGATGACTTCACCATTGGAAGGAAATTTGATTTTCTAGTGTAGCATTGATGGTACTCCCCCCAAGGAATGGTACCAAGGGCGCCCCAAGAGTAGGGCAAATGCTGGAGGGATATCAATTACAATGAACTTGGTCTCCTTTTCTATTGGCTCCACCTTGACTGCAGTCTTGAAAATACCCTCAACCTGTCTCTTCAAGTCGTTATCGGCTCTAATCACAACATCAAAAGGCTCCAAATCAGACAGTTCCATTTTGAACTTAGGAAACAACTTCAAAGGACATACATTCAGGGCTGACCCATCATCTATCATTACATTCCCAGTAACTCTCCCTCTGACCTCAACCTTTATAAACAGTACCTCAGTACGATTCCTTCCTTCAGGAGGAAGTTCATCATCTGAAAAGGTGATATTGAGGGGATTATGTTGCACTATCCCCACAAAATCAGCTGGAGAAATGGATGATGAAATAGGAATCTCTACCACGACTTTTAGCAAAGCTTCTCGGTGTTGTTTTGATGAAACCAACAAGTCCCACATACGTACATTAGCATGGGTTCTTTTCATTTGTTCGATCAGAGCATCATCTTCAATTTTAGTTTTCGGCACACCTGATGAGCTTGCATTTTCCATTTCCTCTCGAGGCTTGATCATATCTGCTAATAGATCCGACTGCTTCGAGTCACGTGGCTTACAGTTTTGGCTTCTTCTTCATCCTCGCTACTCCATATGTCGAGAATAATAGGATTTACCATTACCTCATCATCACTTCCAACCCAGACTTGCTCACTTTGCTCACCCATTCCTCATCACTATCCCAGACATTGAGCATCATAATGTAGATTTGCTCCAATAGCATCTCTCTCTCTCTTTCCTCCTCTTCTTCTTCAAATTCGACCAAAACATCCTTGGGAGTCTTTTCAGGCTTAACCATATACAAGCTCTTAGGAGGCGGCACATTTCTAAAATTAGAGAGTGGATTAGACCTCGTGCTAGGCCTTGACTTCTCAAGATCAGTAACTTTGCCATTGTTAATTAAATCTTGAATTTCATGTCTCAACCGCAAGCAATTGTCGGTGGTGTGACCCTTGCTTTGGTGGAAGTGATAGTATGCATTCTGATCAAAGTTCACTAGCAAAGGTGTTAGGGGAGGCCTTGGTGCAAGCGGTCTCAACAAACCCGCTGCTTTTACTTTCTCAAATACTCTGGAGAGAGGGGTGCCAAAGTTGGAGAATCTTCATTGTGGCACATTAGTAGCTCTCAGATCTAGAGCGACAATTGTTGTGTTCTTGTTGGTGCTCGGAGTCTTGGTTGACTGACTGGACACTTAAAACTCGAACTTATTGAAAATTTTGGTACGGTTTCCATACTTCTTGTCCTCCCTAATCTTATCTTTGATGGTGGTTTCCACCTTATAAACTTGAGAAAACTTAGAAAGTGGCATATAATACAGCTTTTCACGGAAGGTCGATAGAGTCCCCTTTATAAAAATCTTGATATGCTCTTTGGTATCCAGACGGTTCCTTATTTTTGTGACCTTGGCTCTCCACCTAGCCATGTAGTCAGTAAAGGTCTCATCTTGTTTCTGCACACTTGCTTCCAAACTCTCAAATTAATGCTCATTTTGAGATTGTAAGCATATTCCTTGAGGAATACTGTGGTAAGCTCATTCCAATCTCTTCTTAGTCTCTTCTCGAGATTGTAATACCAAGTTTGGGCAGACCCAGTTAAGGACATTAGGAATATCTTCAAAATTTCCCTTGACGGTAGACCCGCAAACTCCATGATAGACTTGTACTGCATGAGGTGCACCTTCGAGTCACCGTTTCCATCGTACTTTGCCACTTTCGGCATTTTATAAGTCACGGGGATGGCTTGCTTTAACTCTAACTCTTTGTCATCATTATCATCTATGTCCATGTATTGGTCCATCCTTTTGGACTTCATGAAAATATGCATCTTCTCGAGCCTCTTATCTAACTTCTCAAATTTTTCTAACACAACCGGCTCAGACTCAACCTTCTCGGCAGACATCTTCTTAAAAAACTCGTCGTCTTGCCAAATGTCGTCAACATGTTCCTTCATTTTTAGACTCATCCTTAGCCTCTTCATCATCTTCAATTACCAATTTATCTTTTCCCTTATCGGATCTCATGAGCTTCTCAAGACTAGCTGCTACTATTTTCTCAATCATCTTTTCAATATCAGACAGAGGAACACTGGTCTTGGTCATTTTATCAATAGAAGTAGAGGCTAGAATTGACAAATTTGTTTGAACTGGAGAGTTTTTAATCTCAAAGCGGGAGCCCGACAGACTAGAGGAAATTGAACTAGGTAAATCAGAGAGGATTGAAGGTTCTTCAACTTTAATCAATCGGCTATCTATCCTCAACCAACTGACTACTTTCGGTGCTTTTTCTTTATGCAGTGCTATCTTGACTACACAAAATGAATGTTAAAAAACATGACATGATGCATGTATAGGTAGATGAATGCTTATGGAATGTCGCATAAAAATGCGATCATACCATCTCAACATCGTGAAATGCGATTAATGCTATATTCCATCGTGGCTTTATCACAACTGCACAAATTCAAAATCGGAGAAAGGTTCTTGAGATCTATTAGGAACAAAACATGTCGTATTTTATAGCAAAATACTTATAATGACCTTATTGCTTATTTCTCTTTCTTATTTTTCGTATCCCTTTCTTTTTGCCTCAAGCATAATATTACTTGACTAGGGTCTTTTATTTATATATAGTAAAGAATTTTATCTTTTTTTTCTTTTTGCATTAACAATATTTGGCTCAAAAATAGACTCTTCCATTATTTTTCGAAAAGTGAACTTTTTTCATTCATTGTTCTTTTTAAGGCCCTAACTAGATATTTACAATATTTAAACCTTAAAATCTAAGAGGTTTGATACGGTTTCACATCCTCTAGTATGAAGTGGCCAATTTCCACAAGGCGGTTGGCGATATTACGCATGAGGGTAAATCGTGCCTCCACACCTTAGAAGAGAGTCATTGCTTCAAGTTGTGCTTGCTTTATTTCAAGCAAGAGTTGATGAGCCTCTTCTAATTGGTCTTCCTTTGTTGAAGTTGGAATCGAAGGAGCTTCTCTCTTAGGCATTTGGGCCTCAACCTTATAATCACTACTGGAAAGAGCTCTTTTAGCTCGTTTTGCCTCCAACACTTTTCTTAAGTTTTTCGCCCTTTGCCGCTTTGATGGTCAGGATCGAGCCATGATGGAATATACCTAAATGGCTATAAGAAAACAAGTTAAATCATGCATGAAGCACAACAAAATCATCGTAATTATATAAAAACAAGAGGGGAAATGGGAGTAAGGAAATGTATGACCTCCCCCCTTATATCTCCCACATACGATTCAAGGTACGGTCTTTTTCCAAACCCTAGGATATATAGGTTGGGCCCATAAACCATCATAGGGTTTTGGATCGAAGCCTCTCGCATTTATTAGATGAATGCAACAATCATTTTTTTTATTATGGTAATTCTAAAGGAAGGAACTAGGGTCAATTACATGAGCTTAGGTTGGGTTTATTAAGTCTTAGGTTCCATAAGCAAGAATTGGTTGTTTCCTCCCTTTTACTTTTGGGTCTAAACAAAAGGTGATAATGGATTGTGCCAATTCTTTTGATATACCACATAGTACTTGACTTATGGGTGGTGTATATTAGTGGCGGATCCAAACAGTCGAGTAGAGTGTGAGGACCACAACCCCCAATACCACCTTTAGGGTTTAGGGTAGAAAGCAAATAAAGAGGAGATAAATGCATGAATGACATTTTTAAATACAAAAAGTAAACTCAAGTTTAAAGTTAATAACATTATCAACAATTGTGAATAAGTGGACAACGTTTGGAGTCAATTCACTTATTCGAACCCAAAACTGAAAACCAAAGATTCTGGGTTCAATCCCCAGCAGAGTCACCAGGTTGAGACGCTTGGTTTTCCCAAAAAATTGGATTTGGAAAGAACCGAATCGAACGAGCTTGATTGATTTTATTTAACAAAATGGTTTTCTATTATTCAACTCATTTAATCCTCAAAAAAAATTTTCTACTTTGGTAAGAGTTTTATTTTGGAGTCGCCACCCTTATTAGGGAAAAATTCTCGAATTAGTCAATTCTTTAGAATCGGCTAATCCAGTTTTAAACCAGAGACCAGTTCGGGACTCAGGTATGAAATGGGAATGTGTTAGGCACCCATTTCGCTCGGCTAAATTGGCCGCCACATTGTCCAAAGGTTCACAATAATTAATAATGAGATCAACTTTTAATTGAGATGTAAAACGATTTTAATGCAATTTTTAGAAAACTATGTCATTCACACAAATTATTACAAACATAATAAACATAAAACATAACGCATCCACAAAGAAAGGAGGGAGGAGAAAAGAGTTACAAACCACCCTAATTATTACAATCTACCCCCACCCTTCTAAATTTTCCAAACCTAGTTAATATTACTTATAAGCAATAATAGGGATCCTTATGGATCCTTTACATTTTGCAACAATAATATACTAAAGCATAATCAGAATAAAACATCCATAATCAACACAAACACAAAATAAACATTATTCTTAGAATCATAGAATCATACAACCCAACCAACAATCAATCATTCATTCACATAATGGAAATATGATGCTAATACAAGAATAATGAATAAAGGAGTTAGCACAATAATGAGCATTAGGCATTGAATTTAAAGGCATAAAATTAAGGGGCAGGATAATAAAGCGCTTGTAAATTTAAGAACAGTAATTAAAGTGCATGAATTTAAATGATTATATGAGAATTGAACTCATGATCTTGATGTTCATCTTTGAAAGGTGAGCAAATACATCAATCATTATTTTCAATCTCATTTTTATTATTTATTTAATCCATATGTGACTTAATACGCATCATGAATCGTTTAAGGTCAAAGCCTCTCAATTGAGCTTGGTCACTGGATCTCCGAATTAGGACATTTATTGTGTTTTATATATTCAAAGCCTCTGAATTGAAAGGCCTTGCGCCACAGGGGACTATGCGTGAGCCTCATGCTTATGGCGCATGCTACTTTCAGTGGCGTAGGGCCTTTCTTAGATTAGGAAGGCTTCTAGGCTAAATAGAGCAAAAATAAGAGGATCTGCATGCTTGTGGCGTGAGCCACATGCCCGTTGCACATGCCACACGTAGTGACTTGCGCCACTAGCTCAGGCTGCACACCATAGAGGCACAGAATCCTCTTAATGGTTTATCTTAGGTTTCCCTGATAACTAGATCCAGAATAGCTATTTAAAACACTAAAAAAGAAAAGAAAAAGACAGAGAAATAGGTTTAAGGTTCTTAAAAACCACCTTTTGGAGATTCCTTTGAAGATTAGATGGAAATGGATGAAGAAACCCAAGTCTTTGGCCCTTGATCCAATAATCCGAGGTTGAAGATTGCAAATATGTTTTCTAGGATTCTTTGCTTAATCTTTGGGGGTTTTATGATTGGATAAATGAAAATCTCAGCTTAAGATCAAAGGGTAACACTTGTTGCCTTTAATCTTTTGCTTGAGTTTTGAAAGAGCAATAATTTCCCCTCTAATCCGAAAAATCCTCCTTAAAGTCCACCCTCTAATGCCTATTTATAGACATATGAGGGTGGGTGGCCCCATTTAGGGGATGTGGCAAAAATGCCACTATTAGGCCTCGCAATGGGGCCAGGCCCACTTTTATAAAAAGTCAAACTGGATGGCATGCAAAACGAGGCGGTACATAGGGAAATGTGCTGGGCGGGACTGACGCGCTTTCTAGGCTCAGTTTCATCGCGAAGCGCCTGGTGATCTGAAGAAGTAAAATGGTTAAACACATAGAAAATTTTAGTTGCGGACCATTGGTTTGAGAACCGGGGCGATCTGGCATCCCGATCTGAATTTATGCAAAAAATGGTGTATCATCACTGAACCTTTTAAGGGCAAAATTTAAGTGTCTACAGACACTATAGCACTTCTTCCTTTCTATACTTACTCCCAGCAATTCAAAAATAGGAGTCAGTACGATACTATAGGGCAATTTCTTGGGGTTGCTCTACATCTTATCATATATGGCATAACACAAATTAAAAGGCTTTTTTCTCCACTATATGCCACATTAAACATAGTTCAACCTAATCAACGTAGGTGAGAGAACCACTCTTAGGATATATTAGTGAACAACAAGTTTGTATAGCCACTTCATGTTCTCATGAAGGTCAGAGCAATCAGTCACACCCTATTTTTTTGTAGATCCCTTTTCGGTGATTTTTCTTTTGAATTCGTCCCCTTTATATCCATTTAGCCTAGTTGCCTCCTTGATTTTGGTTGCTTTATTCCCACTATTAGATATTTTGTAGATAATGCTAATATCAGCGAAGGATAACACTCTAGTTTCCCATCTATTTTCACAGAAAAAATTTCTGAACCAGTTACTATAAGAGATCTATAAAATTCCCTAATAGCATTTTCATGGCAAGGTTTATTCAAAGACAGGAAGTCCATCCACCTTTAAAACTTAAACAACTCCTTAAATCTAAATTCTGATTTTTCAAAGAATTTCCAATCAACTGCATGAGATCACATTAGGGAGTTTGGGGACAGAACTGATTTACCTCTACTTTGATAAACATTTTCCTTTTCTGCCTTTTTCCAATTTTTCTTGGCTTTCTCCATTTTTGGCGTTGCTTTCTCCTTTTTTGAACTTGACTGAGACACAAATTTCAGGAGTTCTGGCTCTAGTTTCTTGTATTTCTTTATTAGTCCAATAAGGAGTTTTAGTTCCTCAGTGGTCATTGTTCCAGAAGAGGAAGAATCTGATCCAGACATGGCTTTCTAGTTTTGTAAAGCTTTAGGGTTTCGGTAGGAGAGAAGAAGAGAAGAAGGCATCGGAAACAAAGTGAGAGAGAGAAAGAGGTTGAGTGGAGTTATATTTTAGGGAAGAGAAGAAGCTTTGATGGTTGAATTAATTGAGAGAGAGATAGACTATGTCTGGAACGTAGGAGAGAGAAGAAGGAAAAATTTAAGTTTGACAATTTTGAAAGTTGAAAAAACACTTTCGGGGGGAAGATAAAGTTACTGACATGACTTATGATAACCCTAACAATTAAATAAAAAAGAAAATAACTGACACACATAAATAAAAGAAAACTGTTAGAACTATTAAAAAAATTTAAAGAGGTTTAAATAAAATAGCAACACACTTTATTTGACATGTCTGACCAAAATTTGTATCTGACGTAGATGGTGACATTAGAATTCTACATCAAAACCTTATTAAGCTCTTTTAGACATAAAAATAATTCTCTTCAGAAAAGTACTTACAGAATTAAAATTTGCAAAAACACAACACAGAACAGGTCTTTTGACCACTAGAAAGCATTTAGAACATGACAATCAGAGTTCTAAAATTAAGAGTTTAGAACTAACATACCCAGTTCTATTCTAATTAAGTAGAATTTGCTTTCATTCAAGGGCTTAGTGAAAATATTTGCTAATTGCTTTTCAGTAGGAGTAAACTCAATCACTTGTCACCCTTTTGAACATGATCATGAATAAAGTGGTGTCTGAGTTCTATATGCTTGGTTTTAGAGTGCTAGACTGGATTTTTAGACAAGTTGATAGCACAAAAAATTTTAATGGCCTTAAGTCTAGCAACCAGAGCAAAGGTCTCATCAAAATCAATGCCCTCTTCTTAGTTGTACCCTTAAGCCACTAATCTAGCTTTGTTTCTCACAACATTACCATGTTCATAAACATTATTTCTAAACACCCATTTTCTTCCAATGAAAGAATGGTTTTTAGGTCTAGAAACAAGTTTCCAAACTTGATTTATGTCAAACTGATTGAGTTCTTCTTGCATAGCAAGAATCCAACTCTCGTCATTTTGAGCAACATCTATATTCTTAGGTTCTATTTGAGAAATGAAAGCAACATTAGCAATATATCTTTTAAGTTGAGCTCTAATCATCATCCTTTCTAAAGGGTTGTCTATGATGTCTTGAGGATGATACTTGTGGAATCGCCACTCTTTTAGTAAGTCAAAATTCTCATTTTCTAATTCTGGCATTTGGCTTTCAATTATGTTCTGATCTTCATGTCTATCTTCTGGTTCAACCTGATTATCATCATTTTGCTCATTTTCTGGCTGTTCTAGATATTCTGACTGTTCATTCTGCTCTTCTTGATTAAAATCAATAACATCATCATTTTCTAAAATTCTAGAAGTAGAATCAAATTCATCAAAAACAACGTGGATATATTCTTCTACGACAAGAGTATTCTTGTTAAACACCCTATATGCTTTACTATTACTAGAATGTCCTAGAAAAATTCCTTCATAATATTTAGCATCAAATTTAGCAAGGTGGTTTTTCTTATTATATAGAATAAAACATTTACACCCAAAAATGTGAAAATAGCCAATACTTGGCTTTCTACCTTTGTGTAGCTCATATGGAGTCTTTTTCAATTTAGATCTTACCAGAGCCCTATTTAGAATATAACAGGCTATGTTTACCGCTTCTGCCCATAAGTACTTTAGTAACTTAGAATCACTCAACATGGTTCTGGCCATCTCCTGAAGTGTTCTATTCTTGTGTTCTACTACTCCTTTTTGATGGGGTGTTCTAGGTGTTGAGAAGTTATGGAGGATTCCTAATTCTTGGCAGAAAGCATTGAATTTCTGATTTTCAAATTCTTTACCATGGTCACTTCTAATCGCAGTGATGTTGTATCCTTTCTCATTCTCTATTCTTTTGCAAAGATGAACAAACAAGTCATATGACTCATCCTTATTTCTAAGGAAGAGTGTCCAGGTGAATCTAGAGTAATCATCTACAATAACAAGTGCATACAATTTACCTCCAAGACTAGAAGGAGTGACAGTCCAAAAAAATCAAAGTGCAGCAATTCTAAAGGTCTAGAAGTAGAAATCATGCCCTTAGATTCGAAAGATGTTCTGGTTCGTTTGCCTAATTGACAAGAATCACATATGTGATTTTTTTCAAATTTTAACTTTGGCAAACCACGAACCAAATCTTTCCTAGACGATATAGAAATAAGGTACATGCTTGCATGTCTAAGTCTCCTATGCCATAACCAGCTAGAATTGTCAATAGAAGCTAAGCATACGTCTAGGTTATGCATATCAAAAAGGTCCACTAGGTATATGTTTCCAAATCTTTTTCCCATAAATAAAGTTTTGTTATCATGCATGTTCTGAACTTCACAATGAGAGGGTTCAAAGATCACTCTTTTATTTTTATCATAAATCTGACTTACACTCAACAAGTTATAATGTAATCCTTCTACTACGCATACATCTTCTATTGAAGGATAAGAACCTACCACACCACTTATAGCTTTGTCTCCAAAGCTCATGTACCTCCCTTCTTTTTTTCTAATCTGGTGAATTTCTTTCTAACACCAGTCATATGCCTAGAGCGAGCACTATCGATGTATCACATGTCTATTCTCAACTCACTCCTTAGGTACACCTGAAATAATCGAGCAGATTTAGGCACCCAATATGTATTAGGTCCTGGAGGTTTAGTGGTAACAGGTGCAAATCCTTTCACATTTTTTGGTATGATTTTTCTTTTTATTAAGATCGCCAGATTTTTCAAAGTGCTTCTGATGTTCTAATGTTACAACATTAGAAATGGCATTTTTCTTAATAGAAATATGATTCTGACTTGAAGTAACAACATAGCTAGAACTTGTCTTTTCTTTAGAAGATGATTCTGAAATTAACTTTAGATTCATTTTCAGAATTTAGACTTTTACATTTTTCTTCAAAGTGTTTCAGATTTTCAAAAAACTTCTCATTGCATTCTTTAAGAGCTTTGATCTCTATAATAAGATATTTGCATATAACTTCTTGACAAAAAGCATATTTCAAATGATTACATTCAGTTTTCAACTTTCTGTAATCTTTCTTTAATCTTTGTTTAGAACTTTATGCTTTTTAGCAAGTTTTTCAAATTCAGAGCAAAGGTTATTATAAGTATCTAGAAGATCACTTTCAAATTCTAGTTCAGAGGTACTTACATCCCCTTCATCATGCTTTTGGCCTGCTACATCAGCTTTGCTACTTTCAGCCTTTTGTGTTGATGTTTACAACTTCCTCCTAGCCACTTTGTCTTTTAGAATTAGAATCGTCCGAATCACTCCAAGCAGCTACAAATGCTTGCCTCAATTTTTCTTTCTTTGACTTCTATTTCAACTTAAGGCAGCTTGGTTTGCTATGACTAGGTTTATTGCATTCATAACAAACGACTTTAGAAGGTTCTTTCTAAGGCAAGTTGATATTTTTAGATGAAAAGTTGTTTTTTTTTGAACTTTTTTTGTGGCTTTCCACCTTTCTTATAGAACTTTTTATATTTTCTAGCAACGAGCGCTAGATCATCACTATCAAGATTAGAAGAACTTTCCTCACTAGAAACAACTTTCAAAGCTAGCCCTTTCTTCTTCTTATCTTATACGGTCAAAGAGGACTTCATCTATTCTGAAACAAGAGCTCCCATCAAATAATCATAGGTTACTAAAGTCTCTTTGTAGTTCATAACAGTTCCAATAGAATTCCACTTTTTGGGTAGAATTCTAAAAATTTTCTTAACAAGCTCATCTTCTGAAATTTCCTTTCCGAGAATTCTTAAAGGGGTTGACTAAATTTGTGAATCTGGAATTTAGTTCATTTATAGTCTCTCCTTCTTTCATACTAAACATTTCATATTCTCTCCAAAGGATATTAATTCTAGATTCCTTAACTTAACTCAATTTGTTCCCTCATAGGTAACTTTGAGCTTTTCCCATAACTCCATTGCAGACTTACATCCAGAAATTTTATTATAGTCTGCTGGATCTAATGCACAGTGAAGAATATTAATGGCCTTTGCATGTATAGAATTGTTGTTCTAATCAGCATCATTATATTCTTCTTCTATTTTTGCACTCTTATATTTTCAACAGTTTTCATAGGATGTGAGGACCAATAATAATGTTCCTCTAGCAATTTATGTCAACTGATTTATAAAGTTTTTCATTCTAATTTTCCAGTAAGAGTAATTAGAGGCATTGAACAGAGATGGTCTAGAAATAGATTGACCTTCTAAAGATGTAAGAGGAAGTGGGGCTGCTGTGGGATCTTTTCTCTTAAGCTGTTAAGCTTTGGTATGTCAAAAGATGAGCTCTGATACAAGATTGTGGGTCCCGTTATGTATGGCACAACCCGAGGGGGGTGAATTGGATTTGCTAAAAATTTTTGTTTTTAAAACACAAGATCAGAATTCTAAAGTAGTGGAATTAGAAAGCGTTTGTGAGAGACAATTATCATGTTTAGAACTTCCTCACAAAGCTTATGAAAGATTAGAAAATTAATTATAACTCAGATTTTGGTTTTTAATAAATATAAAAGGACATATTAGAACTTTAAAGAATTCCTAGTACATAAATCTAGAGTTCTAATGTTTTACAAAGATAAAGCATTTCACAATTAGAAATAGAAAATCATTAACAATTTTGCATTTTTGAAAATATTAACAAATGTGTAAATAGAGTATAATCAAGCAACACTTCAGGAAATAAAAGAAGATAAACACAGAGATTTATAGTGGTTCGGCACTAACTCGCTAACATCTACTCCCCAAGACTTATTTTGAGATCCTCCACTATGTTATCTCTTTTAAAGGGTAAGAAACAAACCAACAATTATAAGGAAATAGATTTAACACCTAAATTTAACCTTAAACACACTAGATTTCAAAGGTTCTAGTTAACCTCTACCCTTCCATTTTGTAGAGATCAGAAAACTCAAATCAAGATATTAAATCTCAGGCAAGGAGAAGATCACTTGATAACCTTTTACAATATAGCTTCTCACCTAAGCTATTACACAAATATTTTTCTTTTAAAATCCTCTAGTCTACAACAGATTACACAAATCATTATAGATAGAGAGAAATGAAACTATAAGCACGGGAATAACAAAAAAATGATTTTGAAAACAGAAAGTAAGTGCAGAACTGCTCTTTAGAAAGAGTTGTTACCAGATTTCTTTTCTCTTGAAAACTATATCTTGAAGAATATAGATGAAAAGAAACCATGCCCTTAGATTCGAAAGATGTTCTGGTTTGTTTGCCCAATTGACAAGAATCACAGGTGTGATCTTTTTTTCAAATTTTTAACTTCGGGCAAACCACGAACCAAATCTTTCTTAGACGATATAGAAATAAGGTGCATGCTTGCATGTCCAAGTCTCCTATGCCATAACCAGCTAGAATTGTCAATAGAAACTAAGCATATGTCTAGGTTATGCATATAAAAAAGGTCCACCAGGTATATGTTTCCAAATCTTTTTCCCAGAAATAAAGTTTTGTTATCATTCATGTTCTGAACTTCACAATGAGAGGGTTCAAAAATCACTCTGCTATTTTTATCATAAATCTGACTTACACTCAACAAATTATAATGTAATCCTTCTACTAAGCATACATCTTCTATTGAAGGATTAGAACCTACCACACCACTTTTAGCTTTGTCTCCAAAGCTCATGTACCTCCCTTCTTTTTTCTAATCTGTTGAATTTCTTTCTAATACCAATCATATGCCTAGAGCAAGCACTGTCCATGTATCACATTTCTGTTCTCAGCTCACTCCTTAGGTACACTGAAATAATCAAGCAGATTTAAGTAGCCAATATGTATTAGGTCCTGGAGGGTTTGTGGTAATAGGTGTAGATCCTTTCACATTTTTTTGCTATGATTTTTCTTTTTATTAAGATCTCTAGATTTTTCAAAGTGTTTCTGATGTTCTAATGTTACAACATTAGAAATGGCATTTTTCTTAACAGAAATATGATTCTGACTTGAAGTAACAACATAGCTAGAACTTGTCTTTTCTTTAGAAAATGATTCTGAAATTAACTTTAGATTCATTTTCAGAATTTAGACTTTTACATTTTTCTTCAAAGTGTTTCAGATTTTCAAAAAACTTCTCATTGCATTCTTTAAGAGCTTTGATCTCTATAATAAGATATTTGCATATAACTTCTTGATAAAAAGTATATTTCAAATGATTACATTCAATTCAACTTTCTATAATCTTTCTTTAGAACTTTATGCTTTTTAGCAAGTTTTTCAAATTCAGAGCAAAGGTTATTATAAGTATCTAGAAGATCACTTTCAAATTCTAGTTCAGAGATACTTACATCGCCTTCATCAGGCTTTTAGCCTTCTACATCTGCTTTGCTACTTTCAGCCTTTTATGTTGAATTTAGAGTGATGATTTCCTTAGAGTCATAATTTGTAATCACCATCAGATAGATGTTTGCAACTTCCTCCTAGGCACTTTGTCTTTCAGAATTAGAATTGTTCGAATCAATCCAAGTAGTAACAAATGCTTGCTTCAATTTTTCTTTCTTTGACTTCTTTTTCAACTTAAGGCAGTTTGGCTTGATATGACCAGGTTTATTGCATTCATAACAAACCACTTTAAAAGGCTCTTTCTTAGGCAAGTTAATATTTTAGGTGAAAAGTTCTCTTTGTTGAACTTTTTTTGTGGCTCTCCACCTTTCTTATTGAAATTTTTAAATTTTCTAGTAATGAGAGCTAGATAATCACTATCAAGATTAGAAGAACTTTCTTTACTGGAAACAACTTTCAAAGCTAGCCCTTTCTTCTTCTTATCTTCTACGGTCAAAGAGGACTTCATCTCTTCTAAAACAATAGCTCCCATCAAATAATCATAGGTTACTGAAGTCTCTTTGTAGTTCATAACAGTTCCAATAGAATTCCACTTTTTGGGTAGAATTCTAAGGATTTTCCTAGCAAGCTCATCTTTTGAAATTTCCTTTCCGAGAATTCTCAAAGGGTTTACTATATTTGTGAATTTGGAATTTAGTTCAGTTATAGTCTCTCCTTCTTTCATACTAAACATTTCATATTCTCTCCAAAGGATATTAATTCTGGATTAACTCAATTTGTTCTCTCATAGGTAACTCTGAGCTTTTCCCATAACTCCGTTGCAGACTTACATCCAGAAATTTTGTTATACTCTATTGGATCTAATGCACATTGAAGAATATTGATGGCCTTTGCATTTATAGAAATGTTGTTCTAATCAGCATCATTATATTCTTCTTCTGTTTTTGCACTCTTATATTTTCAACAGTTTTCATAGGATGCGAGGACCAATAATAATGTTCCTCTAGCAATTTATGTCAACTGATTTTATAAAGTTTTCCATTCTGATTTTCGAGTAAGAGTAGTTAGAGCCATTGAACAGAGATGGTCTAGAAATAGATTGACCTTCTAAAGATGTAAGAGGAAGTGGGGCTGTTGTGGGATCTTTTCTCTTAAGCTGTTAAGTTTTGGTACATCAAGAGATGAGCTCTGTTACCAGATTGTGGCTCCCGTTATGTATGGCACAACCCAAGAGGGGGTGAATTGGATTTTCTAAAAATTTTTGCTTTTAAAACACAAGATCAGAATTCTAAAGTAGTGGAATTAGAAAGCATTTGTGAGAGACAATTATCAGGTTAAGAACTTCCTCACAAAGCTTATGAAAGATTAGAAAACTGATTATAACTCAGATTTTGATTTTTATTAAATATAGAAGGACATATTAGAACTTTGAAGAATTCACAGTACACAAATCTAGAGTTCTAATGTTCTACAAAGATGAAGCATTTCACAATTAGAAACAAAAAATGATTAATAACTTTGCATTTTTGAAAATATTAGCAGATGTGTAAATAGAATATAATCAAGCAACACTTCAGAAAATAAAAGAAGATAAACACAGAGATTTAGAGTGGTTCGGCACTAACTCGCTTACATCTACTCCCCAAGACTCATCTTGAGATCCTCCACTATGTTATCTCTTTTAAAGGGTAAGAAACAAACCAACAATTACAAGGAAATAGATTTAACACCTAAATCTAACCTTAAATCCACTAGATTTCAAATGTTATAGTTAACCTCCACCCTTCTGCAAAAAATGTTATAGTTAACCTCCACCCTTCTATTTTGCAGAGATCAGAAAACTCAGATCAAGATATTAAATCTCAGATAAGGAGAAGATTGCTTGATAACCTTTTACAACATAGCTTCTCACCTAAGCTATTACACAAATATTTTTCTTTTAAAGTCCTCTAGTCTACAACAGATTACACAAATCATTATAGATAGAGAGAAATGCAACTACAAGCACGGGAATAACAAAAAAATGATTTTAAAAATAGAAAGTAAGTGCAGAACTGCTCTTCAGAAAGAGTTGTTACCAGATTTCTTTTCTCTTGAAAAATATATCTTGAAGAATAGAGATGAAAAGAAATGAAGAGGGCTAAAGAGAGAACTTTGAGAGATTTGAAATTTTGAACAATGGACTCTTACTCTTGCCAACACTTGCTTTTGAGAGAGGAGAGAATTTTTATAAGAAAGAGAGAAATCATCCCATTATAAATGACTTGGGGTTTTACTCTAAATTGTGATGATTGATTCTGACATTTAAATTCAAAAATTAACTCAGCATGGGTTGCATTAATGAGCTGTTGAGGCTCTTCACACAAGGCATGGAGTTGAAAGGGTTAACTTCAAAAAGCTGTTTATCTTTACAAATAGAAACTATCAGCTATGTCAGATCAGAAATTGCTTTTTACAGAATTTCATTTAATAGCCACCAAGGAGGTTTACTCCAAAAATCTTTTAAATGGAAAAACGTGAAAAGCAAAGATTTTGGCTATCTCTTCTTAATAAATTTATTCAAAAGCGTTTTAAAAATAATATTTGAGAGAGAAATAAAATAGATTTATGCTTATAATATTATTTACTCTCAATCCTATAATAATTTTTTAAGACCTATTAAAATACTAATCAATACAAAATATCTTCATTAAACTTCATGGTCTTCAAATAAAAATCTTGGATTGTAGGTGCTTTAATTCTTCAAATAATAATATTAAATTTTTTGGTTTGCATCATCATTAAAATCTTAGGATAAAATTGACCTTGAGCCAATGTAAAGAACATAATATGTAACTCTCCATATGGAATTCTTATACTACCATCATTTGAGTATTCCATAAATACAGTTAATTTTCAATATGAAATTCTCATGTAGGTCAATTCAGTTGACTTTTTTAAACAACAAGCACCTACATATTAGTTCTAAATATCACATATCTCTCAATTTATGAGAACAACTGTTTTCCTAAGAAAAGAACATAATATGTTTCAATCTCAACACCTCTAATCATCGTCCAATGATGAGGAGAACATTGACCAGAAATATTTAGAGACATTGCTTTATGCAAAATAAAACTCATAATTATAACCACATTATAATTTATTTTACAAAGCAGTATTGTCTCATGGATTTTATCTTTTACCAAGATTCAATCAATATAATATAAAAAAAGATAAATGTCTTTTATTATTAATAATAAAATATTTATTACATGAGATATTATATCCAAAATATAACCAATCAAATTGGCTATAGGACATATAACTAATAAATTATATATCATATACGAAGGTATCTATAGTTCAAATTAGGACGCAGAACATGGAGGCATGTAAACAGGAGGTGGTCTGAGGCTTGTTTCTTTGGTGGTTCCATTCTTCACTATAAGCACAGTGTCCATACCCCATGTTGCGTGTCGTTCCAAGTGACAATGCATAAACCATACTCCTGCACAAACAATATCAATTATAATTATAAAATTTTTATTATAGCCTATAACGATTAATTTCAGTTAATCTTTTAAATTTGCAACTTCACAGGTTTAAAATTGAATATATGACTGTGAACCATTATCCCACTTTAAGTTCATATCATATATAATTGCAAAGAAGAAAAGAAAAAGACAGTTAAAGTAGAAGCCAATGCAATAAAGTTTTCAAATTTTCCAGTAATTTAATCGAGGAAAAAAAAAAACAAGAAAAGAGATTAAACTTGAAAATTCTTCCTTTCATGTTACAAAAATTCTAAAAGATTAGAGTAATACTTATCCTGCCCGGATTGACGCCTAGATTCGTTCTACGCCTATATTCATGGACCAAGGAAATTTTTTGCCTACACTTCATGCATAACTGGTGGCATATGACAAACCAATCAAAAAAAAAAAAGTTTTTTAAAAAATGTTACTGTTTTTGTTCTTTTTTTCCGTATATAGATAGAAATATCATCCTTTAAATCAAAAAACTTAAACACGTCGGATGTGAGTAAGTATTTCTATAAATCAAATCGATGAAAAATAATTTTTTATTTAGATAAGGGTTTTTCTAACCATTCAATAAAAAAAAAGGATAAAGTAAGGATAATTTTCACTGGCATGTTCCATCAATACCCATACACCAGGTATATGTAAATCCAATATTAGCCTTTAAATATACATGACAATTATATTTATTTGAATAAAATGAAAGTGGAGTGCACATGGGTAATATATATTGGTGGTCCAATAACATAACTCTAGCTAAAAATTGAAGGGACTTTAAACACAAATCTTCATTTTAAATTTGCAACTATTATTTACTGATTAATTGAGAAACAACAGTTTTTTGAATTTAAAATCAGTTAATAAAAATAACAGCAGTATATGCATTTCATATAACTCACCAGGATTATCAGCAACAAATCTGATGGCTGCCCATCCGCTCTTTGGGACACCAATGGTATTAACTAAAGGTGGATTCTTAAGATTGTAATTTTTGGGGTCTTGGGTACTATTAAAATTACCAGAATTAATTCCAACCAAATAGAAGCTAAAGCCATGAAGATGCATTGGATGATTTTCTGGTGACTGAATTGCTGTTCCTTGGAATAAAATTTCAACTGCATCACCATAATTTACCGTTAGGACTTTCGTCCCTTGTGTTGTGTACTGTGAGATATTTGTCACATCTCCTGTGAAGTTGAATAGATTTGGCTGATTTGGGAAGTCCCGATCGAAAATGCCACTGATATTTCTGCAAAAATGTTTCAACATTTCATTACATGTATTAAAGCTGGGATCTGTCAGAACTAATACAGTATGGGTAATTTATTAAAAAAAAATACCTGTAATATGCTTGAAGAATATCAATTTGCGGAGTTTGGAAACTTATATTGTTCAAGCTAGCAGAAATAATGGTCTGGGTATTGTTAACAGGGGGACCTTTACAGGTTTGACCATCTGGGCAAGGCAAGACATTTAAGGAGATAGCTATGAAAATGTGTCTGTCAACAACTTGAGGCACGTTGTAGTTTCGACTTGCTAAGCTTTTCAAAGAAGCAGTAAAATTTAAGGCAGAAGTTGCATTTCGCAATTCAGGAAGTGTTGGGGAAGGAATTGGTGATGGTGGAGTATAATTTCCCGTATACTCAATAATTCCTTTCGCGCTGCTGTTATCAAACTCTGCAAAACCATCGAAGTATGGAGTTGAAATCATGTAATATTGGGTTGGTGTTTGGTTCGCAGTGAAGAGAACATCCATTGTTTGTCCTGGTGTTATCATTAAGTAATCTGTCATGAGAGGTTCTGTGTAAGCTCCATCCATTCCTACAAGTGTAAGACTGTGATTGGCAATTCCAAAGAACTGTTCTTCGTTCATTATTGCATTTACTATCCGTAGAAGATATGTCTTTCCAGATGAAACTTGCATCCGAAAATTTTCTCCTGTATAGATATAGATATCGTCAAGAATTATTCACTGCTTGACTTTTAAAACAATACTAAAAAAACTAAGGATTGCAGTTGTTGTGATCTGTTTGTCAAATATAAATCGAAAGTTACTGAAATTTATGCTCAAAGTTCTAATCAGCAAAGTTTTAAAAAAGTATCTGGAAATTATTTTGTTACTTTTCAATTCAAACAATCAAATTCTACCATGTCCTTTAAACAGAATATTCCCATATGATAGAAAATTTTCATCAAATTTAATAAAAGATGCCTAACATAAATAAAAATTAATATAAGGAAAGGATTACCTATACTTTATGTATCCATCCATCCATAAAACAAATTATGTGCAGGCAAGTTTATGCTAAAACTATAAGTGACTTGTTGTTGGTTAAAAAGAATAAACAATAGCAAAGCAAATCCAATAACTACAATTGGGGCAAATAACAATATAAAATAATTATAAAAGATTAATATTTTTAATTGATAGATAATTCTTGAAAGGACTTAAATCTCTTAAACAAGAGTTTGAGTATTCGATACTTGTGAATGGACAAAGTTTCCATTGACAGTGTTTCCCCTTATAGTTTTAAGCGGTGCCAATAAGATTAAATTTAACCTAAAAGACTAAAGACACCATGTGGTATAAACAATATATTTATATATATATATACACACAAAGTCACCTAGATATGAAACAGACATTCACATGTTTTGTAACTCATAATATTTTGACCATTCGACCTTTCTAAACGCAAAAAAAAAAAAGTAAGTTAAAATCTTAATCTTGTTATTATTTTATTTACCAGTAGGGCAGTCAGTTGAATTTCCTGTGTAACCATTAATGGTATGGGCATCTGATACATTTGGATTGCCACCAGTTTCAATAGCCTCTTCATAGATGGCCATCACATCTCCCTTATACCAAGTTGCTACAAATTTCATTATTAGAAAATAAAAGATCATTAAATTAGTTAACCATATAAAAGATTAATATTACTGTCATGCTCAAAATTTTCAATTACATTAAAAATCATAAATCATAATAAAATGAGTTTACTAACCAAGCACAATTAACTGCTCAACGTCAGGCTTTTGATATGGGTATTTGCCATCCGGAGGTAAAATGACAAAGGCACCATGGACGGTGGCGCGTGACCAGTCACTATGAGCATGCCACCATAAGGTTCCTTCTTCGTCAGATAATATGATTTCATGAGTGAAATTGGTTCCTGGTTTAATGGGGCACTGGGTTATGTTTTCAGGACCATCTGACCATGGATTTCTTGGTTGCTTCACACCATGCCTGTCAATTCCAAACCAAATTCCAATTTATTATACATACGGTTTTGACATCTTATGTAATTGATATAGCCTATAGATAAATCCGTCAATGAAATCATCAATATTTGATTATTGGTTATATATATTATCACAGGAAAGTTCTTTTCTTTTGCCTTTTATTTTACCAAGATTAGGTTTTATTTGACAAAATTTTCAATAAACTAATAAATTTATTTATTTTATTTGATTGAGGTAAAGATTTTTTAAGAGAAACAACACAATTCCAAAGAGACAAATGAACTAATTGGAAGATGAGACCCATAAACCTAACACATCTATGCTGGTATATTAAAAAGATTACATATGTCCGAAATATGGTTAGAAGTATTCTCGTTTTTCTAATTTATTATTGTTTGATCACTGTGAAATTTATTATGATTCGCTTAGTGTATGAGACAGGCATAAGTAATTATGACTCTATTTGTTTCTGGAAAATAATTTATCTTTGTAAAATATTTTTCAAATGACTTATTTTCCGTTGTTTGATTGCAATATTGAAAATTAGTTTAAAATATTAAAATCTTTAACTCATAAAACCATAATAATAATAATAATATAAATTTCTTATTTTCAAAATTTTATTGTTAAATATGAAAATAATGCAAATTATAAAAGTCCCTAGTGACTAGTAGTGGTGGCTACTAGTGATTAACGGTGAGTGGTGATAGTGACTACCGATGATTAATAAATGAAAAAAATATAGATTTACAAGGTCAAAATAAATTTGTCAAGGTCCGGGAAAGTTTTTACGGTTTTGAAAATGGAAAGTCATTTCTTTAAAAATGATTTAATTTTCCTTTGACCAGGAAAATATTTTCCGTTGACCTATGTTTCTGAACACCTTAAATAACGAAAAATTGTAAAAAGTATTTTTTTACAAGTTATTTTACAGAAACAAACTCAACCTATGATTAATCCCGACGTCTTTGTGGACTTATGTGTACGTCTAACGCGTTATGTTTATGTTTATCCCACCCATAAATCTTTCTTGCGTCCAGTTGGGTTATGTGTACTTCTAATAACTATTTGAAGAAAAAAAAAAAACAAAATGACTTCCAATCCCTGACAGCAAATGGTCTCAATATAATATTTTATACCTTCAAGTAAAAAATTTGTAAGAAAGAAAAATGAATTATTTGAAATTATAATTCCATAAGATAAGAGTTATATGTATGTAATGTTGAATAAAAGAGAGTCCATTACCAATGAATGGTGACACCATATGTTCCTTGGTTATGAACGTTAACATAAACCAAGTCACCTTTCTTAACAGTTAAAACGGGTCCAGGAAAACTGTCATTTACTGTCAACATGCTCTTTGTACTGCACAACTTTGTAAAGTTTGATTCCTTCAACTGCACCCACGATATAAAAAAATAAAATAAAATTCTTCCAGAAAGTCAGTTTCCAGCTAGCAAAAAAATTTTAAAAAAAAAAAGTAAATTACTTTATTCTATTAATAGAAATAAAGAAAAATTTAATATTTTCAAGCAACTAAACCGGACTCAGTAGATTTCTCTATTGTTAGTCGAAAAAAATGTTGAAAACATAAAAACAACTATTGTTAATCAAAGTTCATATCTTAACATTTTTAACGGAATCAAGACATTTTCTAAAAGGGACAAAAATAATAATAGCTATTATTATAAAAAACCGGTTAGGGTAGATGTGACATAAGAATTAAATAATTAATTAATTAATTCATATTTCACATATTAAAATCTGGGGACTGCTAACTCATTAACATTGTGAAACATATTAAATATTAAATATTAAGGAAAGAAATAAGATTCGTATGCTCAAATTGATGTGTATACGCTTCTATTATTTTTTCTATGTCTAAAGCTGAAGAAAAACAATATAAAATAAAATATGTTCTATCTTAAAGCTGAAGAAACAAAACATAAAATAAAAATATTTCTATCTTAAAGCTGAAGAAAAAAATATAAAAGACAATATTAATTTTTTTATATAATCAAAAAATTATCATTAAAAGTTTGAATTGAAAGACATAAGAAGTACCCAAGAAAGCTTTTCATCTTTGCCATAGGAAGTTAGAGAATTTTCAATTAAAAAAAAAGAAAGAAAAAGCTCTTACGTACATAAAAATCATAATAATGGACTTGTGTTTGAGAAATGCAGAGAACCAGAATATCAAGAAGCGAAACCCATAATAACCCCAGAACAAAATTATTCTTTTTCAACAATCCCATTTTAAAGACTTTGAAGAAGCTTGGCTCTTCTTTCTTTCTATGTGTTCTCAGGTTGCCCTGTAAGTTTCTTGTAGGAGTTTCAATAATCATTTTTTACCTATTTATAGAAGCAGAAGCCAACAACCAGTCCTTCCTTAATTGAATATTTTATGTAGGAACTGAGGCCCTTAAAACACAATTAAGTCTTTACATTGACTTTTCGTTGATAACTTTAATTATTATACAACCATGCATCCACCCTACAACGAGTATCTCATATGGTACAGTCAAAAAAAAAACAAAAAAAAAAAAAAAAAAATTCTCAAATGGTAAGGTAAACTTGAGTTCAGTAATTAGTGAACAATCTATGTGAGATCGAGATTCGATCTAATTACTTATGAGGGAGAATAACCATGAATTCTAAGATGAAAATTGTCTTATGTCCAAAAGTTATGAATATACTTGTGATAATAAAATAATAATAATAGGATAAGATTTCCCTGTATAAATTGATAATAAATGGATGGTCAAAATACTCTTGTTTAATGGAAAACTTATTTTTGATTGGATTTGGTGTATGGATAGGCCATTTAGCATGTAAGCCCTTCCCACAATAATAACTAGGGTACAATATAATTAAGTCTGTAGATTACGTTGGAATTAACACTAAGTCCTTTTTATTTGAGAAATAACTATAACGTTTCTAATTTATGTTTTTATCTTATTATTAGGTCTTTTCATCCAAAAAGTGAACTCCTTATTATTAGTTAGACATATTTTTTGTATGGAATATATTCACTTTTTGGATAGGATATGCTCACTTTGTGGACGGAAGGACCCGATAATGAGATAAAATATAAGTTAAAGATATCATAATTATTTATTGAATATAGAGGACTTTAAATGTTGATTCGAACATAATTTAGGGATCAAATTGTTGTTTACCCTAATAACTCCAACCTTGCATGATGGATAAGCGTGTTCCTTTGAAGTTTCATTTTAAATGTGGCCTAATCAGCAATGTATTACGTCAAAATAACCGTAACGTTTTCCTAACTTTTTTTGACCACTTCAAAGTCTTTAGATAAGAAGCCTCACAGTAAAGATCTCAAACGTTTTACATATTTTTAATAAAAAATCCAATCGTTGAAACACCGTTAAATAGTTACTGAATTGACAAATTATTTTAATATCATTTCATACTTATAGTTAAAAATAACTAGGGTTGTTCAATAACAAAGAGTATCTGTGGGAATTGATTACCATAATTTAGGTTATGAGTTTGATCCTCTGCAATACAAATTCCATGGGCCTCGGCTTTTTGCTTCCAAGGGCGAGCATAGATTAGTTAAGTTTACACATGGACTGTTAAAATGGACACAGACTTAAACACAATGGACATCAGCCTAAACACCTCATGCAAATATGAAAGAAAATAATAAATTTATTAATGATGTTATCAAAGGTTAACAACATTTTAATAGTGCTATCAAATATTTATAATAAATATCATAGAAAGTGGCTCTAGAGAAGATTTTTATGAGGTTAGGTGCTCAATTTATGAGAAAGCACTTACCGACAATCTCAAATTTTTATGTTAAACGGGTTAAATAAGTTTAAAATTTAAAAAAGATCAAAAGAAAAAATATTCACATTCTTTAAAAGAGAAATTTTAAAAAAATTTCGCTAGCTAATTTTCTTTTCTCAATTTGAAGGGAAGGAAAAGTATAATTGTATAATGTCATCATAAACTGTGAACATTAGCTAGGCTCATATTTGTGGTGACCAGTTCAACAACCAAGTGTCTCTTACATCATGGCAAACAGGTGCGCTACTTTTAGTGTGCGGGATAATGATGTTATACGAAATTGGAAAGGGGACAGCTTGCAATAAGAATTAATTCTATTCATTTATTTGATAAAAATGATAAAAAAAAATGAAATAAAAAATCACTAAAACACTATAAGAATAATCCTTATTTGAAATAAATGAATTTCATAAAACTTTATGATTCATTTGTGATAATTATAGAATTGTGATAGTCAAGCGAGTGATTGTATTCAAGTCGTATTAGATTGTTTTAATTGGCATTAACCTGCTTAATGGGGGAAGCTTTCCCTAATATACATGACTAATATACATGATATGGACATTAGGTAAGTTATGCAAACACAAGAGAGAGATATCCGGACACTTATCTCCTAATATCACGCCAATATCTCATTTCTGTTATGTTGAATTTGTTACATGATCTTCTGGTGTTTGTCAACATGGGTGCTTATCACATGTCTCCTCGCACGGAATATTTGACATTTATGTTGCAAGTCTAAAGCAGGTCTGCATTTTGTCTCTTTGGCTTTAAACTTGGAAAAAAAGGTGATGTTCGAGCGATACCAATGTGAGGATTTAACTCCAAGCGTTGTTCGGTGTCCAGGGGCCGATCACACTTGTTAAAGTGTGGGCTTTTATTCCTTAAGGAAAGAAGAATTTTGGGCCTAAATCCGTTCCACTTAGTTCAAGGGCCCATGGGTAGTAGTTATGTGGCATAACCATCATCTTCATGGCGGTTTTACGCTTTTGAATTTCAAAAAGGTAACTCTTCATTTGCTATGGCGTTTCAGTTCTGGCGACGGTTTGTGGGATTTTCTCCTACTATATAAAGGAGTTGCTATCAGCATTTTGGAGGTTTTACGTCATTTGCTTCCTATTTGAAAACATCTACTTTGTGTCTGTCTTTGCTTAACTGTATGTTTCAGGTAATCTTCATGTTGATTTTTGAGAGTTGCCCAACTGTTTTTTTGTTTTCATCTCTTTTCACTATGAGTTCTAGTCGTCAGTCTAATGGCAAGGTCACTGAACCATGAGGATGACCGGATGGAATACGAGGATGATAACTGTATTCCGGGGGTTGGTTCTGAGTCCGACTTTGAGGATGAAGCCAGTTTCATTCGAAGGAGGTTACAAGGAACTGTTAATTCCAGTAATCAGGGTGAATCCTCTGCTGCTCATTCTAGGTCTGGCTTTTCTATTCTACAGCTACACGATGAAACTATGCCCAAGCAGTCTCCTGAGCCAAGGAGGACGAGGGCTGCAATTGCCCATCCGCGACAAGTGCTTCTACTCACCCCCGCCAAGCGAACTCTACTGCTTGCCCCTGCCAAGAAAATGTGAGGTTGCAAGATCTAAGTTCCATATTATCCGAGCACGATTTGGCAGGTATTCGTGCTCATTACCCCTTCCTTGAAGAATATCGAATTAGGATTTCTCCTTCCGAGATGAGAGCAAATGCTAGCCTTGACCAAAAAACTCTAATTGCATATGCTGAGGATTGCCGAGCGGGTGTATGCTTTCATCTTCAACGAATTCTCTCCGAGTTCTGTAACGAGTGGGGAGTGACCATCGGTCAGATTGCTCCTAATAGTAATCAGATGATTTTAGGGGCTGCTATTGTGGCTGAGCAGGAAGGTTTTGAGCTTAATGTGCACCAGCTGCACAACATGTTCAATTTTGTTTAGTGGGGAATCCAAGACCATCCCCATCTCACTGCTCGGAAAATTATAATCTTTTCCCTTTGAAGAGCTCATCACTTAAAGGGAGGTGGAAAGAGAAGTACTTCCTTATCAGTTGTCCTCAAGGGTTTGGATACCCTTCTCATTGAGGTCAACTCCTCCTGCGTTGAGGCGTCCTCGAATTTTTAGTGATGTTGAGTCTTGGCAGATCAAGATCCTAAGACGCTATGCTTGCAACCCTCCTCCTCTCTTTCCTTTGTTGGATGCAAACATCCCATTGGGTCCTAGGGCTCGGGCCTCAAGAAAAAGGGGGGCACGAGAGACTGGGGGTGAGTTATCTTTTCTAGGCTTTTTCTTCTTCTACGACTGACTATTTTTTTAATTTTGCTTTTTCTTGTAGGTATAGCCCCAAAGTTATAGAAAGAGATGAAGAGTCGCCTATCGGTGGATCGGGATCAGAGGTTGGCCAATCGGTCTGGCCAGACTCCTAGAGGAAGCTCAAGTGCCCCTCAAACTGCTTTGAGGCATTCTGGAGCTATAGCATCTCCTGTGCGCACTTTAGTAGTCATGCCATCTTCTGCTGATATCCCCCATGTAGCTATCTCTGATCCCCTAGCATATCTTCCTATCGGTCCGAAAACTATCAAGCCTAAGAGAAGAGGAAAACGACAGCAAGGAGGTGATGATGAACCTCATTCTCCCATCTCGGAGAAGGGCTTAGAACTGCGAACCACCGTGAGGAGGAAGCATGGAAAAGATGCTTCAGTAATGGTCGGGGAGGTAGCTTGGGCATTAGCTAGTTAGTGCGTTCTCCTTACAAACTTGGCTCGTTTAGAAGGTTTGGGCGAGGAGTCATTCCTAGACCAGATTGATAGCTGTCTTCTTATTATGGTATGTCTATTTTTCTTTGGTCTTTTGTGTTTCTTCCCTTCTCTCTCCCTTTTTTTTATGTGTAATTCTTCTTACCTTTACATGTTTCGGCTGGTGAGTGCTCACAATGATACTCACCAGCGAATGAGGGAGTCAGGGGAGTTGGTCACTCTTGAAGGCAGAGAAAGCTAAGTTTGAGAAGTTGGAGAATTCCATTCAGTCCCAAATGATAGAGCACATTCGTTTGTGGGCGAATTGGAGGATATGATCCGAGCTATTATGGATGTGCAACTTGACTCTTCTCTCAAGCTTAGTTCTCGAGTGGAACTGTTGGTCAAGCAAAAGGAGGAGGATGCTGCGGTCATTCACCAACTTCAGGTGGATTTTGCCCGAGCAGAGGATGCTGCTACTGAGGCCACTCGATCTGTGAATGACATGTTGATTCTTCAATCTGATCTGATCCTGGCTGAGCTCAAATTGCAGTTTCCCGAAGAGGATTGGTTTTCGTTAACCAGATCGATGTATATCAGCATTTGGATGATGAAGAGGAAGTGGCTGCAAAGGTGGATGCCCAAGGGGAGGTTGCGCAAGGTTCAGTTGAAGGGGACCCGTGGTGCAGAACGTGTCTGAGGCTATTGTACTGACCTGCCAGGATTTGAAGTTGAGCCATCCACACTTGTGCACGGGGTTGAGGATCCAGTGGAGTAACTTTTTCTTTTCTTTAATTCGGAATGAAAGGGTTCGCTTTAAGAGAATTTACCTGTTCCCTGTGTCTTTCTTTCTATTGCATTCTATCTCATCATATCACATTCTGTTCTGGGATATTTGAGAATCACTGTCAATAACTCGGTGTAGGTAAGTCCGGTATAATCATTGCAATATTCTAAGATATATATATATATATATATATAAGAAGTTTGCTGCTCGTTTCTCTGGTATCATTTGTTGTGGCGTGCGCTGTGTTGTATTTTTGCTTGCCTTTTTGTCAGTGTTAACATCATGTTATTTAGTTGTGATATGACTTTTAGTTGTGCTATCATATAGTTTGCCAAGGCTCGCCTCTAATGCTTATGCATTTTTGGCACTGGTAAACTTTCTTAGAGCCCTACTATATTGGTGATAGGGATTCAGCCTTATTTAGGTACTTAGGTGTTTCTTTGCCTTCACGTCGTCTCTTAGGATTTTAGTTAAGAAAAATGATCATTTTGGCCCTTCAACTTGGTCCCCAAAATTAATTGACCCATATTTTAACTTTGAAGCCAAATTTCTCCATTAGTTAGCGTATTACAGCCAAATAGTTCAGACCTTCAGCTGGTCAACGGGCGTGTAATATAATCAAATCCAAAGAAATTGAGAGAACAAATTCAAAGCTGAATATCTACACCAAGGATTCAATTACCAAATATCATAGTTAGGAGGGAAAAATAAGCCAAGCTACCTCCTTTTGTAATATGAAGTTTGCACATGCAGAGCAACAAAGGAGCTTTCAATTGAGGTGAAAATCAAATTGGGGAAAAAATAAATTTTTCTTTGATATTCAGAAGTAAAACCGTAATTGACAGTGACTGTCTCATTCTTCTCAATATTGAAGGTAAGTAATTTCTGTGTCTTTGTTTCTTCGTTAACTAAAAGTAACTCAGGAAAAACGTTTCTTTGTTTCTTTGCTAACTGAAAGAACTCAACAAAATTGTTTCTGGTGTGATCGACATTGTTTCATTGAATTGTTTTATGTCTCATACACTATAGCCCATACTTTGTATTGTTACTAAATGTATATTATATTATTAGAATACAAAAGTGCTTGATTGTAACTGTTTTATATTTTATAAAGCTTTAATATTCATGATTTTCGGATACCAGCTTGATTTTGTATGACATTTTATTGACAGAATGGGAACTCCAAATCCAGTCAATGTCTTTATCAAGCTTCACCACAGTGGTTCGATATCACAAGAAACAGAAGGTCAAGATAAATTGGTGGTGATATTGATACTTCCAATATCAATGATATTGATTTCATCAATTTCAAAGGACTTTGCAATTTGGTTAATCTGTGTGGTTATGGGGGCAGTGCACAAATATACTGGTTGCCAAGGGGAAAATCAGTAAGAGAAGGTCTAATATTGTTATGGAATGATGATAGTGTACAGAAGATTTTGCAAGCTGGATATGAACATAATGATGATGTCCATATTTATGTGGAACATTTAGTTGACACACCAGAAGTACTTGATGATATTACTGTGAACCCCTTCCCCAAATGTCATATAGGCATGTGATGCATATGATGAATGAGAAGAAATACACGTGATGTGTGTGAGTCGCCACCTTGTTTAATTATTTTAGGGTAAACTAGGAAAAAACCCTAAGTGACTCCATTTTTAATTAACCTAGTTACTAGATTAATTATCCCAATGTTTAAGGCACAGTCTGCGAACCCGAGATGGATCCCGAGACTATGTCATGCTGATAAACTAACCGATGAATGAATGCTTTGCAAGGTAAGTGATGGATTAATGAAATGTTTATGTGATTTTGATGATTTCGATGATTTCGATGATTTCGACTTGCCACCCGGGGTGAAATCCCGAACGTGCCTACGTACTTCCGTTTGAATGGAAGATCAAAGTCAACGTAGTTCGATAGGCCTTCTTTGAAGGGCTTTGAATGGGTATGCTTAATGCATGAGTGTGTATGCTTTGTGCATGAGTGTGTATGCTTTGTGCATGAGTGTGTATGCTTTGTGCATGAGTGTGTATGCTTTGTGCATGATTTTGTATGCTTTGTGCATCAGTGTGTATGCTTTGTGCATGAGTGTGTGTATGCTTTGTGCATTTTGTTTAGGCATTTTGCCAAAAATGTCGGTTTTAAGGCATTTGTGCCAAAATGGTTCATTTAAACGATTTGTCGCTTAAAAGATTGATTTTAAGGCATTTTGCCAAAGATTGATTTAGGCAATTAGATTGCCAAAATGATTGATTTTAGGCGATTGTCGCCAAAATGATTGATTTTAAGGCCTTCGGCCAAAATGGTTCAATTCTACGACTTTTAGTCGAAAAAGATTGATTTTAAGGCGTTTCGCCAAAATGGTTCGGTTTTACAACTTTTAGCCGAAAAAGGTTGATTTGTAGGCATTTTGCCAAAAAAAGTTGATTTAGGCTTTTAGTCACAATTATTGATTAATTGGACTTAAGCCGGATTTGTTCGAAATAAGGCAGTTGAACCGTAGTTATTAATTAACTAGGTTTTTTTAGCCAATATTGTCGGATTTAAGCTTAACTACCACAATTATTAATTAATCGGGCGTTAAGCTTAATCATGTTTGTTTTTATTAAAGCAGTTTATTTACTAAAAAAAATAATGACGTGGATGCATTTATGCAATTGTAGAATTATTAAGAGTAGAAGAGAAATATGCATGAAGTGCTAACATTAAATAGGCAGAGTTTTGTTTACATACCTGATTTAATCGACGACCACTTCTTAACTCCCGATTAAGCTCCTCGCTTAGGAAATATTAATTAATTTTAATTTGTTTAATTTTAATGTCCAAATATCACAATAAAAATGCAATAAAAAATTAAATTAAATGCAAAAAGCGGTAAAGAAAACGCAAGGAGCGTGAGAGGGAGAAGGATTCGTCCGTCAAAACGGACAAGGTGTACCAAAAAACAGCCTGAAAATGGCCTATTTATAGGCCATTTTCGGGTCCCGGGCGGTGGCTGCCGCCGTGCATGGCGGTAGCCACCGCCAGAAAATCTGGGCGGTAGCTGCCGCCCAGGCTCGGCGGTAGCTACCGCCCTGTCGGTGGGGCGACAGGCCCCGCCCGCGCAGGGCGAGAGGCCCCGCGTGTGCTGGCGGCAGGCCTCGCCCAGGGCGCGAGGGGGGGGCCAGGCCCTGCGCGCGGGGCGAGAGGCCTCGCCCTCGCGCGGCGCGGGAGGCCTCGCCCGCGCGGGGGCGAGAGGCCTCGCCCTCGCGCGGTGCGGGAGGTCTCGCCCGCGCGGGGCGAGAGTCCTCGCCCGCGCGCGGCGCGGGAGGCCTCGCCCGCGCGAGGCGAGAGGTTTCGCCCGCGCGGTGCGAGGGGCCTCGCCCGCGCTGGGCGAGGGTCCCCGCCCACGCTGGGCGAGGGTTCTCGCCCGCGCTGGGCGCCAAGCCCCGCCCGCACTGGGCGAGGGCTGTCGCCCGCGCTTGGTGGGGGCTGGCGCCGCCGTGGCCGGTGCGGCCACCGTGTGTCGCTTCGGGAGCTGTTTTGGGAGTTTCGGACCTCCGAAAAATATTCCGGGACCTGTTCCGCGATCCTCGTAAAATTCCGGACGTTTCAAGTACCATATTGATATATTTTCGGTGAACTTCCGAAATGGCCTCCGGTCCGGCCGGACTGTTTGCAGTCCGGAAAAATTGGCTCTTTGAGCCTTGTGGCACAATTAAATTTGCTGTAGCAAATTCATTGTAGCACAGTCAAATTTACTGTAGCAAAGTCAACCAATAGGCTTTTTGAGCCTCAAAATTTGAGTATTCACAGTTGCCCCCCACCGTCGACCATAAAAATGATTTATGGGAGTCGGTGGTTGTCCGAAACGCAAATTTTGAGGATGGGCAGAGGAGGAAACCCCGCCGTTGTTTTTTTTTTTTTTTTTTTTTTAAATGAAATGATCAAATGCATGGATTTATGTTGGCAAAGAGAAAATGTTATTTATGATGCAAACTTATGTTTGTGACCGGGCCTTTGTGGCTGCCTACGTATCTCCAAGAGCTCTTCGGGGGATGGGGAGAATCAGGTCTTTCGTAGTTCCTTCCAGGATGCGAACTTCGTGCTCGGCTGATGCGGAATTCATCTCCGGCTTGATGTTAGTGCGGAATTCCTTTCCGTCTTGGTGCGAAATTTATTTCCGACTTGCTGTTGAGTCAAAATTCAATGCCGACTTAATGCTGATTGTGGAATTCATTTCCAATTTGATTTCTTCGGGATTCCTTCCCGACTTGATTTCTCCGCGGGATTGCTTCCCGGCTTGATGTCTTTGCGGGATTTCTTCCCGGCTTGATGTCTTTGCGGGATTTCTTCCCGGCTTGATGTCTTTGCGGGATTTCTTCCCGGCTTGATGTCTTTGCGGGATTTCTTCCCGACTGGATGTCTATGCGGGATTCTTTCCCGATTTGATGTTGATGCAGAATTCATTTCTGGCTTGATTTCTTCGCGGGATTCCTTCCCGACTGGATGTCTATGCGGGATTCCTTCCCGATTTGATGTTGATGCAGAATTCATTTCTGGCTTGATTTCTTCGCGGGATTCCTTCCCGACTGGGTGTTGATGCAGAATTCATTTCTGGCTTGATTTCTTCGCGGGATTCCTTCCCGACTGGATGTCTATGCGGGATTCCTTCCCGATTTGATGTTGATGCAGAATTCATTTCTGGCTTGATTTCTTCGCGGGATTCCTTCCCGACTGGGTGTTGATGCAGAATTCATTTCTGGCTTGATTTCTTCGCGGGATTCCTTCCCGACTGGATGTCTATGCGGGATTCCTTCCCGATTTGATGTTGATGCAGAATTCATTTCTGGCTTGATTTCTTCGTGGGATTCCTTCCCGACTGGGTGTCTTTGTGGGGTTCCTTTCCGATGTGATGTTGAATCAACTTATTGACTCGAGTTCGTATGATAGTGATGACCTTAGGCGAATCTGACTTTGTTGTTGTAGTGGTTTTACCACTGGTTGACTGAAATATGACTTGTATTCATCACAAAGAGTTTTGAATACCCACATTGTGGTGGTAACTTGAGTGGCTTGAGTGTTGAAGAAGCTTTTATGCTTTGGCTTCACCATGTTTGAATTCTTGAGGTTAATTTGATTCTTTTTCTTGAACTTTATCTTCCTCTGAATTTGAAACTTATTTCCTCAATGGTTCTCCTCTCCATAAGGAATTTTGAGGAGACTCTTCCTTTCCTTTGTTTTGAGAAATGATCCTTGTTTATAAGGACACTTGTACTTGTACCATGCTAGGCGCTTCATTTTCAAGTTGTTTGTTGTCATCCAATTTGTGGAAATGACTGCTTCTTTTAACTTGCTTTTCAAAATGTGAGCAGCCGCTGTGGTCTTTGTCCTTATGGCTGAGATGATTTGTCATCTACCCTTGATGGGTTTGAATTTAACGGAGAGCTTGCAGTTGACCCGTTTTTTGACAACTTGATTTCCTGTAGCTTTGTCCTTGATTTCTTTCTTTTGTGCAGAGGTTCCTTTTGACCCATTTTTCCTTTTTTTTTTTTTCTTTTTTTTTTTAGAAGCAGCCTCTCCATAAAGAATGTCGAGGCAACTTGATTCTGAGATGACTTGAGTAGTGTAGGGATAGCATCGTGACTGTGCAGACCCAACCATAACTTCTTTATTCTGTCGCTTTTAAGCTCAAAATTCAGACACCTCTCTGTCGGAGCATCTTCCATTTCTGGGTTTTCGGAGAAATCATTCTGGCCCTAACCCCTTGAATCGGCTTTGCCTCGGTACTGTTTGAAGTCTTGCGTACCCTTTGCTGGATCCTTTCCATGATTACCCTTCAAAACTTCCCCTTTGATGGTGCTTCTGCATTGTACTTTTGTATTGAATTTTATTCGTACCTGCACTTGGTTAGTATTGAAAATATGTATGCATGTTTGAAATGAAAATGGGGTTTCACCATTTCGGATGTACCTTTTTTTTTTTTTTTTTTTTGTGGCCCCCGCCGTCGGCGGCTGCTGCCGCTGACGTTTTGGCGGCTGCTGCCACCCTCGTTCGGTGGCAATTTGGCGGCAGCTGCCGCCATCATTCGGTGCATTCTTCTATAAAAACAAGTTTCTTGTTTGGTTTTTCATTCATCCTTCCTTTTCTCTCTTCTTCTTCTTATCTTCAAAGAATGAATCCCTTTTTTTACTCACAGCATGCACAGCTGGATTAGGAGTCTCTCCAAAGTCGAAAAGATCAACTTGGGGAGGTACGGTCTCTCTCCAATCGTTACGCTCAGGGGGGTGGTGATCGACTGGAACTTTTTATGGGCCTGCATCAGACTTTGGGATCCTGAGGCCCATGTTTTCCGGTTCGGAGCCATGATGGAGGAGATGTGTCCTCTTTTTGAGGAGTTCTGTGCTATCATAGGGTGCGACCCCAATGCCCCTTTGGTCAGGCATGAAGTCAAGATCGGGTATGTTCGGTCGTTTGAAAACCTGTTTCAGTTCAGCCGACCACAAGCTAGGGCCATGATTGTTGGTGATCAGAAAGCAATTTTGTTGCCCCTGATTGATGAGTTTTCAGGGGTCTGTTCAGATGACCCAGACCGGATGAGGCTAAGGATGCGGGCCTTGGTTTTTTGTTTATTGGCTGGCTTCTTGTTCAACAAGGATCCGGGCTACGGGGTTTTGCGACTTTGTCCCATGGTTCGGCAGATGGAGGATATGGGTTGCATAGGTGGTATTGTGCTGGCAGAAACTATCAGGAGCCTCGACAGAGCCGCTTTAGGCTTTGAGGATTGGACGGTTTCTCCTATTATTCTTCAGGTATTTCTTCTTTTCTATTTCTTATCTTTTCTTCTTTTTGGCCTGTTCCTTTGTAATAGAAAGGATCCATTACTCAGGTTTGGTTGAAGGACCATCTCCAAGTGGTTGCCACTCCTACTTTGCTGCCTTATAATCCTGTCCAGTATCGCATGCGGAGGATCTTGATCACACATCCGTCTGCTGATGCCTGGACCTCATGGCTGATTGAATTGGGTCCAAACGAAATGTTGTGGTTTGTACCTTGGTACGGCATTACCCGCTTTATTCAAGTCAGCTCTCACCATACTCAGGTTTACCTTTTAGGCCTTACCCATTGTACTTGGTACTGCGCTTCGCGCGTTATGAGGCAGATGGGAATAGATCAGACTGTACCGATCATGGATGACTCTTTATCTGATTCCACCATCACTCCGGGAGTTACCCGAGCTGTCCTTAGAGCTTGGGTTAGAGATCATCAGATGGTTAGGCCTTTACCTAATCCTGCTGGTATTCAGACTTCTCCTGAGTATCGGGCCTGGTTCGTGAATGCTGTCTGGCCGGTTGAAAAGCTGAGGAGGAACGCACTGCTGAGTGCACTTGAGGGTTGGACTCAGGCTGACACTGGTGAGGGGGTTAGGATTGATGAGGAGATTGTGTTGACTCCTTGGACAGGCGAGGCTAGAGAGAGTTCAACAGCTAGGGATGACTCGGAGGACGTTGCCCCACGGAGGCGACGGGCCACCTAGACTCTGATAGGCTTTTATTCTTTGGTTTTGAGATGTATTTTTGTTTCATGGATTTTATTATTTTTTTTTTTTTTTTTTTTTGGCTTTTTGCTTGTACTGTTTGGCTTTATTTTTTTTTATTGGAGTGTTGTTTGACTTTTAAGCTTTCCAAGCACGTTCCAACTTTATTCCTTTAAGCTCTAATTTTTTGCCTAAGCTGCCCTTCCGGGTTTTCAACTTAGCGAGCTACCCATTTTTGCCTAAGCCGCCCTTTCGGGTTTTCGACTTAGCGGGCCCCGACTTTTTGCCTAAGTCGCCCTTTCGGGTTTTCGACTTAGCGGGTTTTTCTTTGTTTTTTTTTTATTATATTTTTTTTTATTTTTTTTTTTGTTTATTTTTTTATTAGCAAAGAAGAAAGAATGATGAAATGATGATTTTTATTAATGTTTAGACCGTGCCCAATGAGGGCGAAACTTCCCACGTGGATCTTGAATTGGCTGCCTAATTTCCTTCAGAACCAAACAACCTTCTTCTAGTTTTCGGTCTTTGACCTTCTTATTAAAATGCCGTGCCATTCTTCTTTGGTAGACTTGGGTTTGGTGGATTGCTTTCAACCGCTTTTCATCCATACCCAAAAGTTGCAAATGATAATTCTTCACCCAATCTGCTTCGCTGATCTGACTTTCTTGGATAACCCTTGCTGACTGAACTTCCAGCTCAATAGGCAATACTGCTTCCATACCATATACCAACGAATACGGAGTTGCTCCGGTGGGTGTTCTAATTGAAGTCCTGTATCCCCATAAGGCATTTGGTAGCTATTCGTGCCAAGCTTTGTGCTTTTTAGCCGTCTTCTGCAGAATGACTTTTATGGCCTTATTCGCGGCTTCTACAGCTCCATTTGTTTGTGGACGATAGGGCGAGGACTTATGATGTTGAATTCTCGTTTCTTTCAACAAATTAGAAAATGCACTCTGAAAGTGAGACCCATTATCTGTGATGATCTCGAAAGGCGTTCCGTACCGACAAAGGATGTTAGTACGAACGAACTGTGCTGCCTTCTTGGCATTTAGAACTGAATAAGAGGCTGCCTCGATCCACTTAGTGAAATAATCTACAGCAACCAGGATGAATTGATGACCGTTAGAGGCCTTCGGGTGGATTTTTCCGATCACGTCTATGCCCCAGGTCGCGAAAGGCCATGGTGAGGTGATAGGATTCAGATTGACCGGAGGCTGTTTTTGCAATTTGGCAAAAATTTGACATTCGTGGCACTTCTGCGCATGCCTCACACAATCCGCCTTCATGGTTGACCAGTAATAACCTAGGTTCATGATTTTTCGAGCCAAGGCTACCCCGTGCATGTGTGGGCCGGACCCCCCGTTATGTAAGGAATCCATGATGGTTTGAGCTTCTTCCTCATCAACGCACCTTAGGTGCAGGCCATTCCAACTTCTTTTGTATAGAACTCCCTCAGTAAGGAAATATCCGGATGCTAACTGTCTCAATGTCCGTTGATCAGTTTTGGTAGATCCCTCCGGGTAGGCTTCATTCTGAAGATAATTCTGTATATCCCAATACCAAGGCTTATCGTCGACCAAATTCATGATATGTGCTGGCTGTTTCTATAGCCGCACTGTCAAGGGTCGAATGATTCGATCCTCTTCTACATTGACCATGGAGGCTAGAGTGGCTAGAGCATCTGCAAACTGATTTTTGGCTCGTGGTAAGTAATGGAAGGATAAATCATCAAATTGTTGAGCCAATTCATCCAAGCGTTGTAGGTAAGGAACCAAACGCTCTTCTTTAATTTTCCATTTCCTCAAAGCCTGGGAGACTATTAAGTTGGAATCTCCGAAAACCTTGAGGATCTTTATCTCCTTTTCCAAGGCTGCTTCTAACCCTCTTATGCAAGCTTCATACTCGGCTTCATTGTTAGTGCAGTTGAAATCCAATTTGACTGCGATTGGGATGTATTCTCCACAAGGAGTTTTGAATACAACTCCAACCCCATTTCCATGATAATTCGAAGCTCCATCGAAGTACATCTCCCAGACTTCACTTTCTAAGCTTAACAAATCTTCATCAGGAAATTCCACTTCCAGCATTTTGTCTCTGACCGGTAATTCAGCTAATTGATCAGCTAAAGCACCGCCTTTCACGGCCTTCCGTTGTACAAACTTTAGGTCATAAGCTGCAAGTACTGATACCCACTTGGCCATCTTACAGTCAAGAACCGGCCTCTCCATAAGGAATTTCAAGGGGTTCGACTCAGAAATAACGTACGTAGTGTAAGACGAGAGGTAGTGCTGTAGCTTGGTACAGGCCCAGATTAGAGCCAGACACAACTTCTCTACTTTATTGTATTTTAGCTCGTATTCTAGCATCCTCTTGCTAATGTAATACACGGCATTTTCTACCCTTGTATCTTCTGCTTGTTGAGCTAGCATTGCACCCATCGCTTCTTCTGTCACTGATAAGTACAGCAGCAAAGGCTTTCCTAGCCTTGGTGGCTGTAAAACTGGTGGGGATAACAGATACTGTTTGACTTGGTCGAAAGCTTTCTGACAATCCTCATTCCATTTGACGGCCACTCCTTTTCTGAGCAATTTGAAAATCGGTCCACAAGTATCGGCCAATTGGTTGATGAATCGGCCGATGTACTGTAGCCTTCCTAAGAAACCCCGAACTTCTTTTTCCGTCCTTGGTGCTGGCATTCCCAAAATGGCTTTGGCTTTTGAAGGGTCAATCTCTATGCCCCTCTGGCTGACCATATGCCCTAGAAATACATCGGATGTAGCTCCGAATAGGCATTTTGCCGGGTTGAGCTTCAAATTGTACTTTCGAAGTCTAAGGAAGAACTTCTCAAGTGCGGTTGCATGTTTGTCAGCTGTTTTTGACTTAATGACCATATCGTCGACATACACTTCTACTTCTTTGTGAATCATGTCATGGAAGATGGTCGTTGCCATTCTTTGATAGGTTGCCCCGGCATTTTTGAGCCCAAAAGGCATGACCCTGTAGCAGTAGGTTCCCCATTCCGTGATGAATGCCGTCTTCTCTTTGTCTGGAAAATGCATCATTATTTGGTTATATCCAACAGCAAGATCGGTCAAGGAGACCATCTCGTGTCCCGCCATTCGGTCTACCAACAAGTCAATATGCGGCAGGGGGAAGTCGTCCTTCGGACATGCTTTATTCAAATCCCGGTAGTCTACACACATTCTGACTTTGCCATCTTTCTTCGGCACCGGTACAATGTTTGCTAACCATGTCGGGTAGGCAATGGGTTCTATGAACCTGTTCTCCAGTTGCTTGGCTACTTCCTCCTTGATTTTCAAGGACCATTCTGTCTTCAGCCTTCTTAGCTTCTGTTTTACTGGCTTAGTCTCAGGGTATACTGGAATCTTGTGCACCACTATTGCCGGGTCAATTCCCGTGATGTCACTTGCCTTCCACAAACTTCTTTAAGCATTCACTGATCTGTTCCCTGTTCACACAGTCAGATGCAATGTATATATGTTCATTTTCTTCTTTGCCAATTATTATTTTTTTTTTTCATTTTTTATTTCATTTATTTCTTTTTCATTATTTTTGCTTGGAAATGCTTGGAAAGATAGACACGCGGAGTAGTCAAAGATTTGCAAGCCTTTATTGATAATGACAGAATCGTCTTCAAAAGGTACATTAAATTTGAAATTTGGATTTTCGAAATCCAACACAGATGACTCAGGACTGGAACTGGACTCTGACTCGGTTTCGGACTCGGGGTCAGGCTCAAACTCAATACAGGACTTAATTACACATTTTGACTCTGGGTTTAACTCGGGAGGGGGTTTATCAGCAGCGCGCTCCTCCTCGACATACCAGTTGACAAGAGGCCCTTCATTTGGCTTGATTAAACTCAGCAGGTCTTGATTTTCTTTCTTTCCCGTAATGACTGCAACCTCATCAAAGAGACTTGGCAGCATGAAGTCTTCTACTTCCAGCTCAGCTATTGCCTCAGACTTGTTACCCCAGACATCAGCAAATATCTCTAATCCAGGTAGCACTTTCTTGGCGGTCGGGCAGTAAAATGGTTCTTGGAAACTGTGATAAGGAATTGTCTCTCCGGATTTGCGGAAGTGACTATTCAAAGTTAAAAAGTGTGATGGCATCTGCATTGTTCTGCCTCTGTTCCTAGAGCTCCTAGCTTGGTCTTCCTCAGTAGGCTCATATCCCAGCCCAAAAGTCCCTTGGTTTACTGGACATTCCCAGGCTTGCAGTGCGGGGTATGTTTTTCCGGACCTCGCCATAGCCATTCCTGGTAAGTAAGACATTTTCAACATTAAAGGCACTATGCAATTTATTTGCACCGTCCCAAAATCAAAGAGAATTTGGGAGTTCATAGTCTTTCCTTCTATAAATTGCACAGTATCATACTGAAATCCCGAGAGGGGAAAGTAGGAGCTTTCAGGGTTGACCTCAAAGAGAGGCTGGCCCTTTGGCTTTTTAAGCTGGCTGTAATCATCTCCTTGAACTGTTATGATTTTACCCTCATAAGGGAATTTGACTTTCTGGTGTAAGGAGGAGGGTACTGCTTTGGTACGGTGTATCCATGGCCGTCCCAAAAGCAGGTTGAAACTGGTGGGCACATCGATCACCTGGAATGGTACCTCCATTACGGCTGGCCCGATTGCCAATTTCAGCATAGCAACTCCCAATACTTCCCTTCGGGTGCTGTCATATGCTTTCACTATCTGGTCAGATGGCATGAAATCCGTTTCTTCCAAACCCAGACAGCTGGCTACTCTTAATGGACAGACGTTTAATGCTGACCCATTATCAATGAGAACCATGGGCACAGTTTTGTCTCTAGTCTGAACCGTGATATAGAGGGCATCATTGTGACTATCTCCTCCAGTGGGTAAGTCATCATCCGAAAACCCGATGTTTTGAGTCTTCGAGGATTGGGTGAGGGTGGATACTAGCACTTCGGGGCTAACCTCCACCGACGTTTGAAGCTGACTCAAAGCCTTGCAAAGAGCTTGGCGATGAGGAAAAGATGCTGCTAGAAGTTCCCAAATCGATACCCTAGCTTGTGTCTTCTTTAGCTGTGAAAGTACTGGGTCTTCTTTTGGTTCATCTGTCCTTTGGTAAGGGTTATTTGGGACTTTGTCCAAGACTATCGGCTCATATTGTCTCCCGCTCCTGGTTATAGCATCGAGTTCCTCGACAAAGTCATTTAAATCTAGGACACAAATTTCGTTCCTTTCAAGGAATAGATCGAAAGGATCGATCAATTCCTGGTCATGAAAGATAGCATTTACCCCGTGATTTGGCAAGGGGTTAGTGCTAATGTTCGGTTTGCTTCTCGGAATAATTGAGCCATTGTCTACCAAGTCCTGGATGCGGTTCTTAAGAGTCCAACATGCCTCAGTCTTATGCCCATATGCTTGGTGGTACTCACAGTATTCATTGGTTTTGAAATTCCTCGGTAAGGGGTTAGGTGGTGGTCTTGCCTCCAAAGGTTTGATGTAGTTTGCTTTAACAGCTTCTCGAAATACCAAAAGGATTGGCATGCCGAGATCAGTATATGCTCTTCTTGACTGACTGCCGTTTCTCATGTTTCCCATGCTTCCCGTGTTTCCCATATTTCCCACACGTAAAGGGTTTGTGGGGGTGATACTTGCCACTTCGTGGATTTTTCCGGGCTGGATAGGTTTTTTGTATCTTGAGGCTCCCGAATCTTCTTTCAGTTGTCCCATTTGAAGTAAATCCTCTACCTTCGTAGCAGTGGCAATGAGCGACTGAAACGTTGGTAGGTATTGTGTTTGAAGCTGAGACTGGTAGATAGGCAGTAAATTTTTGATTATTATGTCAACTTGTTCCTGTTCAGAGGGTCGGCTGATCATTTGAGAGGCTTTGGCCCTCCACCTCGTAAGGAACGAGGAAAAGGGCTCATTGTTTTTCTGTTTGGTGGTTTCCAGTTCTCTTCGGGTAACATCCACTTCCATGTTATAGCGATACTGTGAATTGAATGCATTACAGATATCTTCCCAAGTTTTCATCTTTGATCGGTCCAAACTGACAAACCATCTCAAAGCAGCGCCGGTGAGTGACTGTTGGAACAACTGAGCAAGGAGCTCGCTGTTCAATCCGAACGGGTTAAGGGCACCCACATACATTTTCAAGTGTGTTTTTGGACAAGTAGTTCCATCGAATTTGTCCATGTTTGGCATTTTGAATTTGGTTGGCAGTCTTGCTTCGGGGAACAGAGACAAGGAGTCCATGTCCACGACTTCTTTGTGTGTCTTAAGGGCGGTAACAGACCTTTCTAAGAGTTCTAGCTTTTCTCTCATTTTCTGAGCTTCCAGCTCAGAGGCAGTTTTGGAAGGCATGTCATCCAAGTTAAGGGTAGGGTTTGAGGACGCAGATGCAGCACCCGGTCCTAGATTGGAGGCACCATGATCATTTCCCCCAACCGGAATCCCGTTTCCATTACCACCGCCTAGTTCAGCTAGCAGGGCGGTTCTCTGGGCGGCCAATGCCTCATGCATTCTAGCTTCCATTCTAGCTTCCATTTGTTCCATGAGGGCTTTGATGTCATTAAGTGATGCCATTGGCCTAGTTGAAGTTGGTGAACTTGGTGAATTTGGTGATAGCACAGTAGGTGTAGCTGGCACTGACGTTGGCGCTTGAACAGTAGGTACCTGATAGGATGAGGGTAACCGGGTTAGGGTACTGTGTTGTGTATCAAGGTAACTAATAAGAGATAGATCGTCTCTTTGTCCAACTGTGCATGACTGACAAACAGAAGGATATTTTTGTGTCCCTCCACTCTTTTCTTTTTTTTCTTTTTTTTTTTTTTAATGCTTATGGTATGCAATGAATGCGCACAACAACACGTCATAATTTATTTTAATGAGATGATTCGTACCATTGGGTGCATATAGTCCTAAAGGATAAGTTCTATAGGCTATGACACAAATAGAGAATCGGCTTATTAAGGGACCCTTGAACCTTGAGCATGAATATACCTAACCACATGTGAAACAAGGAGTTTCGCGTGGGTCCAACGGTACGCATACTCATGGGCCACCTCCAAAAGGATTAGAGATGGTTTGCGGTAACAGGGAGGACGCTTTGGCTATCCGTCGGCATAATCAAGGAGACCTGCCGATCAGCGCTACTTGCTATCCAGACTCAGAAGTTTAAACAGAAGGAGAAGAAATTCATTTGAAATTCATTTTTTATGCAATGGAGAAAAGGATTCTCAATCGTGCAAATAAATCAACAAGTTTTAATGTCTTAATCACATTTTTCAATTAAGTCCGGATTTATCAAGTATTCTTAAAGAAAGAGCACTTGATTCGTATTAGGGTACCCTGCAAAACAAAGCATAATAAAATAATGCCTTAAAGAAAGGCCGGTTAGTTTTCACAACAATTGTAGTCCACTTTATGCAAAATGATTACATGTCCCCAGTGAAGTCGCCAAACTGTGAACCCCTTCCCCAAATGTCATATAGGCATGTGATGCATATGATGAATGAGAAGAAATACACGTGATGTGTGTGAGTCGCCACCTTGTTTAATTATTTTAGGGTAAACTAGGAAAAAACCCTAAGTGACTCCATTTTTAATTAACCTAGTTACTAGATTAATTATCCCAATGTTTAAGGCACAGTCTGCGAACCCGAGATGGATCCCGAGACTATGTCATGCTGATAAACTAACCGATGAATGAATGCTTTGCAAGGTAAGTGATGGATTAATGAAATGTTTATGTGATTTTGATGATTTCGATGATTTCGATGATTTCGACTTGCCACCCGGGGTGAAATCCCGAACGTGCCTACGTACTTCCGTTTGAATGAAAGATCAAAGTCAACGTAGTTCGATAGGCCTTCTTTGAAGGGCTTTGAATGGGTATGCTTAATGCATGAGTGTGTATGCTTTGTGCATGAGTGTGTATGCTTTGTGCATGAGTGTGTATGCTTTGTGCATGAGTGTGTATGCTTTGTGCATGATTTTGTATGCTTTGTGCATAAGTGTGTATGCTTTGTGCATGAGTGTGTGTATGCTTTGTGCATTTTGTTTAGGCATTTTGCCAAAAATGTCGGTTTTAAGGCATTTGTGCCAAAATGGTTCATTTAAACGATTTGTCGCTTAAAAGATTGATTTTAAGGCATTTTGCCAAAGATTGATTTAGGCAATTAGATTGCCAAAATGATTGATTTTAGGCGATTGTCGCCAAAATGATTGATTTTAAGGCCTTCGGCCAAAATGGTTCAATTCTACGACTTTTAGTCGAAAAAGATTGATTTTAAGGCGTTTCGCCAAAATGGTTCGGTTTTACGACTTTTAGCCGAAAAAGGTTGATTTGTAGGCATTTTGCCAAAAAAAGTTGATTTAGGCTTTTAGTCACAATTATTGATTAATTGGACTTAAGCCGGATTTGTTCGAAATAAGGCAGTTGAACCGTAGTTATTAATTAACTAGGTTTTTTTAGCCAATATTGTCGGATTTAAGCTTAACTACCACAATTATTAATTAATCGGGCGTTAAGCTTAATCATGTTTGTTTTTATTAAAGCAGTTTATTTACTAAAAAAAATAATGACGTGGATGCATTTATGCAATTGTAGAATTATTAAGAGTAGAAGAGAAATATGCATGAAGTGCTAACATTAAATAGGCAGAGTTTTGTTTACATACCTGATTTAATCGACGACCGCTTCTTAACTCCCGATTAAGCTCCTCGCTTAGGAAATATTAATTAATTTTAATTTGTTTAATTTTAATGTCCAAATATCACAATAAAAATGCAATAAAAAATTAAATTAAATGCAAAAAGCGGTAAAGAAAACGCAAGGAGCGTGAGAGGGAGAAGGATTCGTCCGTCAAAACGGACAAGGTGTACCAAAAAACAGCCTGAAAATGGCCTATTTATAGGCCATTTTCGGGTCCCGGGCGGTGGCTGCCGCCGTGCATGGCGGTAGCCACCGCCAGAAAATCTGGGCGGTAGCTGCCGCCCAGGCTCGGCGGTAGCTACCGCCCTGTCGGTGGGGCGAGAGGCCCCACCCGCGCAGGGCGAGAGGCCCCGCGTGTGCTGGCGGCAGGCCTCGCCCAGGGCGCGAGGGGGGGGCCAGGCCCTGCGCGCGGGGCGACAGGCCTCGCTCGCGCGGGGCGAGAGGCCTCGCCCACGCGGGGCGAGAGGCCTCGCCCTCGCGCGGCGCGGGAGGCCTCGCCCGCGCGGGGGCGAGAGGCCTCGCCCTCGCGCGGTGCGGGAGGTCTCGCCCGCGCGGGGCGAGAGTCCTCGCCCGCGCGAGGCGAGAGGTAGCACAGTCAAATTTACTGTAGCAAAGTCAACCAATAGGCTTTTTGAGCCTCAAAATTTGAGTATTCACAATTACTGATTTCCCAACAAATGCAATTACAAATGTTGACAGTAGCATATGAAGTGAAAGTGAACCAGGTGTGAATGTAAGTAGCTCAGAGTTTCATGAGAGTTTTGGCGGCGTCAATGAACTTATTTCCATAAATGTTGGGATTGAGGGTGAGAATGTTGATGAATATGAGGAGATTGAGATAGAGGTTGATGCAGGGTACCATCCAGGGAGAGAAAATGAAGAATTAAACACAGCTTGTGAAAAAATTAAGAATTCTTTTTGCCAATAGAAGAAATGGCAAAAGAGTGGTGAAGAAGATGAGGTTGAGGAAGCAATTCAAGATAATGTTACCTAAGAAGAACCAGCTGAAGGAAATCCTAAAGAGGTATCCTTAGAAGAAATCTTGGAGCATGATAATGATGAAGAACAGAATGGAGAAGGCAATGCATTTGATGATGAAGGCAGCATTGAAGAACTTGGTGGGGATGAAGATCATGGAATGTCATAAGGAAAAGAAGAAAAAGGGTAAAGTATAATCCTTTTGTCACCCTTCGTTCATTTATGATTGGAATGGTTTTCGAAAATTCCACAGAATTTAAAGATGCTTGCACTAAGTATGCTATATCTAGGGGGGTTGAGGTAAAATTTGTTAGGAATGATAGGGACAGAGTAAGAGGTAGATGCACGTTCCCAGGTTGTCCTTGGGAGGTTTTTGCTTCAACGGATGGAAACTCTAATGATCTTGTTGTCAAAACTTATAAGCATAAACACAAATGCTTTAGAGTTTTTAGGAATAAGAGGGTGTCCATTAAGTACCTAGTTGACTATTTTAGGGATATTAGTAAATTGTATCCTAAAACAAAGATTATGGGTATGATGGAAATGGCAAAGAATATTTTGAGAGTTAATGTGTCATTTTCCATGGCTAGAAGGGTGAAGAAAAAATTAAAACTTGAGATTGAAGGTGATCAAATATTGAGTATGGCAGGTTGGAGGATGATGCAGAGGAGTTAAGACAAATGAATATAGATTCTACTATTCAGGTTCATTCTAACCCTCAACACACAAGTTCGAGGGTTTCTATGTATGTTTTGATGCCTTGAAAAGAGGATGGAAGGCAGCTTACCGACCTGTGATTGATGTTGATGGTTGTTTTAAAGACATCATGCAAAGGAGAGTTACTAATGGCAGTTGGGAGAGATGCAAATGACCAACAGTTTCCTATTGCATGGGCAGTTGTTAGGATAGAGAACAAGGAGAACAAGAACACATGGAACTGGTTCATAAATCAGTTGAAATCTGATCTAGATTTGGAGCACAAGCAAGATTTGGTTATAGTATCAAACATGTAGAAGGTACAATACTTTTAATTTTATTTTTTAAATGAATTTTCGATATACATTTCTGAATTTATAATTTGTAAATTATCTGTACTTGGTTAAATGCATTTCTGGTATGCATTTTTTAATTTATAATTTATAATGCCTCAGGGTTTCCTGTTAGTTGTATTATGTATAGCTCTTTGTTGACTTGGGTTCTTGATGTGGCTACACAACTTGGGGTATATTCTGCTATGTTCTTGACCAATTCTGCTTTTGTAGGTTGATTTAGTTTTGGTCTAAGTTAATTAGATTCTTCACTTTACTGCAAATGAGAGTTACACATGATAAAAACCGCGCACATCAGTAAATATATGGAAGTACTTAGATCAGATACATACTACTGCACATTCAATAAATAAACAACGAGAAAGCAAAGCTCATAGTGCATAATCTTCTAATCACTTACAGTCTTTTTTTTTTTTTTTTGTTTCAGGTGATATAATCACTTACAGTCCTTGATTGGTCATAATTGGGATAAAAATCATATAATTTTTACATTTTTTTTCTTTCTTTTCACTTGTTTTAGCTGAATTCTTGAATCACAGCTTTATTTAGTAAAGTTGATTGCTTTTTGGCACAAAACAAATCTATAGAAGTTCACTTAGCAAAGTGACTAATGCTAATATCATATAAAATGATTTGTGTCAAATGAACACACCTTTTTCTTATTAGCTAGCTTCTTACACACTTTATTCTGCACTCACAAATACATGAAACCCACCTGAATCCAAGGAAGGTGGATCCACATTCATGTGAGTGAGGCGTATTTTGCTAGTACCAGGAGCACATAAAGCCAATTTTATGTACTTCATAAACCTGTATAAAAAAAAAGGACAACTGCTGTTAAAAGTGGTACTTGAAATGAAAGCAGTGGCAAATTAACTTTGAAGCCAAATTTCTCTAGGTTGTAAAAATCTTGGAATGTGATTAGGCATTTTCAGGTTCAAAGCTTCTTGTTAAGTTGAATGAAGCTAATTAATTTCTTGAAAATGTATATATTAAAATAGAAAAAGAGAAGGGAAATTGGTTATTTTGTAGCAGTATAGGTACTGCTGGATTGGAGAGAGTGTGAAGTACTCTGAATTGAGTGCAAATGGAGCTTTGAATCTTATATGATGGTGTTCTGTTGAAAGCTTTGTAATTAAAATCAATATTGTCTTTCCTAGTTTAGGTTTATTGTCTTTCCTAATTTAGGTTTATTCCTATTTAGATCTCTTCGTATATTGGAACAATCTTGTGTATATATATAGTGATGTAGAGATTGAAAATATAACACACAATAAAAAAAGAAATTCGAAATATTCTTTCAACATGGTATCAGAGCCATTGCCGTGAATTTTTTTGGCAACGGTTTCGATTTGAAACAGGGCTGAGATATACACAGTGCCGCCGGAGTTAGGAGTTGGCCGTCACCGCCCAGCTCAGAAGGAAGAGGGACTGCCGATCGGCCCTCCATCCAAGCCGCGTCGCTGTCCAACCACGCGCTTGTGCGCACGCGCCGCCAGAAGTTTTCGGCCGTTCTTCACGCGCCGGCGCGTGCGGCTGTTTCCGGCGAGATCCGTCGACGTTTTTTGTTCCGACGGCCTCGATTTGTTGTGGCGTTCTTCCCTTGCTGGTTCTTCAGCACCAGTTTTGCTTTTTGCAATTTTTTCCTTTTTTGGTTGATTTCTGCCGCTGCCAGTTCTTCGCCACTGCCGCTTAAAAATTTTTTTCTGACAATATGGCTGACGGAAAAAAGGTAGATATGGGTTTTCACTCAAAGAGCCCCTCTCTTCAGATTAGTCCGGTGAAGTTAGATGGAACAAACTACCTGGCTTGGTCTCGATCTTGCTTATTATTCATTGAAGCAAGAGGTTTGCAGGGATACCTTGATGGTGGCACAACTAAACCAGGTTCGACAGATCCAGGCATTAACAAATGGAAATCCGAGAATTCTCTTATTATGTCTTGGTTAATAAATTCCATGCAGCCAACTATTTCCCGAGGCTATTTGCTTCTTGATACAGCTAAGAAGATATGGGATGCCGCTTCACAGACGTATTCGCAAACTGGAAACTATGCTCAGAGGTATGAATTGCGACAGAAAGTTCATGAAACCAAACAGGGAGATCTGACTATCGCTCAGTATTTTGCTGAACTTAGTGGGTTATTGCAAGAACTGGATTATTACCAAGACTTTCAAGCCAAATGTACTGATGATGCGACTCAAGTTCAGAAGTTGATTGAAGTAGAACGTGTGTATGATTTTCTAGCTGGCCTAAACAACGAGTATGATCAAATTCGAGTCCAAGTTCTTGGACGAGATCCTTTTCCATCCTTGCGACAAGCATATTCTTTTGTACAGCAAGAGGAGACTCGGAGGAATGCAATGGTTCACAGATCTACAATTGATAAAGCAGGGTTAATTGCTAATTCTGCAAGTGAACATATACAGGCTGCCAAGAACGGTTCTTCAAACAGAGATCAATTATTTTGTGACTATTGTGGTAAGAATAGGCACACGAAGGAGTTCTGCTGGAAATTACATGGACGCCCAACTAAAGGGCGTGGAGGAAAGCGGGTCAGTTCTTCTAGACTGCAGGCACACATATCTGATGGTGGAGCTTTATGTGAGGAAACATCTACTACTGGTAGCTTTTCTGATAAGGAAATTCAGTCCCTGAAACGATTGTTGTCACAGCTTGATTCTTCCTCAACTCAGACTGCAGCTTCTAATTTTGTTAATTCAGGTAATGCTTTTCTTACCTTTCTTGCAAAAATTGCAAAACCCTCTTGGGTTATAGATTCAGGAGCAAATAAACATACAACAGGCTCTATAAAACATTTCCTTACATATTCTAAGTATCAAGGCACAGAAAAAATTCGCATTGCGGATGGCTCCTTAGTACCCATTACTGGCACAGGTTCTATTAACTGTACTTCCAATATTAAACTCTCCTCTGTTCTTCATGTCCCTAGATTCCCTATTAATCTATTATCTGTTAGCTTAATCACAAAAGCGCTTAATTGCAAAGTAACCTTTTACCCTACTCATTGTATATTTCAGGAACTGAACACGGGGAGAACGATTGGCAGTGGTAGCTTGCGCGATGGACTGTATCTGTTGGATGACGTTTGTCGTTTTTCAAAGTCGGGTACCGGTCAAGCTTTGTTAGGAACTTCTAGAAATCCTTCCCATGAAGTTATTCAATGGCATAGGAGATTAGGACATCCCTCTTTTTCTGTTTTAGGACGTTTATTTCCCACTTTATTTGCTAAGTGTGATTTCGATTCATTAGTATGTGATGCTTGTGAACTTGCCAAACACACCAGGCATTCTTATTCTCAAATTAATAATAAAAGCTTGATTCCTTTTGCTACTATTCATTCTGATGTATGGGGTCCTACTAAAACTGTCTCTCTTTCTGGTTATAGGTGGTTTGTGACCTTTATTGATTGTTGTACTAGATTAACTTGGGTTTATTTGATGAAAACAAAAAATGAAGTTTTTTCGTGTTTTCAGAATTTCCATAGAATGATTTGTACTCAGTTTGATGCGCATGTTAAAATCCTAAGAACTGATAATGGTACTGAATACATGAATGCAGTTTTTCGTACCTATTTAGATTCTAATGGTATTATACATCAAAATAGTTGTGTCAATACTAGTGCTCAAAATGGAGTTGCGGAAAGAAAAAATAGGCATTTACTGGAAGTAGCTAGGTCTCTTATGTTCACTATGAATCTTCCCAAACCATATTGGGGGGATGCTATTTTGACTGCTGCTTACCTTATCAATCGTATGCCTCTTCGTACTTTAAATTTTAAAACTCTATTAGAGGTTCTTCAAGGAAAAAACTCTTATATTGTACCTCCTAAAGTCTTTGGTTGTGTTTGTTTTGTTCATTAGAATGGTCTAAGCAAATTAGATCCTAGAGCCTTGAAGTGTGTGTTTGTTGGTTACTCTGCTACTCAAAAAGGATACAAGTGTTATCATCCTCCTTCTAGAAAATATTTTGTGAGTATGGATGTTACCTTTCGGGAATTTGAGTCTTATTTTCCTTCCCAATCACCTCTTTAGGGGGAGAAATATCAGATGGAAGAGGTGATGAATGACGTTCCTTTCCAGGGGGAGTTTCCTGTAGACATAGATAGTAGGAGAGAACAACCCAAACCTCTAGAAAGATTGGATAGACCTGATTTGAAAACCTACACACGACGGACTAATACAGATACAACCATGGAGCATGAGACCTCTGATCAACCGTCTTCTCCAATTTCAGGCTCTGAAAATACAGCCGAACAAGAACTTGGTGAGTCTTCTTTAATTCCTGATGATTCTGATCCTAATCTTGATTCCAGCCCTTCTGACAATGACCTTGATATTCCTATTGCTCTTAGAAAAGGAGTTAGAACATGCACTAAACATCCTATCTCCCATTTCATCTCTTATAATGCTCTGTCCCCTTCCTATAGAGCCTTTGTTTTGTCTGTTTCTTCTGTTTCTATACCACAGGATTGGCAAGAGGCATTACAGGACTCAAAATGGAAGGCTGCAATGGTTGAGGAGATGAGAGTTTTGGCAAAAAACGAGACATGGGATCTTGTAACTCCTCCATCAAGAAAGAAGCCAGTTGGATGTAAATGTGTGTTCACAGTTAAACATAAGGCAGATGGTTCCATTGAGAGGTACAAGGCCAGATTGGTAGCTAGAGGGTTCAGTCAGACCTATGGAGTTGATTACCAGGAAACTTTTGCCCCTGTAGCCAAAATGAATACAATTAGAATTTTGCTGTCTTGTGCAGCCAATCTTGACTGGGAATTACATCAGTTTGATGTTAAAAACGCTTTTCTACATGGTGATTTGAAAGAAGAGGTGTATATGGAGATTCCTCCTGGATTTGATGATGACAAGACCAGAGGAAAAGTTTGCAAGCTGAAGAAGTCATTATATGGGCTGAAGCAATCACCAAGGGCATGGTTTGAAAGGTTTAGTAAAGCTATGCTTTCTTTTGGGTACATGCAGAGCGATGTTGATCATACTTTGTTCATCAAACATCAAACATCATAAAGGTAAGATCACCTTGCTTATTGTTTATGTTGATGATATAGTGATGACTGGAAATAATGAAGAAGAAATGACTCACTTGAGAAATTTGTTAGCTAGGGAGTTTGAGATTAAGGATTTGGGAAAGTTGAGATATTTCCTTGGGATAGAAGTTGCTAGATCAGAAAAAAGGATTTTTATTTCTCAAAGAAAGTACATCCTTGATCTCCTTAAAGAAACTGGTATGTTGGGATGTAAACCCGCGGAATCACCTATTGAAGCCAATCATAAGCTTCAAGCTGGAGTGGGAAGTTCAGTTGATGTTGGCAGGTATCAGAGATTGGTCGGGAGGTTGATTTACCTTGCCCATACTAGACCAGATATTGCCTATGCTGTAAGTTTAGTGAGTCAGTATATGCATGACCCTCGGGAGTCTCACTTAGAAGCTGTGCATCGGATTCTAAGATATTTAAAATCAGCTCCTGGTAGAGGACTTTTATTTTCTAAACATGGCCATTTGACAATAACAGGCTATACAGATGCGGATTGGGCTGGTTCTCTTGATGATAGGAGATCAACCTCAGGATATTGTGTTTTTGTTGGAGGAAACCTTGTCACATGGAGAAGCAAGAAGCAGGCTGTTGTTGCAAGGTCCAGTGCAGAAGCAGAATATAGAGCTATGGCACAAGGAATATGTGAACTCCTATGGTTGCGCAGGTTAATGGAAGAGTTAAAGTTGGTTGAAACAACAAATATATCCTTGTTTTGTGATAGTAAAGCAGCCATCAGTATTATGAATAATCCAGTCCAGCATGATCGAACTAAGCACATAGAGATTGATCGTCACTTTATAAAAGAGAAGATAGTTGAAGGCCTTATAAAGGTCTCCTATATAGCTTCAAAAGAGCAACTAGCCGATGTTTTCACGAAGGGTTTGAATAGCAAACTGTTTCATCCTTTGGTTTGCAAGTTGGGCATGAGTAATATCTATGCACCAACTTGAGGGGGAGTGTTGAAAGCTTTGTAATTAAAATCAATATTGTCTTTCCTAGTTTAGGTTTATTGTCTTTCCTAATTTAGGTTTATTCCTATTTAGATCTCTTCCTATATTGGAACAATCTTGTGTATATATATAGTGATGTAGAGATTGAAAATATAACACACAATATAAAAAGAAATTCGAAATATTCTTTCAACATGTTCCATTTGCTTGCTTTTCAAATCCAAAAAATAAATCAGACGTGATCTCAACTTATTTACTTATTCCATGTTTTCTAGTTCCCATGTGGTTTTTTGATTATGAATTAGGGTATGCTCGCGGTTTGGTTTCTAATTCTCTTAATGCATATACTAATATTATAATTATTTGACTATGTGCTGCTTTTTGTACAATTTTTATGCCTAATTTCTTCGGATTGGAGATATTATTATTCTGCAAGTGTAAATGAAACTTTTACCGAGAAATGTCTTGTATGTATATGTGTGTGTGTGTGTGTGTGTATCTCAGCAAGTTGATTTACTAAGGGATAATTAATTAGACAAGAACCTTTAGCAATGGCTTATCAAGATTGTTTTTGTTATTGACATTAAACCTAGGTGATGTTATTGACATTACACTAAGCAAAATCAAAATCACCAGACAAGAAATGATTGCAGATTCATACATTTGTTGACCTGAATTCATTTTGGTTGTTTTAAGTTGAATTTTTTTTTTTTTTTTTGGTTAATCATTAATGGAATTATGACATTAAATATGGTCATGGTTTTCAGATTTTTGTTCCTTAAAGCTGGATAATTTACTTGAGCTAGAACTGTCATTCCCATTTGATAATTGACAAAGTCATTGCTCTGCCTCTGCTTGCTTTTGTTTTTAAATTTTCCTTTTCTTTCTTTCTCTTCTTTTCTACCATTTTTGAACCACCGTTTGACATAAATGGAAGGGAAATGACCACTAGCAATCCAAGGGTACCATAATCATTGATTGGTATTTTTCACTTTTTTTTGCTGGTCCATGACTATTTTATCATTGAACACTTTTATGTATCAGATCCAAGAAACTACCTGTTAAGAACATGCTTTTGCTGTTGCTATTTGTTTCACCATTGGGCAATAGTCAGTAGCAAAACAAACATAAAATTCATATTTATTGCGTGGCTTAGTAATATATATATATGAGCAGTCTGAGTGAAGGGTCAATATTAGAGAATACTTCAGGAAAACTAGGAGGCATCTTCACCTTTTGTTTGCATCATTCATTTAAAGATAGGGAATACTTCAGCTTTTATCTGTCTGAATGATGAAAACATTGAAAATCTTTTCGCGTTCTGTCTGCAGTCTCCATTCTATACTTAAGCAATGTTTAACGTGTAAATAATGGCCTGCTGGACTTAAAATATCAATCTTTTAGGCTTTTTTTTTTTTTTTTTTTTTTGGTTTACTGCTCTTTATTTTTTCAAATAACAGACTGGTGCATGCTATAATTTGTATAGGATGTGTTTTTTCTAGATAAAAACATCACAGATTCTGGGCTTAGATGATAGAGTTGATCACAAACACTAATAAGAGCTTGCAAATAAAATTTCTTTTGTAAGATGAACCAACTTGTCAAATGCTTGTCTGATAACTCATTTTATAATGTCAGATACTAGCTTGGTAGAATTTAGATTTGTCTATTACGTTTAAGTCTTAATTTGTAACTTGTTACATTCTATCAAACTCTGATAATTTTTGTAACTTGTCATTTGTCAATGAATTTGTTAGGGACTCATTGATGCTGTGCAAAATCAATTGCCTCTTGCTGAACACAGATGGTGTGCTATGCATATATTTAGTAGGTGGCAAAAAAAATGGAGAGTTATGAAAACATTTTTGGATTTGCTCAAAAAGTACGTATTGGCAGCAATTTCAAGACCAATTGAAAGTCATGGATAGTCTTGCTCCAGGTTCAGTTGCTGAATTGCTCAATTGGCCTCCTCCAAAGTGGTGTCGAGCATATTTTGGTACTGCTAGTAAGTGTGATAAAGTGGATAACAATATGTGCGAGTCTTTTAATGGAAACATTTTGCAATCTAGGACTAAGCATATTGTGACAATGCTAGAAGAAATAAGAATTGACATGATGAAGAGGATAGTTGAAAGAAGGAAAGAAGCTTCTAAGTGGGTTACAGACATAAGTCCTGCAGCAATAGTGAAGTTGGAACAAAACATGGTTAGGGCATGTCAGTGCCATGTTGAGTTCAATGGCAATCATGGATATGATGTATCAGAAGGAAACGATAGGCATACTTCTGACTTTGCTAAAAGAATATGCACATGCAGGGCATGTGATCTCTCTAGTATCCCATGTGCACATTGTATCTGTGCTGTTTATCACTCAAAAGGAAACATATTGGATTATGTAGATGCATGTTATAGCAAGAAAAATTCTTGTTGTCATACAATTTTTCACTTGAACCTGTGAAGGGTAGCAACATGTAGCCAATGACTGAAAAGCCTAGAATATTGCCTCCGGATGTGAAGAAAATGCCAGGCAGGCCAAAAAGAAATAGAGTCTAAGACCTCGATGAACCAAAGAAGTCTGGAAAAATCTCAAAGAAAGGGACACAAATTATTTGTTGATTATGCAAGTGTAAAGGTCACAACAAAAGTAGCTGCAAAAACAAGGAGCAATTCAGTCAAAATACATCGCAGGTCACTACTGATACATTCTGTTTATGACTATATTCTGTCTTTTAATATTATATGTTTTAATTTACAGATAATCCTTATTTCTTGGTAGAGCCCAAATATGAATACCTCATGGATTGATTGACTTTTGTGCACGATTTCTTTAATTTGTATTTTTATTATCTCTGTGAACAAAAGAGTATATAACTAGTTTCTGTTTTCTTCTTACACAGGAGAGTATACATGTTCAACCTCCTACACTTGATTCGAGCACACTCAAAGAATTTGCACCATTCCTTAATAAAAATTGGAGTTATGGTAGAACAGAAAATGCTGTCAATAGACCAGTTGGAGGAATTAGAATTCAAGACCTGCTAATCAAGGCCAACAGCCACAATTTGAACCACAAGCTGCCACTTCAGGAAAGGGAAAAGAAAAAGATAGAGCCACCACAAAAAAGAAAAATGCAGGAACAGGAATGAATAGCTTCGGATTCGGTTTGTATTATAATGGTTCAGATGGTAGTGCCACTTGGAATGTAAGTGTGAAATCTATGAAATAGAATTTGTATTATTCAACTATTTTGCATGTATTTGACTGAGAATTTAATGTATTATTGTACTTATGTATTGTTATTTTATATCCAAATGCAGCAAGGTATGTGGACTGAGAAGATTTTGAAGTCTACCAATCCAATACCTGTTGAGTAACAAAGAAAAATAATAGCTGAACCCCCTTAGATGGTTTATGCGCACAACAAAGCACATGGTTCATACACTCAAGCAGGGGCACGTTTCATCTGTGGGAATTCTTCTAATACTCAAGCGTCTACAACGATTGCACCTTCATTGCAAGGAACCCAGTTTGCAGGTTCAGATTATCTGCAACATTTCAATTTCATTCCAACACCAAATGCACCTGAGGCACCAAATACTCAAAAATCAAGCAATTTTATGGACCCAAGCCAAGACTTCAATCAAGACAGTTCATATGGTCTTTTTCCGAGTGTTCCACGTAAGAAGCCAACCAATAAAAGACAGACAATGTGGCCATTGAGGTCTATTTGGAAGCCATGAAGCTCTAAAGTGTGATTTTGTGATTGTTCTGTTTTGGTAGTTGATTAAGTACTTTTTAGGGTACCTTTTTTTTGCTTAGAAATGTCTCTTTTGAAGAATTGTTTTGATCTTTTTGCATAGATGATACACAGGAAAGACAGGTGATACACAGGAAAGGCATAACAGATTCAAGGCATTTTTTGTTTTTTGCCCTGTATTTTTTAATTCCTTCAAGCAAATCTTATGCAGACAACCACATTTTGCATATTTGCAGAATTAATATATTAAAATTATGCAATTTATCCCTTTAAATCTTCTATTATTCACTTTGCTTTTGATAATATGATATTTGTGTTTATGTAATTGTACAATTTAGTGTAAATTACAACAAAATGACATTCAAGCAAGAAATAGGAAACAAGAAGCCCTCTCAAATCTTTCATTGCACAGTTTAAGGCAGCCTAAAAAAAGATCAATATTCAATTACAACCATTTCTTGCTTCCACCTAATCAACAAACAGCAAAAAGCACTATTTCTTTCTTACTTCCACATAATTAACCTAAAACAAAAGGTAACATCTCACAACTATGTATTACTGCTTAGACATCTTTAAATAAAACATTACCAACAAAAGTACACTAAAGTAAACTGCAAAATACAAGAAGATTTCTCTTCTCTTCATCATCTGTAGTTCGATCCTTTGTTCCCTTAACTCCATTAATAAGTTTTCCACCTCCCCTGATATTGTAGATGAAATATTATCATATCTACCACTTCCACTGTTTTGCAAATAGTCACCGGCATGTACTGAATTTTTCCAATGTATTTGTGATGACAGCTCATTAATCAATTCTACAGCCCTATCATCCATCTTAGCATCATGCCTCTGAAAGAAGTCACATCCCCTAGGCTGGATAAAAATAAATAGATAAGCATACAGCATCACATTGTTATATATGGATATCAACAAAATATTGTTTCTCAACAAAAGAAAAAAAACATTACAATCAAATTTACCTTTAAAAACCTGTACGCATAAAATCAAAACAAAAAAATATTACAACCAAATTTACCTTCAAAAACCTACGTGCATAAAATCTTTCTACCTGGTTTTTATCGGTCCAAGAAACACGACGTGGAGCCTTCAAACCACGTATACAATATTGAGCCACTCCCTCATAATCATGCTCTAGATGAGAACCTCCATTACTGCAAATGTTGGGTGAGCTTGAATATCGACCTCTAGAAAGCGAGCTTCCTTGATCTCTCATCCTCGTTCTCTAGTTGATTAAGAATTTCTTTGTGTTAGAGGTTCTGGTTTTTGATAATTTAGGGATTTTGAGAAACAAAATTAGCATTTTAACTGTAATTACGATTCATAGAATATTTTCATCTTTAATTATTGTTTTTTTAAAAAAACATTCTTTGACCGCATGTGAACCATGCTCTCGTACCTACTGAAGGTCTGAACTATTTGGCTGTAATACGCTAACTAACCAAAAAATTTGGCTTGAAAGTTAAAAATATGGATCAATTGATTTTGGGGACCAAGTTGAAAGGCCAAAATGAGCCTTTTTCCTTTAATTTATAATGACAGGGGCTCGACCCTATTTATATATTTAGGCATTTTTTGCCTTTATATGCTCTCTTAGAGCTTCAATTATATAGTGATAGGGGCTCGGCCCTATTTATATACTTAGGCACTTTTTGTCTCTATATGCTTTCTTAGAGCTTTAGTTTATAAATGGTAGGGCTTGGCCCTATTTATTCATTTAGGCATTTTGGCCTTTATGTGCTCTCTTAGAACTTTGAATTTATGACTGTTAGTGGCTTGACCCTATTTGTTCCATAGGCATTATACTCCATCCGTTCTACTTTAATAGTAAAAAATAGACATTTTACCTTATTCCACTTAAATGCTCATTTAAGATTTTAAAACTACATTAATTATTCTTTTTCAATTTTACCAATATTTATAGATATAATTTATTTTTATATTTATATTTAAGAATGACAATTTATACATTCTACCGTCTATTTTTGAAAAATCAATGAATTCCAATGATTTTCTTAATCCCAGTGAAAAGAGCAAATATTACTATTAAAGTTAAGGGATGGAGTAACTTAATTTCTCATACTAAAGTCTTATGCATCTCATACACATCAATAACTTGTCAAACCACTCAAACCGCCAAATGAATCCAACCAATCAAATGACACCAATACCATTCTTGGTTTGATTCAACTCACAAATTACCATAATTGATTTGATGCCAGACCGAAAAATCCCTACCGAATAGTGAATCGCTCTAATGTCATTATAAATAGTAATAAGGGTCTACTGGGATATACAAAATCAAGAACATTTCGAATTTTAATTAGCTAGATCTACATAATAAAGATATAAATACAGGTGAGGGTTACTAAGAAATGTGGTACACAAAATCATTGATATTATCATTGGAAAAAAAAAAAAAAAAAAAAAAAAAAAAAAAAAAAAAAAGAAAAGAAAAAAAAGAGGAAGATAATGCATCAATTCACCACATGGAATGAAATGAGAAAAAAATTTACAGGAGTTACAACCCACGAGTGGCATAGCATTGGCATTGGCATTGACAGTTGGAACTAAGTAAGCTTTCGCCAGAATACTTTGGTAGCCTGTAAGGACTTCACCTTTGAGAAAACGAAACCGGTCCTTGGAGGGTTCCCTCCCACAAGTGAATTCTCATAAATTTCTTTGCATTCTTGTACCACCTGTGACAGGGACAATGTAAATTTAGTTTGAGATTTATTGAAAAAGTTCTGATAACTAAAAAAACAAATTGACTAGTTGAAGCAGATATATCCCAATGGAGCAGTGCCTCATCTAATGAAAAAGACAAGCAATGCCGCCAGACATTTCATCTTAAGGATAATATTTGTGTCTCAAATTGAGTTATATGGTTGTCGATCATATTTCAACACCCCAAAAGAAAGGCTTCATTTTATTTAATTATTTTCTTTTCCCTCCTGTTTGATATAGACGAATTTGAAGTAAAGAATTCATTTATAAATGATTGAATTTTTTCCAATTATGCGGAATTCCATTAAACCGAATTCATGGAAGTAAAACAAATATTTTCTTTTTATACTGAAACATGAAAACATAAAATTCCAAATGCTTTCCATAAGATTTCATAGAATTCCTTTTATACCAAATAAAGCCCCAGGATGACCTTAAGCTTTTAATTTGCACAAAGAAACTATATCACTAGGTTGATTACCTCTTTTGCATCCTTCCTTGGTATGCCTTCTCGCATTCCAACAAGCTTCTCAACTACTTCAGGCTACATTAGATTGGTAAAATAAAAAATAAAAAATAAAAAAAATCATATAATGGGGACATTATTGGCAGAAAACTTCAGTAAATTTGAGATACATGCAGATTTGAAAAAAAAACAGGAAGAAGGTGCTTGGAATTCTGCTGCCATATTTTAGTGGAACAGAATTCAAAAGCTGAAGCAAAAATTGAATTAACATTTTGCCCAATCATAGCGCACTAGGCAAAACCAAGTCCCACCATTGGAAATAAGATATATCCAGAACAAAAGAAAGAGGCTGCTAATGTTTACCGGACAGTCAGGTTGATGTTCAAGAATATTTGTATAGATGAGTGTGAAGGTATCCAAGCTCTCTGCTGAAGCAAGGTCTCTTAAATCGCTCATTATCCTGACTCTACTTTCCACTTTCTGAAGCAAATATCAAAGAGTTGAACAGAAAGATAAAAAAAAGGTGGAAAAAGAATTAATATACATCTGAATAGAGATTTACTATTGAATATAAAATGCAAAAGATAGTCGTAGTGGCAGTTCTAAATAAAAGCCAGCACTTACAGAGACACTTATGTACTCCCTGAAAAAGTCCATGATAACCTCTTCATCAAGTCTCATCCGTTCAATAGTCTCTTCCTTGATGTGGTTTTTCTACAATAATCAAAAGCGAAATAACAATGATCTATAACAAAAATCAAAGATGCCAGAGAAGAATGTGGGCAAGAAAGGTTTTAACTTCATAGTTTAGTAAGGAAAAGAACCTGCACAAGAAGATGATCAACGTAAACCACAACAGTCTCCTCCAGGCAAGCTTCAACAAATCTCCTAAATGATCTTTCTTCAATGTACCTTTAAGCAACAAAAATCAATACCAATAAGCATAAATCTTCTGGTTAGAAAAAACAAGCACACAAGATAATCAATCTCTTTTAAATAAGGACAATAAATTCTTCGACATAAATAATCATATCGTAATTAGTAATGACCCCTGAAAGTGCTAATTATCAAATTAATTTGGAGACAAGAAAACAAAAGATGCTTTGATTTTCAAGATAAGAGGAACACTTGTGCTATTATTATAACCTTGTATAGGTCAGGTTGACTATAAAGTAATTTTAACCAACATTTATATGACCAACTAACGAATGATAGAGGCTCAAGATGTACCATACCATATAATGACAAACCTCATAATTTCGTTTATCTTCATTATTTCCCCCAAGTTACAGCTTACTTGCATACTTTAAACCACATATCATGGAGTGACTTTCTTTCCATCACTCCAGAAATTATAAAATTGATTGGATTATGTGTCTTTGAGCATGAAATTGCATGTGGCTAAATTCAGCTTTGAAAAGTCAACTCATCCCATAAAGTTGGCCATGCACATAAAACCGATAGCTTAAAATGTTTGAGAACTAGCTTCATGCAATGAGGTTCTAACTAGAAATATCATTACCTGTGTGTGGGAGCTTAACTATGTTTACCCTTTTAAACAGATAGAGCGGAGGAAAATCAGCTGAGAAGAGGACGACCAGAAATAAAAAGAAATTGAACTTACATCTTTACATCTGTAAAATAGTCACCAAATGTTGCAACTAGGTATTCTGTAACCTGTCCTTCGCTCCATTCTGGACAATAAAATGGTACAGGCAGATGAAATGGTAAAAAGAACATTTAGAGTACTACTGCAGACAGAAGATCTGTAAAGGTAACAAAAATTGTTTTACCTTTCTGATAAATCTTCACAAGCAACTCCTGCACTCCAGGATCTTCAAAGATAACCCTAACAGTTAGATGCACAGCTTCCTGCCATCAATGAGTAGTTTGGAAACAAGTTCGATGATTCTTGTTATAAATTTAGAATGGTATGAAAAAAGAGAAGAGAATTAATATAAGAGAGAAGACAAGATAAGAGTTTACAATGGTTCAGCCAAACGGCCTACAACAACTTACACTAATCTTAAGGCTAAATTTTACTGATAAAGATTGCGTACCCAAGTACATTTTATAAGTCGTATTTATACACTCGAGGAATGTAGCTAAGGAAGGTATATTAAGGGAAACAATCATAACTTTAGGACCGATAATCCTATAAATTAAGGAAAGATAATTCCTCAAATTAGGGAAACATGATTACCTATGGATACACAATCCCATATTTATACTAACACATCCCGTCAAACTCAAGATAGTAGAGGTGATACCAACTTTAGGTTGAATAATTTACTCAAATTCAAGAATCGAAAGTACTGACATGGAAAAATTGCTGAAAGTGGCAGTGATGGTGGGTGACAAGTTGAGTAAAAATTTAATTGAAGAGCTCCTCAAGGCACCAAACCAAACAGCAACTCACAAGGTGGCATAAGGGCACAACAAGAAAGCACCAAACCAGATTGCAGCTCACAGGGCTTTATAAGATTATGAGCAACACAATCCAAATGGATAGCAATAGCTACATCAAAACAAATGGACAACAGCTCACTGAAGACAAAAACACAAAATCACCCTCAAGACAGTACTAAAACCAGGAAAATGGTGGAAGAATTTCACTCTACTGGCTCTGATACTATGTCATAAATTTAGAATAATATGAAAGAAGACGAGAATTAAGATAAGAGAGAGGAGACTTCAGCAGAACGGCCTACATCCACAGACCCTAATCTTAAGGCTGTATTTTATTGATAAATATTGTTTATCCATGTATATTTAATAGCTCGTATTTATACACGAGTATATCTAAGGAGGTATATTAAATGAAACAATTACAATTTTAGGGTCAATAATCCCATAAATTAAGGAAAGATAATTCCTCAAATTAGGAAACAAATTATGGATACATAATCCCGTAAATTATTCTAACAATTCTCTTCAAAGAAGGATGTCTAGCTAGACAATGTTGCTACAAAAACAAACTACCACTACCTATACATGTATCAGAAATGCAGTAGAATAATAGACTTATAATGACCAAACTCCATGCTGCATTTACATGGTTGCACCATCAACTTTGCAGCTGGTGCATTTAGCTTTGTACTTTTTTGGTCACTGCACCAAGAAGCATCAGAACACATGGATGGAGGAAAAACAACACAGATGCACATAAAACTCTGATGCCTCACATAATTTTATCTCTAAATTCTGTAGAATATAATGTACCTCAACCAAAACAACGATAGAGACCCTAGATTAACAAAATAACAAAATGTTCACTAAAGTAACTATTGTTTCCTATTTCCTGGGGTGCGCAATGAGAGAGGAATGTCACCCTAGATGGATGACCTTAATTCCAGCAGTTAAACAATCCTGAACTAGAGAAGAAAAATTGGCAAAAAGAAAAAATCATCCACCCTGGATTGCTCCAGCACAAGTCCACAATATCAATATAAAATAGGAATATAAATTAGAAAACATAAAGTAGAAATATATAATTTTCAATAAATTAGGAACATGAATATTATAATAAAATTAGGAAAGAATCTGTACAGATTGAACTTTGAAGTAAATCCGTAGAAACAAATCTGTAAAAATCTGAAGAGCCATTCAACTTGGAAGCCTTTTGAAATTTAAAATCTTAAATCTCACAATTCCCTAAAATAACATTAAAAAATTCAAACTGTAAATAAAAATCATTAAATAACCTTTAGCCTAAAAGCGCAGCCAATTTTTTGCACTTTGCATTCTACCCAACATTTTGCATATAAAGGAAAAAACAACTCAAACAGTCCAACTCTCAGACTTTAGTTTCGACAATTTGTGAAAAAAAATGTTAGGAAAAACAAATACACAATAAGAATCTTCAGATGAAGAGGTAACTACAATAGAAAATATTGTTTATTCTAGTGATGAACATGAAGAAACTAATCAAGTGGAAGCACAACCAACACAACAATTAAGTGGTTCAAAATGCAAACCAAATCCAAACTTGAGGTCACTACTGAAAGAAGTTACAATGAGTGGTTCAGCATGGGGAAAAAACCCAGGGGATCTAAACAATGGGCTTGCAATTATTGCAAGAGCAAATTTTCTAGTTCATACACAAGAAGTCATTACCATTTTTGTGGTGCATCTCCTTGTAAGAAGGCACAAATTCAGCGTTGTCAAGCTTTGATTACCAATAGAGCTGAGTTTGTTAGAGTAAGACAAATGGTTGAACAGGCAGAGCAGGCAGGAATTCCCCCATATTTAACATACTCTACCCTCACAAAAAAATGCAAAAATAAAACCTGCTGGACTAATTCAAAATGCATTCAAGACAATGGAGACGGAAATGGTTGATGTAAAAGTAAAGTGTCTTGTTGGAATCTTGTAATAACAAGGAAAATATTGTGCATATATTGGGGTGATATTTAGTCATAATTAGGAGTTGCTTAGGAGATTATTTTTCCTTTTTAGATTATATACTTTGTACTATATATACCCTAAACTAAAATGAGGAATTAACAAGCCAATTGCTTGATTCAAAACACCTGTTCTTCTTTTTTCTCACATAGTATCTGTTAAGGACTAGTTGTAAAGTTCTGTCTTTGGCTCGTTAGTGTTTTTTTTTCCTTTCTGCGTTGACGCTTCCGGCGAGAAGCTCACTGTTTCGTGACTGTCAGTCTAGGTCTCCCACCTAGGCTTGTGCATTTGTCTCACCGCCACCCAAGGAAGGGAGAGTGACCTTCGATTGGCCTCTCCACCAAATCCGATGACCTGAAGATTGGCGAGTGGGCCTCATGTGCTGTCAGAAGAATCTGACGTCTCACGTGCCGGCGAGTGGAGGCGCGTCCAGCAGTTTCCAGCAACCGGATTTCGTCCTCCAGGATCAACTCACCGTCAAGAGTCTTTTCCAGTGGGTAGTTTTATGCTCTGGCAACATCTGGTAGGCGCTTTCTTTGCTTTTTTTGCTACTACTATTTGTGGCTTTCGGTTCCTTTTGGTGTTGCTACTGTTCTTTTGGGTTCGTGCTATTATTTGGTGCTCTGTTTCTGAATTGGAGTGTTTAGTTTTTATTAATAGGTACAGAACCTATAGATTCTAAAGCTACTATTACTGAATTGATCCCAGCAATGAATAAAATCACAGAACATAAATTGAAAGGAACTAATTATTTAGATTGGAATACGACAACTAGAATTAATTTAAGGAGTGTTGAAAAAAGATGATCATCTTACTTATGATCCACTAACTGGTGACACTAGACGATGGCTAATGGAAGATGCTAAGTTATTTCTACTGATTTGACATTTTATTGCCAGTGAAGTAATTGGGTTAATTAATCATTGTGAGTTTGTTAAAGAATTAATGGAATATCTTGAATTTTTATATTCAGGAAAAAGTAATCTGTCTCGTATATATGAGGTCTGCAAAGGATTTTATCGGGTCGACCAGCAAGATAAGCCCCTTACAGCTTATTTCATGGAATTTAAGAAGATTTTTGAGGAACTTAATGTTTTATTGCCTTTTAGCCCCGATGTTAAGGTTCAACAGACTCAGCGAGAACAAATGGCTGTAATAAGTTTTCTTGCAGATCTTACTCCGGATTTTGAAAATGCCAAATCACAGGTTCTTTCAGGCAGTTACGTTACCTTTCTTCAAGAGACTTTCGCTAGATTACTGCGTACTGAAGGTTCTCATACCCCTTCCCCTTTTGATAATAGTGCCCTTCCGAGTTGTAATCAGATAGTTAGGCAGCCAGGAAACAGAGGAAAAGGAGGAAATAACTGTAGTAATGGAGCATTTAATCTGGAGACAAGCATTCTCATCTACCATTATTGCCATGAACTTGGTCACACTAAACGGTATTGCAAGAAACTGATAAACAAGCCACCAAGGGCAAATATGGCCACTTAAGATTCTACAGTTACTTTTTCTTACAACACTGTAACAATTTCTGCTACGGAGCATGCTGAGCTCTCTAGATACCATTCTTCTAAGTCTACTGATTCCTCAATTGCTTCTGCTGCCAATTCAAGTACTCCTACTACATGTCTTATGTCTACGTCATCAGAGTAGGTCATTGATGCCGGTTGCACAGATCACATGACAGGTAACCCTAGTCTCTTATCCTCGTTAAAAGAACCTGAACAATTTAATCGTCATGTTACTCTAGCTGATGGGTCCACATCTTCTGTCAAGTGCATTGGCACCGCCAATCCCATCCCATCTCTTCCGTTGTCTTCTATTTTTTGTTTGCCTCATTTTTGTTCAATCTATTGCCTGTTAGCAAAACTACTCGTCTACTGAATTGTTGTTTTAAATTTTATCCTACCTATTGTGTGTTTCAAGATCTTTTGACGAAGCGGATTATTGGTAGAGGACGTGAGTCTGGTGGCCTTTATCTTCTGGATGAACAAGTTTCATTATCTCTAGCATGTGCTGGTGCTCTATCTCCTCTTGAGGTTCATTGTCGTTTGGGTCATCCTTCATTGTCTACTTTAAAGAAGTTGTGTCCGCAGTTTCAGCCTTTATCAATTTTAGAATGTGAATCTTGTCAATTTGCGAAACATCATTGTTTACCTTTAGTTCCTCGAGTCAATAAACGGGTTTCATCCCCTTTTGAGTTAGTTCATTCTGATGTTTGGAGTCCATGTCCTGTTATTTCTAAAACTGGCTTTTGGTATTTTGTAACTTTTGTGGATGATTATTCTCGTGTTACTTGGTTATTTTTAACGAAAACTCGTTCTAAGATATTCTCTATTTTTTTGTTCCTTTTGTGCTAAGATTAAAACTCAATTTAATACCTCCGTCCGCATACTGCAAAGTAATAATGCTAAAGAATATCTATCTAGTTCCTTCCAATTTTATATGTCACAAAATGGTATTCTCCATCAAACATCTTGTATTGATACTCCTCAAAATGGGATTGCAGAAAGAAAATCGACATCTTCTTGAGGTTGCTAGGGCACTTCTATTCCAAATGAAGGTCCCTAAACACTTTTGGCTTATGTTGTTTCCACTGCATGTTTTTTTATCAATCGCATGCCTTTTGTGCTAAATGGTGAAATTCCATACAGTGTCTTGTTTCCTTCTAAGCTTCTATTTCCCATTGAACCTTGTATTTTTGGTTGTACTTGTTTTGTTCGTGATGTTCGTCCATAGATTTCCAAATTAGATCCAAAGTCCCTTCGTTGCACTTTCCTTGGGTATTCTGGGAATTCTAGTTATCAAAAGGGATATAGTTGTTTCTCTCCCGATCTTGACCGTTATCTTGTTTCTGTAGATGTTACATTCTTTGAGAATACTTCATTTTTTCCTTCTTCTTCTATATAAAAGAGTGAAGGGGAGGATGATGAGCTTTTAGTCTACACTATCCAGCAACTTCCTAGCTCTCCTGCTCCTGCTCCTATTCTTGATCTTGCACCTGCTCCTGCACCAGCATCTGTTCGCCCTCATTTTGAACAGGTTTATTACAGAAGACTAGGGGCTCTTGACTCACTTCCCCCACCTGCCGATTCAATAGAAGATTCGATCTCCTCTACTTAACCTGAGCCTATGCCATCCACTCCTCAATCAGACCTTGACCATCCTATTGCTCTTCAAAAAGGTAAACGCAAGTGTACCTATACTATTTCTTCTTTTGTCAGTTATGATAATCTTTCTTCTTCATCTCGTTGTTTTGTAAGTAACATACACTCTGTTTCTACCCTTAAAACTATTGTTCAAGCTTTGTCCCATCTTGGTTGGTGTGCAGCAATGAAAGAGGAGATGGTTACCTTAGATACTAATGGTACTTGGGATCTTGTGCCTCTCCCTGCAGGTAAGAAAGCTATTGATTGTAAGTGGGTTTTCACCATTAAAGTGAATCCTAATAGGTCTGCTGCTCGTCTCAAGGCTCGTTTAGTTGCTAAGGGCTATTCTCAGATTTATGACCTTGATTACATTGACACTTTTTTTCCTGTAGCCAAATTGTCTTTTGTTCGTTTGTTTATTTCTTTAGCAGCCTTTTCATCAACTAGATGTTAAGAATGCCTTTCTTCTTGGGGATCTTCAGGAGGAAGTTTACATGGTGCAACCGCCAGGCTTTGTTGCTCAAGGGGAGTAGGGCAAAGTGTGTAAACTTCGCAAATCTCTTTATGGCCCAAAACGAGTCCTCAAGCTTGGTTTGGTAGCTTTGCGATGTGGTACACCAATTTGGCATGCAGAAGAGTACTTCTGATCATTCTGTATATTTCAAAAGTACTAAGACTGGTTTGATTCTACTTGTGGTTTATGTTGATGACATTGTTATTATAGGGAGTGATTCAGCTGGCATTACATCACTCAAGTCATTTCTCCAAACTCAATTGCAGACAAAAGATTTTAGGGTCGTTGAAGTATTTTTTGGAAGTGTTTAGGTGTAAGAGAGACATCTTCTTATCTCAAAGGACGTACGTCCTACTTACTAAAGGAAACTGGAAAGTTGGGTGCCAAGCCATGCAGCTCCAATGACTCCTAATTTGCAACTTACAGCTGATGGTGAGCTATTTGATGATCCTGAGATGTCTTCTCCTATTATCCATTGCGAAGCTTTAGGACAGATTTTGTGCTACTTGAAAGGTAATCCAGGTCATGGCCTCCTTTATAGTAATCATGGGCATTTGGACATAAAGTGTTTTCAAATGCGGATTGGCAGGTTCGAAGGTTGATAGAAGATCAACTTTAGGATATTGTGTCTTTGTGGGTTGGAGGATCAAGAAACAAAATATAATCTCATAATCGAGTGCTGAATCAGAAGATTGAGCTATGGCCCAATCTGCTTGTGAAAATAATTTGGATTCATCAGTTGGTAGAGGAAATTGGTTTCAAGTCGTCCTTGCCTGCAAAGTTATGGTGTGATAATCAAGCTGCTCTTCACATTGCATCAAATCCGGTATTCCATGAACGAATAAAACATATTGAGATTGATTGTCATTTCATTCATGAAAAAATACAACAAAGTGTTATCTCTATAGGGCACGTTAAAACAAGTGAACAATTAAGATGTATCTTTACAAAAGCTCTAAATGGACCTTGGGTTGACTATCTTTGTAACAATTTGGGCATGCTTAACATCTATGCTCCAACCTGAGGGAAAGTGTTAAGGACTAGTTGTAAATAGAATTCTATTATGAGTTAGATTCCTAATAAGTTTATAATATCTTGTATATGTATATATATGCGACCCTATTGATGAAAATATACACAATAATATTTTTCCACATTAAATTACAGTACCTTTGCAACCTCTAGGAAACCTTTGCAAGTATCTTCAAAATTAACCTGAGAAAGTGGAAATGGTCGCAGTTCAGAATAACAGCAAAAAGCTAGAAATAATTTATTCAACCATCCCTGTTGTGAGAAATTCATTACAACCTGCAATTTATGTACATGTAAAATGGACCATAACTAAGAATTCTTTGCCAAGATTTTAATACATTTATTGCTAATGCTTATTTATACAGAAGCATCCAGTAATATAATAGCAGTTATAACAATAAATGTTGTCGTCTTAGGTATTTCTTTTCGATACTTCAGCACAAAAAGTAAACCAAAAACACACAAAAGAACAAAAGCAAAAATATTATTTCTCCTTTGTAATAAAAGAATTTTATTGCAAAATAATTCCATTGCAGGAGGAAAATACAAAGAAGCAGGAAAGAAATGAGATTGAAAAAAACAAGTAACCAAGATTAGAGCATGTCAAAGTAAACCATCAAAGAAGATTCAAGGAAATGATAGCCCTCCAGGCCAAAAATTCACATATTCATTGCCCATATGATAAGACTGTTTTAGTTAAAGTACCGTTGACTTTCATAGGAGATCCCTAAACCCTAAAAAGAATAGTGGCTTGCTAATTGATTCAGGCAACTCGTGGTGTTTAATAGCTGTTTTAAGTTTGGTTTGTAATCAAGGTTGAAAATTTGAGTCTAAGGTAGAATGAAAAGGGAAGGCCAATGGATGGATAAATGTAGCTAAAAAGAATAAGATGACACAGAGTGATATAACAAGAAGAAGAAAAACCCCTGGCACCATGTTCATGTTTCAAATTCTCTATAATATTCCATTACCATATGGCAATTTATAAAGAACCACCCTAATCACAGCATTGATAGCAAAATCCTAGATAAGGAAGCCAAAAGCCAAACTCTGAAACTTGTTGCTGCTGCAGAAGTGTGAACAGTATGAAAGCATAGACAGCACAGTTACAATTACTTCAAACAAAAAGAAGAAGGAAAATACAATTTAAAAGCGCAAGTCCCTAACTAATTGAATATTCAAAGGACATAATCAAACCTAGGGGTGTGCATTAAACAGTTCAAACAGTTAAGCCATACCAAACCATAAATTTATATCGTTTATTTTAATGGTTTGGTTCAATTCAAAATTTACCAAACCTTTTTTTTTTTTTCTATTTATTCAAACCATTTACTACCGAACCAAACCTTTTATGTTAAAAGTTGGCAATTATTACATGTACAGTTTCTTATCTAGGAATATGTTATATTTTCTACTAATTTCATGGCGACTTGGTTTTTAATAATTAAAAGATTTTTTTTATCAATTATTTAGTTAAAACTTTCAATGAATGCAACTAATAAAATGAAAGAAATTTGCACTTCCTTCGTCTATACTGAATTTTTCCATTATGTTTATAGATTGATGCAAAAATAATTTTTTATGGCACCAAACTGCAAACTGAACTGCTTTATTACAGTTTGGCTTGGTTTGATTTCATTGATTAGATGGTTTTGCTTTGGTTTGAAAATTTTTCCAAACCATACCAAACCAAACCGTACTGCTACTAGTCAAAACCATCACATAACAATAGCATCACTTTCTTTTTCCATCATTAACAACCGGGTGGGGAAAATGCCTTTCACTATGTCTTCCTCACCTCCCATCCCTTTCAATTTCCTACCCCCTATCTCACCCAAAAAAAAAATCATTCCATGTCCATACTCATTTTTCAACATTGGAATACATATTTTGTATCCAAAAAAAAGTGGAACAAAAACAAAATGAAGTAGGAAAAAAAATATATAGTGCAACCTGCTCAGCATAGTTTTGTGGAAGAGCTTCAATGGTGCTGTTACTGAGCTCCATTGCAAGGTCATAGCACCGCAGATTGTTGTTTATCTGTGGATGATATTTGTAGCGGAAAAAATATGTTACACAAAAAATCTGCATCCAAACCAACAGATACTTGCCCAAAATAATGAAATTGGAAAAGTTCCACAAACCATTGCACATAAAGGTTCCAGACCAATATCAGAAGCAGGCTCCTCAAGCCTCTTCCTTTCAGCTGCTTGAAAATCTATCATCACCTAAAGAAAGGAAAGTGGTCGATATCAAAAAAACAGAAAAATTGGGGAAAGAAAAAACTAAGACACAGGCAGAGATCAACAATCCAACTACATGCTTCATAGTATAAATGTAATAAATATGTTTAATCTGTCTCTTTCGAGTGGATGCAGCAGTTCTATACATTTAAACATAAAAACAACCTACTTTCTTGTGGTCCGAGTGATACAAAATCTTGAAAACCTATCCAAGTATAAAACAATTATTTGCATAAAATTTATCCATGCTTGCCTGAATAAGAGCCAAAGAAATCCTGTATAGCATTACATCAGTGCTGTTATCCCTAACAATTTGAACTTGCTCCGCCAGAATCCTGAACAAATCAACAGCAGCCGGAGTGTATAGCTTTCCATCCTCTGTTTTCTTTGGTGGCTGTACTTTGTCAGCTTCCAGGATATTCATGTACCATTTCTACAATAATTTTGGCAAAACAAGTCAGAAAGCGAGTAGCCTAAGCTGAATAATATACACATTCAAAAAGAAAAAAAAAAATTGAACAAACAAGATATAATATCATACCTTTGTTGTAGCTTGCATTCGCTCAACATATGAGTTCATAAGGGGATCCATTGCACCGCTCTCCGAACAGACTTGAGCCAGTGACTCATCAACACCGAGCCCAATCAGATTATCTTGGTATTCAACTACCCAGCCAGTTACCTTTTTGTTAGCAATCAAAACCATAAACTGCTCAGTCCACATCATAGATAAAATTACTCGGTATAAACATTTCATGCAGAGGACATTGTTTAATTAATATTATCAAACTATTTTTTTCACTTAAAAATTCACTGCCAGGGCAGACATCTAATGCATTCTGCTTATAGAGCAGAGTTACAATGATCACTCCACCCACCCAAGATTGTGAAGGTGCCCTGGGATTGACCTCATAGATACTGATCACTGAGTCTTAGCAGCAATATTATAGATGGTACCAACCAAAGAATAATGACAAATGAAAATCAGGAAATCATTAATATATTGCAAATCCTTCCATGATTTCAAAAATCATGTAGTTTATAGGACAACACTAGAAAACTAATGAACAATCAAAAGTTAAATACTAATGTTATCCAATAATAAACCTGAACACCTAATTCTATAATTTCATTTAAAAAAATTAGATCTTTTGGCAACTAGTAGTAACAGGGTGATCTTCTAAGAAACCGACAATGAGTTTGAGCTTATTATCAAACACTTGGAGTGCTCCAAGTATATATGAATCACCAATATCTAATTATAAGCATTCATATTTGCCACACTCCCCTCTCCTCCACAGCATGAACTCTTATCTTGACTAAGGTAATTTTTAAGTACCTCGAGAGCTGCTAAAACCAACTGAAAAGGAGTTAATTCTATGTTGATGCACTTAAAATGGATCAAGTTGGGCAATGATCAGGCCACACTATAATGTATAACATGGTAATGCACAGACAGTAACACCCAGACAGCTCATTTCTGCAACCAAATGTACCCTTGTGGACATCAGGTAAAACATTGAAATTACATTAGGAACAAGCTAAAAGTACATACCTTTAAAATCTCTATGTTTGATAGTTCATTTGCCCTGTCGCTAAGCAATCTGAGCATCTGAATGAACCTCTCAGTATATAGATTTACCATCAGTTGGAATATTTCATATCTGCAAACATCAAGGGTCAAATTAACGGAGCAAAGAAAATGTTTTACCCACCAAAAGAAAAATATTTTTATGGTGAGATAGCTAACAGGGTTTTAGAAAACAGCATAGTCACAGTTCCAATTCCAATATCATGGTATTAAACTGTATCAGTTTGATATTGAACTCATTGGCTGGCACTGCCTGGACTGGAGAGTATTTGCACACTTCACAAAAGTACAGTAAATCTATGTGATGTGGCCTAATAACAAAGAAAAGAGGATCAAGCAAATACAGCATTGACTTGTGTAATCTAACATTTTTTTTTTATAGCTTATTTAGGAGAGAATATTGCTGCTTCCTTATTTGTATTTTTCCTATTTACAAGTTAGATATTTGTGTATAAATAGGATGTATATAATCTCATTAAAACACAAGAAATAAAAAATTCTTTCTCCCATACCTATCTCTGCTAATTCAACATGGTATCAGAGCAAGGCCTCTTTTTTGGCATTTTTAAAATTAGAAATAGGTTAGAAATTTTTAGGGTTTTTTGGCCAAGCTTCTCGGCAGCCCATCTAGGATGGATTAAACTATCACTGCCCACCTGAGAAGAAAGAGATACAGCTGATCGGCCATTCCCCAAATTTTGGTCGCCATCTGGTGAAACGCATGGTATCACGTGCCGATCGTAATTTCTGCCCTTTCCTCACGCACATAGGAGTGCATGGAAGCTTTTCCAGCGAGATTTTATCTGATCGGACTCATCACCGGCGACTCTTCTGTGTGCTGCGCCTCTGCCCAACGTGAACTTTGACCTGGTTTTTCTCTTTCACGAGTATTTTTAATACTGTGGACCGATTCATTTATTTTCCTATCTCAGATTAACTTTTGAAGGAATATTCTGCCTTTTGTCCATTATTATATTTGTTGTCTTGCGTCTGATTAATCATGGTTGATGGTATTAAATCACGAAAACGAAATTGTCCCCAATGATAACCCTTTTTGCAAATTAGTCCAGTTAAGCTTGATGGCACTAATTACATTGCTTGGTCAAGGTCTTGTCTTTTATTTATTAAAGCTAGAGGACTACAAGGATATCTTACTGAGACTAAAGCCGAACCTAAAAAAGCTAGCCCTACCTACGATAAATGGGGTTCTGAAAATTTCCTAGTCATGTCTTGGCATATTAATTCTATGCAACCCCAGATCTCTAGTGGGTATTTGATGTTGGATGCTGCAGCAAAAATTTGGCAGACAGTTTCCCAAACCAACTCTCAACATGGCAATGATACACAGGTGTATGAGTTTCGGAATAAAGTTCAAAGCACGAAGCAAGATGAGATGATGAATAATCAATACTATGCTGAATTGAACATTTTGTGGCAGAAACTTGATTACTATGAAGACTATCATCCCAAATGTGAGGCTGATGTGGTAGGACATCAGAGGAAGGTCGAGAAGGGACTTATATATGATTTTCATGTAGGGTTGAATATAGAGTATGATCCAATACGGATTCAAATCCAGGGAGACCTTATTAGAAACTCAAAGATGTGTCATGTTAACTATTGTTTCCGTTGAGAAAGCAGGTCTTCTAACTTCTTAACCTACACAAATTACCCAGACCTTATTAGAAAAAGATAACTTAGTTTGTGATCATTGTAAAAAGCCGAGACATACTGAGGAAACATGTTGGAAGTTGTATGGACGACCAACTAGGGGTCGCGTTGGTAAAAGGATGGATTCAACTAGACCTATAGCACATCAAGCTGAAGTAGTAGCAGTACCTAAAGCATCTTCTGTTGGGAGTCTCTCTATTGGAGAACTATAATCCTTAAGGCGTCTTTTGTCAAAACTTGACCCTCCATCCACCTCAACTGCTTCTTTCAATTTTGTGCAAACAAGTATGGGCCTTCTTACTAATTCTGTTGATGATGATTCTTGGATTATAGATACAAGAGCAAACAGACATATGACAGGCTCTTCTAATAAATTTTGAACTATTCTTCTTGTTCTGATAAAGAAACTGTTCGCATTACAGATGGTTCTTTCGCACCTATTTCTGGTACAGGTTCTTTCAAGTACACATCCACCATTAATTTAACTTATGTTCTTCATATTCCCAATTTTCTTGCAAACCTTTTATCTGTTAGTGTTGTTTCAAAAGCTCTCAATTGCAAAACTGAATTTTTTTTCCTACTCATTATATCTTGCAGGATCTAAGAACAGGGAAAACGATTGGCTTTGGTAGATCGCATAATGGTATGTATCTTCTCAAAAAAGGTTGCAGCTCTCTAGCTCCTACTATCACTTTAGCCCTGTTAGGAAATCATAGTAATGCTAGTGAAGAAATAATTATGTGGCATAGGCAATTAGGGCATCCTTTTTTTTAGTTCTCAGAAAATTATATCCTAGTCTTTTTGAGTATTGTCCGTTGGAGTCTTTATTTTGTGGGCAATTAGAGCATCCTTTCTTTTCAGTTCTCAGGAAATTAATATCCTAGCCTTTTTGATTATTGTCTTTAAGAGTCTTTATTTTGTGATGCTTGTGAACTTGCTAAACCTGCAAGGATTTCTTATAATTCTCATAATAATAGAAGTTCAGTTCATTTCATGATTATTCATTCGCATGTAGGGGTCCCTCTATTATTCTCATTATCTGGTTATAAATGGTTTGTTACTTTTATTGATTGGTGTACTAGATTAACTTGGGTTTACTTGTTAAAAGCAAAAGATTAAGTGTTTTCTTGCTTTAAATCTTTCCACAACATGATTAGTACACAATTCGATGCAAAGGTTAAAATCTTGCGAACCAATAATGGAACAGAGTATATGAATAGCATCTTTCAGGCATATTTAAACTCCAATGAAATCATACATCAAACTAACTATGTGGATACTAGTGTTCAAAATGAAATGTCTGAAAGGAAAAATAGGCATTTACTAGAGGTAGCTAGATCTACTGGGGAGATGTTGTGCTTTTCTATAGCATGTCTCATTAATAGAATGCCCCTTAAGACACTCAATTTTAAAAGTCCTATAGCAACTATACATGGTAATATCTCATACACTGTTCCTCCAAAAGCATTTGTTTGTGTCTGTTTTGTACATTACAGGCATGAAGGCAAATTAGAACCTAAAGCCCTGAAATGTGTGTTTGTTGATTATTCTACCGCTCAAAAAGGTTATAAGTGTTATCATCCTCAATCTACAAAATACTTTGTGAGTATGGATGTGAACTTTGGAGACATTGAGCCTTATTTCTCCCAAGTTCCTCTTCAAGGGGAGATTAGGATAGAAGAGGAAGCACCTTTAGTTCCCATGTTTGTATCTGTTCCTGAACAATTTGTGAATCTAAACACTACTGATGAGCAAGAACCTAAAAGGGTTGACTTGATAGGCCAAATTTAAGGAGGTAGAGTCTTAGAGAAAAGATTAATTGCATTGTGCCTGATACACCTGGTCAACCGTCGACTCTGCAATCACCTCCTGAAAATCCATGTGGTAAGTCTTCTATAACTCCTGGTTCTAATTTTGATGCAATTCCTTTTGTTAATATTTTTTGAATCGGATCCTGTAGTTGATGTTGATTTTCCCATTGCTCTCAGAAAAGGGGTTAGAACTCGCATCAAACGTCCTATATCCCAATTTGTTTCTTACAACTCTTTATTTCCTTTGTGTTATCTGTTTCTATTACACAAAATTGGCAGGAAACATATTGCGATCCAAAATGGAAAGCAATGGTGGTGGAGATGAAAGCATTGGCAAAAAATTAGGAATTTAGTACCCCTTCATTAGGGAAGAAACCAGTGGACTGCAAATGGGTGTTCACAACAAAACACAAGGCAGATGGAACAGTTGAAAGGTACAAAGCTAGATTGGTGCAAAAGGATTTACTCAGACCTTGGGAGTGAACTATCAAGAGACTTTTGCTACAGTTACAAAGATGAACACCACTGGAATCTTGTTGTCATGTGCAACCAATCTGGACTAGGGCTTGCATCAATTTGATGTAAAAATGGCTTTTTTGCATGGAGATCTAGAAAAAAGAAGTATACATGGATATTCCTCCAGGCTTTGATACTGAGAAAACTAAAGGTAAGATTTGCATATTGGAGAAGGCATTGTACGGGCTGAAACAGTCACCTAGAGCATGGTTTAATAGATTTAGTAAGGTGATGATTTCCTTTGGTTATTCTCCAACTAATCAGCTTGCAAATGTTCTTATTAAAGGGCTTAACAGTAAATAATTTCATAATTTGATATGCAAGTTAGGCATGTGTAATATTTATGCACCAACTTCAGGGGGAGTATTGACTTGTATACACTAGAATATTTTTGCATAGCTTATTTAGGAGAGAATACTGCTCCTTTCTTATTTGTATTTTTCCTCAGTTAGACGTTTGTGTATAAATAGGATGTACATAATCTCATTAAAACACAAGAAATAAAAAAATTTTTCTCCCATACCTGTCTCTATTAATTCAAAATATGGGCTAAAAACAATCCCAGGATGCATGAGATCACAGAAAAGTAGGCAAATATGAAAAAATAAGACAATTTAAGTTTGAAAATTAGCTGCAAGCCAGAAATCAGCAAACCTCCACATGAATGTTAATATCTAGAAATAGATCTAGCATGAAGCAAACCTTGGAGGAAAACATGGGGCCACATAGTCATAAATATCTCCAAGCTCTTCTCCAATCTAAATGTCAAAAGAAAAAGAAGAAAGGCACCAATTGGAATTGGAATTAGAATTTGGCAGTAAGAGTACATAGCACTTGGCAGGCAAGGCAATGCAAGAAAACGTCATGCAGAGATTAAATCAGGTTAACCATAACATAGAGATCAAACTCAAGGGGGAGCAAGAAAAATACATAGATCTGGTACATGCAATAGTTGCTTTCAGAACTCCAAAACCAAAGAATATGAATGAAAGCAATGCACAAGGAAACACGTGCATGCATAGACAACGAAGACACACCACAAGCCACCCTATGTATGTGACAGCAGAACAAGCAAAATAGACATGGACCAGTGATTAATATTTTATTTAAGCACTAACTGCAGAACACCTATAATATTTCCACAAAAGAGAAGGTTAAGTCCTGAGATTCTATAGTAACTAAGGCAATTTTATGGGAATATTATAATTCCAGGGAACCAGCATCATCTCCATACACTCAAGAACATAAACGGAGCCATAAGTCTTTTCATGCATCGACAATTACTTAAGCTGATTATAACAGTGAAAGCACTTAAATGGAAAAAATAAAATCCAGAGTACATATCAATTATTATATCTCCAAGATTAAAAAGTCAAAACCATTATTAGAGTCAGCTGCTCCAGTACTCAATGAAGTTTACATAAGAAGAGGACATGCTAAGCTAATATATGTAAAAACTTTTTCAAATTTAGATAAAGTGCCAGAAATTTCCATCCAAAGAAACTAGAACAGATCATAAATCCAATATTAATGTTGCATGATTATAGTTAAAAATAATACATACCACACGAGCTTCTTCTAAAGCAGCTTTATGGTCTTCAAAAACAAGCTGATAAAGAAATGACTATTAGAAAAATGCATAATGTATTAAAAACAAAGGAACACTGATTCATGCATAAGACTAATTAAGAAAAGAGTACCTCTGTGAGTAGCCTATTAAAGCGCCCTTCAACTGCCTTCCTAATTTCCTCATAGCATTTATCCTTATAACCCTTTCCCTGAACCTTTAACTTCTGTTGTGTAAGGTTTTTGGAAGAAGCCATTGAAGAAGTAGATTTTCTGCAGTCCATTAGGAAACAACTAACTAACATACAGTGATGTTTGCTTCATAAAACAAAGTTGCTACAGCTCAAAAATGGAAAAGGATAATATTAAATTTAAAAAAAAAAATCGACGATTAGAAAAGGCAATTGAAACCAATTATTAAGCAAGGACAGAAAACTGAAATAGATAAAAGACAGTTACTTGGCAGATCTACGAGGATTTGCAATTGTTGCCATTGCACCCTCTCCGTCAGCCTCGGCTGCCTCCTCAGCAACTTGTTGATCAAGAATCTCTTGCATTTCAACCACCCTTGAGGGAAAAATAGTAAAATTGACCAGTTACTTTCTTCCCCTCATTCCACGGTTCCTTATTTTGGTAGAATTAAGATGAATATGCATGTATGCAAATTTTCAACATTTTTAAAAAAATTAACTATTACATGTCACTTTATTCATGATCAAGTTAATTTTATAAAGGAAAAAAGAGGACAGACCTTTTCAAAAAAAAAAGAGCAGATGCAAATTTTCAATGGAAAAAATAAATTGCTCTTAGTTTTATAATGACAATAATAATGACGGAATGCTTTCCCTAATAGCCTAGACCAATTACTGTGCCATGGATTGCTAAGAACTACTTTATGGGAAAGAACGAAGAAGAAGAAGAAGAAGAAAAGGATTGTTTCCCGGATACTTAGCTGCCTATTATACATGCAATAAATGGAGGCCTGAGTACTTTTTTCAGCAACATACCTTATAGCACGAACCAGTGTTTGTGGGCTGCAAAAGTACAGTACATAAACCTTCATTAGAATTCAGCAGGAAACAAATCAATAGGCAAGCAAATAATACACAAGTGTGTATTTGTCAATGTATGTACAATCTCAGGTTAACTGCTGAAAAAATGATGAAATAGATATAAGTACAGAAAGAATGGAGAAACCCTCAACTTAATAATAAAGTAGGCAATTTGTTTTTAGGCAATTTACTTTGCTGAGTATGTACGTACTTAAAGAAAATGTATATAATCCTTAAGAACCATAAAAGTGGAATTATGTTCCTAGCCAAAGTTGCTTCTTTCCTGTTCTACCAACTATATAACATCAAGTATCATAGTTTTAGCCCTTTAAGATTGCTCTCTAAAGATGAAAACCAAAATAGAGACACTGACATCATCCAAAGAGTAAATCCATTTCCTTGGACATAATTTTCCTCTTTTTTTATGAATAATATTTAAAATGAAACCAAAATAGAGTGGCATTGTCAAAAGAGTAAAGTTCATTTCTCCTGACATTGTTTTCCTTTTTTTTTTTTTTTTGTTTTGGATAAATAAAGTTGCACATATTAGAGAAGATCGTAATACATCAACAAAGGGTTCGGTCCAATTTAAGTGCCTTTTTAGACGCCAAATAAAAGGGAATGTTAGGAAAATCCTATTGATTGCAGATTTCTCCAGATCTCCAAGATAAGAATGAAAAAAAAAAAAGGGCTCAAATGGTAGGATCCTTCCCAGAATGAAAGGGGCAATCTCTAAGAATGGGGATAAGTATTCCTCCTTGAAGTGAAATAAAGGGAAAAGAAAAATTAGCAAACTAAAGATTTTCAATCTCTATTCATAATTCAGCAACCCTTCAAAGTGATAATATCAAGCTAAAAAAAATATCTTATTCCAAAATAGCAAACATATTTCAACCTGATGAATGATCCTCAAAATTAGCTAGGCAAAATTATCATCCAATACCTATGAACACCAAAAACCATTTCTAAATGTACAAAAGAAACAAAGAAAATAAGAAATGTAGAAAGGAGAGGGAAGAAAATACTTCTATTGGCCAATGTTTTTCCAAAGAACAAAAAGCCTTTATCAGTGGGGTAACTTTTCTAAATGAAATAATTGACCTCAAAATCAACTTGGTCTCCTTATTGATGTTAGAGTGGTTTTTCCCTCCTTTGACATGAGGGGATAGAATTTGTGGGATGCTATGAGAAAAGCAGAATCAGAAGTGACACAAAACAGTAGCATGTTGAATAAAATTATTAAATGAAAAATACAACTTCCTACTTTGACCCTTGCAAAGGGTTGAATCCTGTGCACCAAGGACACCCTTTTACATGAAACATACAATTAATGTAGGAAGAATAATTGAGAAACCAACCACATGCCAAAATATGCGGCTGAAGAACTGAGACACTGTCAGTTACATAAACAGAAAACTTCAAATATGGACATCCTAATAGATAAGAATCTTTATACCTCTCTTTTGCCAGTTTGTAGAAGTTGGATATATGACCCCATAATGTCTTCTCAAAGGTCTCCCAAGTTCGGTCTACATCTTCAAAATATTCTCTGGGCAGTATATAGACAAGTCTTTAAACCCCAAGCTAAAGTATAATACATAGTAAAACATCAAGAGGCAACAATTGATAATTGCAAAGCTTCCATTTTCATGGTTATCATTATTGCCATCTCCAAAATTTTTTTCTAATCACATTTCAGCATGTTCTAACCCACCATGCCACAATTAAACCATCCTTCACACTAGTACAATTAGAAGCCATGAACAATAAAAGTATAATCATTTTTTTTGTAAGTAACAAAAATAGATTGCCATAAAAGAGGAGATTTAACACAAGCACATGCTTGGTACAATTAATAGACTTTAGTTTCTGCATAAGTAGATTGGAAAAGAACAGATAAGCTACTTCAGAATATAGCTTCACCATCAAATTCTAACTTCCTTGGTACAATGAAAATAGCATTCAAGAGATGGAGTTGCTAACCAATTCTCTTTGACATTTTAAAGATTTACTACATTTAACAGGATCATCTGCCGCCGTAAAAAAAGGGCGGGAAGTTACAGGTAATACAAGAAAAGTGGTTTTTTAACTAGTATAGATTTCCCATTTTGCCAAAATGAACATTGAAAAAGTATACAGACCTTAATCTGCCAACCTCTTCTTTGTGAGATGCAGCAGCTGCTAATGCAAACCTTCGCTTCCCATCAAGTGCTGTTAACCTCTATGACAAATTGATGATAAAAAGGCAAAGAACAAGTTATAAATAAATAAAGTCTTTATGAATCATTTATATGACACACAGAACTTAACACTATATTCAATATTCATCTGCCATGTTTACCTCATAAGTGTTAACAATTTCTTTATCATCACTCAAAGAATTGCGTGCCTCAGCTGCTTCAACTGATATAGACATCATACCCTCAACATCCTAAAGAGTATCAAGAGAATAGTTGAACAAAAACCATACCAAAAAAAAAAAAAAAAAAAAAAAAAGAATAGGTTGAAAAATTGATAGAAGCTGAAACTCAAGCTTCATAAGCTACAGCTAACAAGAGTGTGTTACATTATTACCAACAAAAACCATCACATAGCAAAGACCAACAACCTTTATCCAACAGGGTTAAGTCAATGCCTTGTACTAAAATTTGCAAAGACAGTTTGCTAAATTCTCATCAAGCTATGTCAACCAGACCTGAGTGGTGGTACCTTGCAGATGGCAATTCAGGATGCAGCATAATATATAAAGGAGCACACTGAGTAGACATAACATTGCATTTGTTCTTTTAACTTTATCAAATTCTCCAATGTAATAATTGTAACTAAAAACTTTTAAGTGTTCAATAGCATTACCCACCTTCAAGGTTGTATTTAAGTTATTCCTTGCATTGCTAAGGAGCTTTATCTGATCATGATTATCAATCAAGTTTTGACATTCTAGACAATACCTGAAGCATAAGCCAGTTATAATTACACAAAATGCAGAAAGCAACCCCGCATATCTTGCCAAAAACTAATAATATTATTAATAACAATAATACTAAATAACTAAATTGTTTGTCATAGGTTGCCTTGTCAAGGACATACTTTTCAATGGAAATAAAGTTCTGACGAAGCTGGTTTATTGTTGTCTGAGAAGAGGTGAGTGCTTTCAACCCACATTGTGCTTGCTCAACCTACATTTCACAACAAAGCATCAAAGTGTAAAAAACCCAACATATACAATACCCAATTATCAAGCAGTATCCAATTATCAAATTTAGCCTTTTTCCAAATCTTTTGGAGCATCGATCCTCCTATATACCTGCTCTGCCACCATTGTACTGAGTTGAGCGTCATTTGCCTGCAAACATAATTCATTACCAAGATACAGATGAGTATTACCCTAACTGCCAAGATGACTTACAGCAATATGGAAAAATCCAATTGCTTCGTGTTCCATGAATGCAACCACATTACAGAAATTAACAATAATAATAATAATAATAATAATAATAATAACAATTGCAAGTTCCCATACTATCAATAAGCTGCGAGGTATTAATCTTTAAGTTATAAAAACAAAACGAAGATCCAATATTCCACCCATAATCCAAATGCAAAACCTTCAGTAAAACAAAAACCAGGTATGAACATAAAATCAGAAGCATGTAAACTATACATGATGATTTACCTGAGAATAATGAAACGAAACCCCAAGTTAGGTAAAAAATGATTTGAGTTCCAAATTCTGTTAACGACTATAGAGAGTAGGATTGGAACGGTACCTGTTGGCGCGTGATGTAATCGGCCTTGATAGAGGAAATGGACTGGAGGAGTTCAGGAAGCGGCAAGAGCTTCGCCACCTCGCGCACGGCGGCTTCCTTGGCTTCGATGCCGAGATCCTCCACCATCATTTTTGCAGAACGATTATTGTTGAAGAATGAAGTGAAATTGTTAATTGATTTTTAAGGATCTAATGGGAGAAATGGAAGCAAAATTATGAAATTCAGTGCAAAACCGTTTCAAAGGTAGAAATTAAAATGCGGCGTCGTTTTTTTTTTAACGAAATGAGGAATTTATTTACCCATTCACTTTGCACAGATCAATCAATCAAGACGTCAACCTACTATATTTGGCTTATTTTCACCCAAGAAACTAACGCAAACGCCCCTTAAAAAGGTCATGACTTTAAAATTGTCTCCGTATATATACAGCTGAAATAAAAAAAAAATTTAAATTCTTGTTTTTGTCCAGTGCTCTATTTGATTAGATATGTATGCCATGATGCACGCGCACTGATAATAAATTAGTCGTAATTTAAAGAGAAAGCTTCGACCATTCTCTTTGTTCAGTATTTTATTTAATTAGATATAAATGACGTAATGTACATGCATAATTGATAAACTAGTCGTAATTTCACGTGCAGATATTAATTAATATTAATTAATTGTTTGAATAATTATTATTATTGAATTATTTTTCAAAAATAACTTCACTCCAAAACCTAATTAGAAAGAGTTTTAATAAACCCTTAAATAATAACAAATTAGCCTCATCTTTTATTTATACAAATTGATTGTTCAAGATTTTAAAATATATACAGTCATAGTTATAAATAATAATAAATTGGCCTTATCTTTTATTTATATAAAATTTATTGTTCAAAATTTTAAAAAAATATAGTCATATTTATTTTAAAATCTTATTTTGAAAAATATGTAATGTTTTGAATACGTACATAATAAAATCTGTATGCAAGACTATTATTTTGAAAAATCTATAATGTTTTAATTTATCTAATACCATTCAATGATGTATTGATATGATATGAAATAAGGTGCTATTGATTAATTAAAATAAATAATTTTTTAATAAAAAACTTATAATTAGTTTGAGATAATGAGATATAGCCAGTATTGTTCTTTTTTTTTCATATACACACCAATAAATAGCAAAACAAAAAAAAAATTAAATATCACATTACCTACGTATAGATAAAAACTAAAAAAAAAAATTAAAAGCTAAGTCAACATATAAATTCATAAAAAAAAACTCCCCAGATTAGAGTGCTAAATTAGTAGAAATTAAATAGAGATTTACAAAAAAAAATACTAATATATATATATATATATATATATATATATATATATATATATATATATATATATATATATATATATATTGTGGGTTACTTCTGCATTAAGATACCAACAAAACTTAGAAATTTTAGTGAAAAACTAAAATTAACAATCCATCTGGAGCTTGACCCAATTCAATCTCCACCGCACATCCATTCCTGTTTATATATTTGCAAGATGATGATCAAAATATTTCCTATTTATATATTCTTGATAATACAGGAATGATAAACTGAGATGTAGAAGATGAAGAAGACAAAAATAAAGAAATTAAAAAATTGATGATAATCATTCAATTTGGATGACCAAATAAAATGTGCTCCTGACAATGATATAAAATTAATTAGATTGTTATTAATTAGGACTGTTTACCTTTAAATCAAACTAAAATTTATTATTTTAAAATTTAAAAACCGGAATGAAATTATTTAAATATTTAAAGGCAAGCATCCTTATCCAAAAACTATAAAAAAAAAATAGAAAAGAATTAGAATAACAAAAATAAAACACATAAAACATAAAGGAGGTGACCAATAATAATGAACTCTTTACAAAAAGCAATACTTCATTTGCCAATCAAAAAAATGGTAGAAGATGAAAAATAAATAATAAAAAAAAAATTTTTCTTTGTCGTTTCCATCTGCTTTTATATATGTACAAATAATTAGAAAGGGAAAGTGGCACATTTTGATTCACTATCATCTTTTTCATCTTCGTTTTGCTGCTCAAGAGATTTAAAGTGTCTAATTTGCCTTAAACGGTTGTTTTGCAGGTGATAAAGTATCCAAAGAAAATAAAAAGAAATTCAAATTATATATACTAAATTGAAAAGAAAGAATAAAAAAAACTTGCTAAATTGAAAAAAAAAAAAACTGCTATTCAAATAAGAAATTAAAGAGATGCTCTTAAAGCATAGGAGAGAAAGAGACGATGAAAAAAAACACAATGAGATGCCGCTAAAGTACAAAAAATAGAAACATATAAATATATATATAGTAGTAGACATATATGTAAAGATACAAATAAAAATAAAATTGCAATTCATTTTAAATGTAATTATCTAGTTTTCTAGTTAAATAATTTAAAATTTTCAAACTCATAATCATCTAAACATATTGTACTAAAATAATTATAAATAAATTTTGATTTTGAAAATATATTTAATAATCAATCAAGTTGTAGAAAAATAAATTAAAATTTTAAAAATTCATAAAAAAAGAAAAATAGAAACTTTGATGGAGAAAGAGCATTGAATTTTCTCTTTGTTTTAGCTTTTATATAGATATATAAATTTTTAATAATTTTGAGAATTTAATTAATTATATTGAAATAAAAAATTAAATATTTTTTTATTTTATGTTTATGATTTATTGTAAAATAATTGTTTATTTATTAATGTATTATACGTATTTAGTATAGTGTGTCCTAAGTCTGTAAATATCTTGCTTTTTTAAAAATTGTCATATTCTGTATGTTCTCCTATCTCGTGTTTTATGTCCGCAAAACCTAGCTTATGGTATATGAGACTACTGATATACACCAAGCTAATCAACTAATATTTTTTTATTTATTAAAAAGTATTTTTTTTTAATTTTTTATGGCTTTTTTTATTAACAAATGATCAGAAATACTCACGTTACAACTAAAAACATACTTCGGTAGTATTAGTAAGTCACAGGCTATTAATGTATTTATCAATAGTTGTCACGCCCCGACTCTAATCACCAGAGGAATTGTCCGCTTTGGTGTAGTCCACGGACGCCCTACACCTCAGTGTAGTCCCCGCATGCCCTACACCTCACGGTTTTGTCCCGCAGGTGAAATGGGAAACTTCTCAGGAGGTCACCCATCCTGAGATTTCTATTAAGCGAGCACGCTTAATCCTGGAGTTCTTCCAACTCTCCAGCCATTCCACCAAAAGGCGCCTCTAATGATTAGTTTCCCCCTTTTCGATATATGATTCGATTCATTCCTGTGTCCCACATTCCACTACCCTAACTAGCCTGTCATCTTTAGGATCGCTTTGCCGGGTCGGGATGTCACAGGCCCACCAGCTTCCGCATGGTTCGTCCTCGAACCATATATCTACTGGAGGGGGTCCGGCTCTGATACTAGGTGTAGGGCGTCCATGGACTACAACAAAGAGGACAATTCCTCTGGTGATTAGAGTCGGGACGTGACAATAGTGATAATAATTTTGAGAATTTAACTAATTATATTGAAATAAAAAATTAAATATTTTTTTTATTTTATGTTTATGATTTATTATAAATGATTGTATATTTATTTAAAATATTAATGTATTATATTTATTTAGTATAGTGTGTTCTAAGTGTGTGGATGTCCTATTTTTTAAAATATTATCCTATCTTGTATGTTCCTGTATCTCGTATCTCATATCCGTGAAATCTAGCTCCTGATATATAAGACTACTTCATCCACCAAGCTTATAGATCAAGATTTTTTATTAAAAAAATGAAATATTTTTTTAAATTTATTTTTACGTCTTTTTTTTATTAATGAATGATCAAAAATACTTTCATTACAACTAAAAATATATTTTTGTCATCTTGGTAAGTCACACACTATTGATGTATTTTTCAGTAGTGATAATAATTTTGAAAATTTAACTAATTATATTGAAATAAGAAATTAAATATTTTTTTTACTTTATGTTTATGATTTATTATAAATGATATTTATTTAAAATATTAATGTTTTATACTTATTTAGTGTAATTTCTCCTAAATGTGTGGATGTTCTACTTTTTATAAAATTATCGTATCATGTACATTCTCGTATCTCGTATACCATGTCCGTACAACCTAACTCCTGATATATGAAACTACTCCATACGCCAAGCTAATCAACTAAGATTTTTTTTAGTATCAAGAAAAATTAATTGTTTTTTAAAAATTTATTTTTGTGTCTTTTTTTATTAATGAATGAAAAAAAATTATTATCGTTACAACTAAAAACATATTTCAGTAGTCTTGATAAGTCATTCATAATCAACCAATTTTTTTCTTTTATTACCAACAAAAAATAAAGTTTTTTTCTTAATTTGTTTTTTTTTTGTCTTTTTTTTTTAAAATCTGAATTTAAAATTCTAATATTTGTCATTTTATAATCCAAAATACTGCCAAGTGGCAAATTGTGCTATTCACACTTACGTAAGGTAAACTACTTTCCTTTTATATATATCGATAGTTTTGGTAAGTCATTCGTAATCAACCGAGGTTTTTTTTATTACCAAGAAAAAATAAAGTGTTCCTTCATCTATCATTTCAAACCGAGACCCGAGGTTCAATTCTAAATTCTAGGCTAAGTTGCATGAGACTTTGTGTAGATGGTTGCACTTTAGTATTGCTTATCATCCTTAGACTGACGTTAGTTTGAGAGGGTCATTTAGACTTTAGAGGATATGCTTCGTAACTGTGTTATAGAGTTTGAAGGCAGTGGGGAAAAAATACTTGTTCTTGATTCGGTTTGCCTATAATAACAGTTACTAGTCTAGTATTCAAATGGCCACATTTGAGGCATTGTATGGTAGGAGACGTAGGACACCTCTCTATTAGATAGAGTTGAGTAAGAGGAAGATCATTGGGTCAATTTGATCAGAGATACAAATGAAAAAGTTCAGTTGATTCAGAGTAGACTAAAGGAGGCTTCAGACCAGCAAAAGTCTTATGCTTATCTTAAGAGACGAGACATGGAATACACACTGGGTGATAAGGTCTTTCTTAAGGTTTCACCTTAGAAGAAGATCCTTAGATTTTCTAAGAAAGGGAAGTTAAGTCCTCAGTTCATTAGTCCATACGAGATTCTAGAGCGTGTGGATCCGTTTGCTTATAGACTAGCTTTGCCTCCTGAGCTGGACAAGATCCTATTACATATTCCATATTTCGATGTTGATTAGATATTGGTCAGATCCTTCTTATGTGATTTCTTCCGAGGCAGTTGAGATTCAGATAGATATATCTTATGAGGCATAGTTGGTTCAAATCTTAGCTAGAGAGGTTAAGGAGTTGAGGAACAAGAGAATATCTTTACTTAAGGTTTTATGGAGGAATCATAAGCTAGAGGAAGTTGCTTGGGAGAGAGAAGAAAGTATGAGACAGTAGTATCCACAGCTTTTCTCAGGTAATTTTGGGGATGAAATTGGCTAAGCGGGAAGAGTTATCACATCCACATTTTCATAACATATCATTAGCATGCATTAAATTACTTTTAGAGTCCAATTATGCTTTATTATGAATTAATTATGATTCTGGATTATAGTGACTCTGATAAATTACAGCGTCGTAGGGGCATTTTGGTAATTTATAGTATCATGAGATTGTGTTTAAAAACACAGTATAATATTAATATGTTAGTTAATTATTATACCATGCATGTATGTGCGTTTGCGTGTGATTCTAGCCTTTAAATTCAAAAGAGAAAATAAATTACAATCATTTTATAATAAAGACAAATTAAGGATAAGACAAACAACATTACTACACACTAGAAGCCAAAAGCCACACCATATTTTTATTTAAAACCCAATAATGTCACATCATCTTCTTATCCTAATGTAATCAAACCACATCACTCTTTTATCCTAGGTAATCTCAATAACCAATTAGAAATAAGTGTTTATAGTGCCATACTACATAACATCACCCCCCATGAATTCACATGCTTCAAGCATGTGAATAAAAATAAATCACATGATCATTTGTTGTAAAAACCAACACACCACATTTCCATTTTACTTAAAAATCCATGCCACATCACCTTTCTTCTTCTTCTCTTCCTATTCTTCCTTCACTTGATTCTCCACTAAGCTCCATCAATGACTACCACCTTCTAGCCCTCCAAACGCCTCATTAAACATTGTATTTTCAAGAGATTTTCTAATATTTTGCTCCTCTAAGAAAGACTACAAGAATATCAAGTCATTTTTCCAATATCAAGATTTTTGGTAAAGTTCTTAAAGAAATTAAAGAAAAGAATATGTTGTATTTCTTTCTATTGTGTTAATTGCAATCCCTACACTAGGTAATTTATATACAAGAATCTCTCTAGAATAGGAAAATAATTAACTAGGAAAGTCTAGTTAACTAGGAAAGTAAATCAATATTGATTATAAGGATTTCAACACTCCCCCTCAAGTTGGCACAAAGATATAACACATGCCCAACTTGCAAACCAAAGGATGAAACAACTTGCTACTCAAGCCCTTTATGAAAACATCAGCTAGTTATTCTTTTGAAGTCATATAGGAAGCATTTATGGAACCTTCAACTATCTTCTCTTTTATAAAGTGATGATTAATTTCTTTCTATTTAGTTCGATCATGCTAGACTGGATTATTCACTATACTGATGGTTGTTTTACTATAAGAAAACAAGGATGTATCAGTTGTTTCGAACAACTTTAATTCTCCCATCACTCTATGCAACTGTAGAAGTTCACAGATTCCTTGTGCCATAGCTTTATACTCAGCTTCTGCACTGGACTAACAACAACAGTTTGTTTCTTGCTTCTCCATGTGACCAAGTTTCCACCGAGAAAAACACAATAACCTGCGGTTGATCTTCTATCATCAAGAGAACTAGCCCAATCTGCATTTGTGTAGCCTTTTATTTTCAAATGGCAATTTGTAGAAAATAACAATCTTCTACCTGGGGCTGATTTTAAATATCTCAAAATTCGATGCACAGCTTCTAAGTGAGATTCCCGAGGGTCATGCATGTACTGACTCACTAGACTAATAGCATAGGTAATATCTGGTGTAGTATGGGAAAGATAAATCAGTCTCTCAACCAATCTCTGATGCTTGCCTATATCAACCAGACTTCCTACTCCAGCTTGAAGCTTGTGATTAGCTTCAATGAGTGATTCTGCAGGCTTACATCCTAACATATTGGTTTCCTTAAGGAGATCAAGAATGTACTTTCTTTGAGAGATAAAAAATTCCTTTTTCAGATCTAGCAACTTCAATTCCAAGGAAATATCTAAACTTTCCAAAACCCTTAATCTCGAACTCCCTAGCTAACCAATTTCTCAAGTGAGTCATTTCTTCTTCATTATTCCCTATCACCACTATATCATCAACATAAACAATAAGTAATGTGATCTTACCTGCATGATGTTTAATGAACAAAGTATGATCAACATCGCTTTGAATGTACTCAAAAGAGAACACGGCTTCACTAAATCTTTCAAACCATGCTCTTGGTGACTACTTTTAGCCCATATAATGACTTCTTCAGCTTGTAAACTAACTTTCCCTCTAGTCTTGTCATCAGCAAATCTAGGAGCAAATCTAGCTAACCAATTTCTCAAGTGAGTCATTTCTTCTTCATTATTCCTTGTCACCACTATATCATCAACATAAACAATAAGTAATGCGATCTTACCTGCATGATGTTTAATGAACAAGGTATGAACAACATCGCTTTGAATGTACCTAAAAGAGAACACGACTGTACTGAATCTTTCAAACCATGCTCTTGGTACTGCTTTAGCCCATACAATAACTTCTTCAGCTTGTAAACTTTCCCTTTAGTCTTGTCATCAACAAATCTAGGAGCAATCTCCAGATACATCTCTTCTTTCAAATCACCATGTAGAAAGACGTTTTTAACATCAAATTGACGTAACTCCTAGTCAAGATTGGCTGCATAAGACAATGAAATTCTGATAGTGTTCATCTTGGCTACAGGAACAAACGCCTCCTGGTAATCAACCCCATTGGTCTGACTAAACCCTTTGGCTACCAATCTAGGCTTGTACCCCTCACCATCTGCCCTATGTTTAACTGTGAATACCCATTTACATCCAATCGGCTTCTTTCCTGGTGGAGGAATTACAAGATCCCATGTCTTATTTTTTTGCCAAAGCTCCCATTTCCTCAGTCATTGCAGCCTTTCATTTTGAGTCCTGTAATGCCTCTTGCCGATCTTGCAGTATAGAAACAGAAAAAACAGACAAAATAAAGGCTCTATAGGAGGAGAATAGAACATTATAGGAGATAAAATGGGATATTGGGTGTTTAGTGCGTGTTTTAACTCATTTTCTAAGAGTAATAGGAATACAAGATCAATATCAACGGGATTAGAATCAGGATTAAGAACAGAATTGTAACGCCCCATTTTTCCTGTGTTTCAATAGTAGTTTACCGGTCTGTGAATAGTACCACCGGTCCGGAAGTCGGTATTATTTTTGGTCCGGAAAAATTACTATTTATGTTTTATATTTTATTTAACATTTTTGGAGCATGTATGCATGATTTTTATGGGTAGAAAGTAAGTAAGGAATATTTTTGGAGAATTTAGATAATTAGTGAATAGTGAATTATGGTGTTATATTAAGTAAGGAAATTTGAGCAATTATTTTTTATGGAGGAAATTTGAGGAATTATTTTTATGGAATAAATTAGAGAGTTTTGTGGAGACAAATAATATTTTGAAGGAATTTAATTGGAGAATATTTGGAGAAAAGACCAAAACACCCTCCACTTTGGAGAAAAGACCAAAATACCCTTTAGTTGCTTTATTAAAGGCAACCATCAATTATTGAGCAACAAATTTTCCTTCTTCTTATCCTTACACATTTTCTCCTCCTCCTCCTCCTTCTTCTTCTTCTTCTTCTTCTTCTTCCTTTTCTTCAATTCTTACTTAGTAAACACTTAGTAAACACATCAAATTCACCCATCCAACTTGATTTAAGTACTAAATCTTAGAGAGTGAAGCTAGAGAAGTCATTTTTGGTGACTAATTTCAAGGAATTTGGTGATTTTCCTACTTGGGTCAAGTAAGTGATTTTATGATAATCTCATTATTTTTGGGTTTAGAGTTGTCTTTTAGCATATACATGCTTAATCATGCTCCAATTACTTCTTTTATTTGTTTTCTTTGTTTGATTTTGAGTTTCTTACATGTAGAGGGTGGAGAGCCTTCTCACAAAGATAAGGGCAAGACCAAAGCTTGAGAAGCTTTGATTAAAGCTTGTTTTGAAGGTTAGTATTCATAAACACACTTACCTTACTCAAATTTTTGATTTTGTGCCTTTATGCTATTATGTGGATATTTTGGGATTTTGTATGAAATGATTGATTTGTTGAATTTTGGTTGCAATTACATGCTCTTGGGTGATGTGTGATGACTATTGATGTTGTGGTAGACATTTCTACCTTGTATCTTTGTTGTTCATGTTCCTTTCATGGCTAAAGTAAACTGAATTTGGGAAAAACGGGTTATTGAGTGAGATTAAGGACCATTTTTCGATCCTTTCTAGTTTCCATTTGTCTCTGAGTCCTTCATAAAAGTTGTAGGTCTACCTCTTAGCTTTCCAACCCATCCTCTTGTGTCCAATTTGGAGATATATAACTAAAATTATGGCTGAAACATCCAAACTGACTCTGTTTATGTCGGGCCACATGCATCACTGAATTGAGTGCCCATTTTGACCACTATAATGATAAGATTAGGTTCTGAGTTCTTCATAAAAGTTGTTTCCCTGTGTCTTGCGACTTTCCTCGTTCTAAATTGGTTTCATTTGAGTGTTTGGTTAAGTAGGAATTCAATAAACATTGGACTTGGTTCCGCTGAATCAGGTCTGGTCTGTTAGTTTGTGTTCCTAGCTTTGTTTTGTTTTCTTCCATATTGATCTAGGCTATGATCCCTTCATAAGATTTGTAGAATTTTGTCTTAGCTTTCTAATGACTCTGATTTCATTCAATTTGGAGACCCATAACTTAAGTTATGTTTTAAAAACACAGCAAGGGTCAATGTTACTTTTATGCTGAAAATTTTCTACGTTAAGTCATTTTGTTTAAGTATGAGAATTTTTATGAATTACTTAAGTTTAAATTAAGTTTTTATTATGAGAAGACTAAAGAAAATGAATTTTATGAGAAATGTTTTTGGGCTCTAATATACTTGGTGTGGATTTGATGCATGATTTGATTTTATTATGTATGATGAGCATGCTCGGCATTTGATGCCATTATGATAAGAAGCTATGATCATATGCTAGGCATGTGGGTGTCTTATGTTAGGGCGGACACGCTCTATATGTTATGATAAGGTTGGCGACCTAAGGCCATTATGAATAAGTTATGACAACTTATCTGCTTCTTTTTCTCCTAAGTGTATGTGAGCCCTTGTTAAATATTTTTAAGGAAGTGAAATAAATGAGATCACATTATGTTAATAACTCTTAGTTTACTATAACTTATTTATGATATTCAATGAGTTTCTAAAGCATGATGTGTTGGTGTACATATGTAATACATGTTTAAATTTAAGGATTTTATGTATATAAATGATTTTTTTTTTAAGTATGTTGTCATCACAACATTGATTTGTTGTGTTTATAAGCACCACTGGGTTTTATACTCAGCGCGTTGATTTTATCACGCGCAGGTTGGGGATTGTGCTTGCTGCTTAAAGACCTAAAGAGTAGCATCAGAGCTGAAGAGATATTTTGGTAGTGTATTAGTATTTTATGTAACGAAAAATTATGGCATGTATAAGTATTGTATTTTTGGAGACTGTATTATTTAATTTATAAGTTAAGCATATTGTTGTAAATTATTCTGGTGTATATATTGGGAGATAAACTTGGAACTTATTTAATGGTTAGAATATTAGAAGTTGATATGTTTAAATGCATCTATTTAATTGTTGAATATTAAAATGTTATTGAGGATATGAAATGATAGAAGTGCTATTGTGTTGTTATTGGAGTTTGATGGGGTTTGGAGTTTGGATTTGGGAGTGCTTTGTATTCATATGTTTGGCAACTTCTATTTTTAGGGGAAACTCTTGCAGTTTTTCTGTAGGACTCTCCCAAATCATTTTCAAAACAAAATATTCTTACTTGCTAAACTTATGAATACTAAGTCACTTCTAATTCATAATATGATTGTATGGTTTATATGTAGGTTAGGACAATGCCTTCGGCACCGAATGTGGCATCCACAGTCGGGTCTTTCGGGATCGGGCGGCGGGTGTTATAAGAATCAACAGGGATAAAAGAAGACTCATCAGGTTCTTGTTCTTCTGTATTTTCAGGACCTGAATTTGGAGAGGACGATTGAGCAGAGATTTCATGCTCCATGGTTATATCTGTATCACCTCGCCGTGTGTAGGTTGTCAAATCAGGTCTATCCAATCTTACTAGAGTTTCTGTTGGTTAGTCTCTATTATTTTCTATGCCTATAGGAATCTCCCACTAGAAAGGAATCTCCATAGAATTATCCATCACCTTTTCCATCTGACATTTCTTCCCCTGAAGAGGTAGCTAGGAAGGAAAATAAGATTCAAATTCTCTAAAGGTAACATCCATGCTCACAAAGTATTTTCTCGAAGGAGGACGATAACATTTGTACCCCTTTTGAGTATTAGAGTAGCCAACATACACACACTTCGAAGCTCAAGGATCTAATTTGCCTAGATTGTTTTGATGAACAAAACGAAACACAGCCAAAAACTTTAGGAGGTACAATATAAGAGTTTTTTCCTTGAAGAACCTTTAATGGAGTTTTAATGTTTAAAGTAAGAAGAGGCATATGATTTATAAGGTAAGCAACAGTCAAACCCAATATAGTTTAGGAAGATTCTTAAGAAGGAAGCTAACTCGTTACGGACTCGCCATGCTTAGGAAATAGGTGGCTTTGCATAGTAAACATAAAAGACAGAGCTACTTTTAGTAAATGCCTATTTTTTCTTTCAGCTACTCCATTTTGAGCACTAGTATTGACACAACTAGTTTGATGTATGATACCATTAGAATCTAAATAGGTACGAAAATTTGCATTCATGTATTCAGTACCATAATCAGTTCTTAGAATTTTAACATGCGCATCAAATTGAGTACAAATCATTTTATGGAAGTTCTAAAAACACGAAAAAACTTCATTTTCCTTTCATCAAATAAACCCAAGTCAATCTAGTGCAGCAATCATTAAAGGTCACAAACCATCTATATTTAGAAAGAGAAACAGTTTTAGTAGGGCCCCATACATCAGAATGAATAGTAGCAAAAGGTGCCAAACTTTTATTATTAATTGAAGAATAAGAATCCCTAGTGTGTTTGGCAAGTTCACAAGCATCGCACACTAATAAATCAAAAAATCACACTCAGTAAACAAAGTGGGAAATAAACGTCCTAAAACAGAAAAAGAAGGATGTCCTAATCCCTATGCCATTGAATAACCTTATGGGAAGGATTTCTAGAAGTTCCTAACAAAGCTTGACTGCTACCCAGATTTAAAAAATGACATACGTCATCCACCAGATACAGTCCCTCGCGCAAGCTACCACTGCCAATCGTTCTCCCTATGTTCAACTCATGAAATATACAATGATTAAGATAAAAGGTTACTTTGCAATTAAGTTTTTTTGTGATTGGGCTAATAGATAAAAGATTAACACGAAATCTAGGAACATGAAGAACATAGGAGAGATTAATATTGGGAGTACAGTCAATAGAACCTGTGCCAACAATCAGTATTAAGGAGCCATCTGCAATGCCGATTTTGTCGATGCCTCGATCTCCTAAATTACAGAAACTAAAGAACCTATGGAGCACCCTCAAGGACCTATCCTTTAGTTCTTAATCATCCACATTGCCATCACAATTGTGCCTCAAATACAAACTGGGATCTCTGAAAACTAACTCCAATGCATCCGTACGAGAATAACTTTTTGGTTTACCCTTAATACCTTGTCGTGGAGTCCCTAGGTACTTGTTGAGTTCAACTAGGGGTATTCTAATGGACCAATTGTTGAAATGGAAACTCACAAACCCATTATCTTCCTCATCATCTAGATCAACCACCATAGAGAAACTACTCAAAAACTTAAGGGTGAGGTTTGAAAAAGTTTCTTCCCTAATGTGCAACAACTTTTCCAAACCTATAACTTCAATATGTTCATTAATTGTTCCATAATGAGTAGTTTCTCTAAGATGTCCAAATCCATATACCTAGAGGATTTTAGATTCCAAAGTTTGAGAACATCATACCTTTTGGCTTGATCGTCGGTCATTAGAAACTTTGGTGGAGAAGCAAGTGATCATGTCACCCGAGTGATTTTCGGTTGAGGGGTGGTTCTCTTCTTCTTCTTTGGACCCATTAGAGTGATAGGGTTTTTGCATTTGTGAGCCATTAAAACTGCTTGGAGGAGTTTGAGAAAGAGGGAGTTTGGGAAGATGAAGATGAGGGAAGCAATGAAGTTTGAATGGGTTCCCTTGCCCTAAAGTTTAGATTTATACTAAAAAGGGACCCATCAAACATCGCCACTTCGAGCTTATTTTTGCAAAAGGTTATTTTTATATGACCGGTTAATGGGTCGTGAATTAAGCAAAGGGTTAAGACATACTCTATTCACGGGCGTTGCACCTATCGTGATTAGTTCCTCTTCAGTATGTGCTTGTCATGCCTTGCTTTTGTTCTTTCTTTATAAATCCGGGTATTTTTTTTATAACAATCCATCCCGAACTCATCCAACTCATTTAACTGAAGTGGACTCTTTTCCCCGGACACTTTAGAGTCAAAGTTAAAAAATCTAGTGGCCCAAAGTGCCTTGCGTTCCAACTCCACTGGCAAATGACAAGACTTCCTAAAGACTAGCCGAAAAGGAGATGTCCCAATAGGTGTCTTGAATGCAGTTCGGTTGCCCACAAGGCCTCATCCAGCTTCAAGGAACAATCCTTCCTTGTTTTGTTCACTATCTTCTCTGGGATCATCTTGATTTCTGTAGTAGATATCTCCACTTGGCTACTTGTTTGGGGGTTGATATTGAGTTGCTATTCTATATAGGTAACACATATTTCTTTAATAAAGAATCAAAAGTCCAATTATAGAAATGACTTCCTCCATCGCTTATAATTGCCCTTGGAGTCTCATACCTTGAGAAGATAAACTTCTTGAGGAAGCAAACAGACAGGCTTTTTTGCAAGTAGATGAAATTGCAAAAAAGTAGTAAAGAGTGAGTAGAGTATTGCTCCTATAAGGACAAATACCAAAATTGTGTTAACCTACTATTATTTAAATGACAATAAGGAGAATAATTCTAAAAATAAAAGAAATAAAATAAAGTGATTAAAAATAACTCAAGCAAGTAATTGCTGAAAAAGAAATCAAGGATTAAAAGCTACTAGGGATTTTGACTTCACTTAATTCTATCTGATTTATTCTATTAGTTTGATAATCGATTTTAATTGTTCAAGTAGGGGAAACCACTCTAAAATCATTAATAAGCTCTCCCGATGTATTGTTAGCTATTTTAACCCGGTCTAATTACCTATCTTCCAATAGCGCAATCAAACATAAATTAAATCATTAAGTTTTATGGTTTGTTTGTGAATTCATAACCTAAGGTCGTTAACTTATGAAAACCCCCATGAGTCAAACCATATAGCTTCCGCATCAAGTTATTATTCTCATGTAATTTATTACCTTTTTCATATCAAAAACCCTTCTTCTGATAGTGAAGAAATAAATCAATCCAGGGGAGAAATTCTGCCTGGAAGCATTAAATTCAATGATAAATTATACTTTGAACAAAGAAAAGCAAATCTAATATTATAAATTGGAATAGAAATTAAGCTACATCAAATTCCTAGTATGAGAGCTTAGTTCGATATAGTAATTAAATAAAACTCAATCAACGTTGTAAATAATCCCATAAAGAATAATAAACAAGAAGAAATTTTAGAAATAAAAACTAGTCAACGATGAGCTTGAGCAGCTTTCTTGAATTTTGACGTCAACTTGAATACTTGAAGTCTTAAAGAGAGAGAAAATTTTGTAGAAAATAATAGAAAAGGAGATGAATATACAATGAATGGATTCGGCCGCTGGTGTATGTATGAAGACCATTGATGAGCCCAAATCAATAGTTTCAATTATTTCCTCACCCAACAATATTGCTTTCTGCTTGTGTTCATTTTAAAATCTCACTCAATACCCCTTCCAGTTGTACCTCACTTTTTTCATGGTCATTAATAATCATGTCTGAAAATAAAAAAGTGAGATTTAATCCGTCTTGAAAGGAATTGCATTCTTCACATGTAGGCTTTACTTCTTCTACAGGTGCAATTTCCCATGAAGTTTCCTTATAATCTACCTTGCACTCATCATCTTGATATCCATTAGTTGCCATGGTTGTCAATTCTGCTGCTTGTATCTCCAAATTCTTTTTTGTCTCTTGTTGGATCTTAAAACTCTGGCAAGTTTCATTCATAATTTCCATATGAGATTTAGTCAAGGCATCAATCAAATCCTCTAAATTCTTCTGCTTCTCTTCTTCATACTCAAAATTTGGAGGGTATTGGTGATTCCAACCCTGCAGTGAAGGATCCCAATGCCAATGGTAGTCAAAATCTACCATATCATTTAACATGTAAGTACATCTCCATAGCTACTTTCCAGAAGGTGAATACTAGTTGCCGAAAATCCATTATCTACCCAACTTCTTGTTTCTTCATTTAATCCAAAGTAGAATATGTAAGTGAGATATTTATTTGTAAAATTATGATAAAGAAATCTCTCCAATAATTCATTCAATCTTGCCCAAGCAGTATAAAATGGCTCCGAGTGTTGTTCACTAAAATATGTGATTATTTGTCGATGAAACATCTCAAAATACTTCGCAAGAAAATAATGAAAAAAAAATCAACAGAAACAAAGAAAAAAAAACTACAAATAATATAAACAAATATTTCAATGAACAAAAAAATTAAAATAAAAAATATCTAAATTAATAATAGGTTAATTGGTATTGATATTGGTAATGCCAATCCCCGGCAACAGCGCTAAAAACTTGACAGGCTTTTCCGCAAGTGCATGAAATCGCAAATAAGTAATAAAGAGTGAGTAGGGTATCGTTCCCATGAGGATTGTATACCAAGTACTAAAATTGTGTTAACTTACTATTATTTAAACGACAATAAGGAGAATAATTCTAAAAATAAAAGAAATAAAATAAAGTGATTAAAAAGAACTCAAGAAAGTAATTGTTGAAAAGAAATCAAGGATTAAAAGCTACTAGGGATTTTGACTTTACTTAATTCTATTCGATATATTCTATTAGTTTGATAATCAATTTTAATTGTTCAAGTAGGGGAAATAACTCAAAAATCACTAACAAGCTTTTCCGATATATTGTTAGCTATTTTAACCCAGTCTAATTATCTATCTTCTAATAGCGCAATCAAACATGAATTAAATCATTAAGTTTTATGTTTTTTTTTTTTGTGAATTTACAACCTAAGATCATTAATTTATGAAAACCCCTCATGAGTCAAACCATATAGCTACCACATCAAGTTATTCTTTTCATATCAAAAACCCTTCTTCCAATAGTGATTAATGAAATAAAACAGTCCAGGGGAGAAATTCTGTCTGGAAGCATTAAATTCAATAATAAATTATACTTTGAACAAAGAAAAGCAAATCTAATATTATAAATTGGAATAGAAATTAAGCTACATCAAATCCCTAGTTTGAGAGTTTAGTTCAACATAGTAATTAAATAAAACTCAATTAAACTTGCAAATAATCCCATAAAGAATAGTAAACAAAAAAAGAGTTTAGAATTCAAAACTAGTCAACGATGGGTTTGAGCGGCTTCCTTGAATCTTGACGTCAAGTTGAATACTTAAAGTCTTAAAGAGAGAGAAAATTATGCAGAAAATAATAGGACAAGAGATGGAATATACAATGAATGGATTCGACCCCCGATCATGGCTAGTCTCCCTCTTTGTATAGACTTTCTGGAATATCTCCGTGTTCGTTTAGGAAAATGAATCTCTATTGAGTAAGAAATCTTTTAGAGATAGGAAACTATTTAGGCTTTGTATTTCTTCACAATTAGGACTCTTCCAGCATCTATATAGGATTTAAACTTGATTGGCACGTAAAAAAAAAATCTCATGCGGGTCCATGCAAGCGGCACATACTAGATTTGTCATTTTCGGCCTAATATGAAGTCAGGCATTCAGCACGGGCGTGCAATCTAGCATGGCTTGGGCGTGCTAGACTTTGAACCTCTATTGAATTTATCTTGAACACAGCACAGGGGTGCTAGATAACAAACCCAGGGCGTGCTTCTTGTTGGAAATCTTGAACAAATGATTACTTTTGATCCTCTTTTGCATTTTTGGTTGGTTTCCTATAAAAATCGTACAAAATTCCTCGAGATCAAGTGAAATATGATTCAAGGAAGCTTTAAACAAAAACATAAATAAAACTAAATAAAAACTAATTAAAGTAATTAAAAAATACTAAAAATCCTCATAAAAACTATATTAAAAATACTATAAAAATAACACTTATCACAAACTACTACTTTTGAATAATTGGTCGGGGCAGCCATTGCCTCTACCCACTTCCTAACGTTGTCCACTATGACAAGAATATGTTTGTTACTATAAGACGAAGGAAAAGGGCCTATAAAATCTATCCCCCAAACATCGAAGAGTTCTACCTTAAGAATTCCTTAAAGAGGCATTTCATTGCGTCTTCTAATATTTCTTGTCCATTGACACCGATCACAAGACTCTACAAATCCTTTTGCATCCTGAAAATGGTAGGCCAGTAGAATCCACATTGAAGGATTTTCACGGTTGTCTTGGAAGGTCCAGCATGCCCTCCACTTGGGGCGGAATGGCAATGGAAGAGTATGGAACTAACTTCATCTTCTGGAATACATCTTCTTATTAGGCCGTCAGCACACCTCCTATACAATAGTGGATCTTCCCAAAAGTAGCTTCTGGCTTGAAACAAGAACCTTTTCTTTTGGTTATAGTTCAAGTCAGGGGGCAAACTTCTAGCTACTAAGAAATTGGCGAAATCTACATACCATGGAGTTTTTTGAGTTAGAACTTGGAAAACCTGTTCTCCAGAGAAGGAATCATTAATAGGAACACCTTCATCGTCTCCCACACCTTCTAGCCTCCGGATTCTAGAAAGGTGGTCTGCAACGACACTCTTTACCCCCCTTCTTGTCTTTGATCTCATAATCAAAGTCTTGTAGCAATAATATCCACCGTATGAGTCTCGGCTTCGCTTCCTTTTTGGCAAGAAGGTAGCAGATTGCTGATGGTTAGTGTAAATTACTACTTCTGAACCAACCAAATAGGGACCGAATTTGTCTAGTGCCACACTACTGCCAGGAACTCTTCCTTCGGAGTCGCATAGTTTATTTGGGCATCGTCCAAAGTTCTGTTAGCGTAGTATATCACATGAGGTTCATTTTCCTTCATTTGTCCTAGAATAGCTCCAAAAGCATAGTTGCTAGCGTCACACATTAACTTGAAAGGTTCTGAACAGTCAGGGGGCTGAACTATAGCAGTAGAAATTAAAGACTCCTTAAGAGTCAAAATGTAATGCCCCATAATTTCGGATCTTAAACTTGTATTATTTGATCGGGTCATGAATGATATCATCTGAGAGGGAAATAATATTTTATTTGGACCTGAGAAGGATATTGTGGATAATTAATATTTATGGAGTTAATTAGACTTTATGTTACTAGTCCTAATTAATTTAAGTTAAGGTACAAAATTTTCATGATTAATTAAATAATTAATTATTGGTGAATAATGCTTTACCGGTCTGTGAATAGTACCACCCAGCTTAAAAATTAGTGTTTTTCTGATCCAAAAAAATAGAATAATAGTTGATATTTTTGATAATTATTTGGAGTATGTATATATTATTTTGTTGGGTACAAAATAAGTTATTAATTTATTTGAGAAATTAAGCAATTAATGAATAGAGATTTGTGGTATTTTTTAGAAATTAGAAAATTGGAAAGTTAAAATTATTGAATCAAATTAATGAGATTTGTGGAGAAAAATATAAATATGAGGAATGGTTGTAGGATTTAATCTTAGCCTTCGAATTGAAATACCTCGACTAAATCCACACCACACATTAGACAACTTCCTAAGGAAGTTGTCCAATATTACAAAAGTGCCCCTAATGGCATAAAAAGCTCATTTTCCCTCATTTGTGCTAACTGTCCCTTTCTCTTCCTTCTCCTCTCTTTGGCCAACCACTCCCCCTCCCCTTCTCTTCATTTTCTTTCATTTCCTACTCACCAATCACACTACTTACACCTAATTAAACCTATTCAAGTTTTAGTTCTTGAAGATTTAAGTTAATTCTTTGGATTTTGGCTTGTACAGACTAAGAAATTTAGAGAATTATTCCACGTTCAACTTGATGAGGGCGAGAGTGAAGCTATTTGTGAGGATTTTCTAGCATATTTGAAGCGCTTATTAGAGGTTAGTTTTTTCTAATTTCTCATCCTATTTAATTTTTCTTGCTTTTAATTTCATAGGGTTTTATGTTGAATTCTGGGATTTTGCTAGATTTGGTATAATTGATGAATGCTAAGTGTTTAAACATGTTCTTGGGTTACTATTGACTGTTATTGTAAGCTTGATTTAAAAGAGAACTATTTCCTCCTCCATTCCTTAAAAGAGGCCGAACTAACCTAGGGTGGTAAGACTTGATTTTTCCTCTTTTTAATTAATGAGAATACTCTCAATTTATTGTTGGTTATGTGTTTAAGTATTTGGAGTTTATCTTGCAAGAATTGCTTATGTTGCTAATTTTTCCTATGATCTTGAGCATGATAAATTGGTGGTTTTGTCTTTAAATCATGTAGTTGGGTAAATTGATTATATAAAGGGTTATTGGGGTTTATTTAAATGTGTTAGCATGGTTAAATCAATAAGAAATAATTTCTTTCACTTTGCCCTTTGTATGGCCGAACCTAGGAAGGACTTGAGGTTTGTTTTGCTTTTTAACTTACAGTACCTCTTTTAGTTATGATGATAAGCATATGGTTATGTGTTGGTGATCGTACCTTACTTAAATCTTTAAGAATGTGATTTTTTCTACGACTTTAAAATTAGGATTTTGATAATGTGAGATGAATTTATATGAATTAAATGCTCTGTCATGCTATCTATGGCTTATATATAATTCCTTAAGCTTACCTGGGCCCTAGTGCCGGTCCAACCTATAATTTTGGATCGTGGTAAAGTTGGTATCAGAGCATTGGTTTATAATTCTAGAAGTAACTGCGGAGTATTTCTGTCATGTTTTGATGTAGTTTCACTTTGCCTCTTAAAATTCCAGCGTGACCGCCTTTAAAGTCATATTATTAGAATTAGACTAGGGATATAATTGATGTTAGTAGGATAGGACTTGTTATGTTTTTGACAAATTTTGTCTTATGCTTTGAATTTCAGCATGATGAATACCAGGAGAAGAGCATCCGATAATGTGGAGCAAGAGGCTCCAGATGAAGCCTCTTCTGGGCATCCAGCTCCCGCTAGACAACGAAGGGGTAGACCTGCTAGAAATGTAATTAATCAAGAGGAATGAGTTCAGGAAAATTGGAAAGAGGAAAATATAGCTATAAACTCCCCTTGGAAGTAAACAAATTGATGACTGGACTTCAACAGGCCATAGCTGCTATGAATAACATGTTGATGTAGCAACAACAGTTCTTTCAGGCTCAGCAGCAGCAACAGCAGATGCCTCCTCCCATACCTAATCTGATAGCACAGCCATTTCAGTAGGCTTCGCCTCCCATTTTCCCGAGGGCTGCTAATGATGCTCTTTACGATAGGTTTATCCGGTATAAGCCACCCAAGTTCACAGGAACTGAGGATGCTCACTCGTTTTTAGCCAGAATAGAGAGTTTTTTTGTTGAGTTAGGCTGTGCTGATGAGAGGTCCATTGTATTTGGAGGCCCATTGTATTTGCAGGCCGTAGGATGGAGGGTATAGCTGTTATGACCCGTTTCCATGAGCCGGACCGACATTACCCAGGTAAGCTCAAGGCCCCCGAGGCCTGTAGTAAGCCTAAACCACTGAAATTTAGCCATATAAATATGAATTTCAAACATTCAGTCCATATTGCTATGCACAATAAATCTCATAATTATATTATACTTTGGCCCAAATGTAACATCTTAAATATTTTATAGTTTGGGCCCAATTATAATACAAAACATCCTCCATGTGGACAGAATCATGCATTCACAAAAATAATAACTAAACCTCCTCATCAGTTTATCGGTTACAATTCTACAGCTGAGGAGTTCACTAACAGATAATATAAATATATTTTAAAACATATAGCTACATAATTTAAATAACTGTAGATTCTAAAAGTTACTTTTCTAGCTCTGCGGGGAAGGAGACAGAGCTTTAACTGGAACAAAGAAGTGTCTACTTTCTGGAAAAGTTAAACAAAGAAATGTGAGTCTAATAATGAATTGTAATTATTGCATAACACAAGCATTCACACGAAATGCTTCCTATATTACTAAAATTAACAATCATCCAATCAAACAAATGGTACATCATCAGCACCCACAAATAATCACACCTTCAAGGAATCAAACACGTGGAGATTGGTCAGTGGCATCACCGAAACCCCCAATGAGCCGTCCTCACACATGGCCCATCTGTTGGCTCAAGGGTCAAAATCTAATCTCGAAATTTTGATGATTAAAACAAAACAAACAAATTTAAATTATATTATTTGTGCTAATAATATTTTATGTAGAATACATATGGAAAATAATAAACAAACAAGGCAAGTCCTACAAATCCAAAGTGTATGAAGACATCCGAAGACCCTAGCGGTTAGATCTTTAGTATTCATTGTAGGATAGAGAGAAAATTCAATTATAAGCACAAAAACAAATTTTTTCTCTCATCAAAATTATTTTTCGAAAAATAGATTCTTCAAAAGAAATCTTTTCGTCAAAAAGTTGTTTTCGAAATTCCTTTAAAAGAAATCGAAATGTTCAAATTACCTAAAATTAAAGAGATTATGTCTCTAACGATTTTGGTAATAAAAATAATAATAAATCTTATGCACTTCTTTTTCGGAAACAAAATCCTCTTTGAAGATCTAAGAATTTTAAATTTTCTTACCTAAAACAAAGAAAGATCTTATTTTTTCGTTTTAGTAAGTAGAATCTTTTCGAAAAATATCTTTCAAATAATTGCTTTCGAAAATCTTTTTATTTAAGGAAAGAAAGATCGTCTCCTATTTTCTTACCAAAAGGATAAAACGATTTTTTGGTAACTAAGATTTCTGTATCTTCTAAATAAGGAAAGTAAATATTCTGATTTGAAAAAGAAATATCCACTTTCTGAAAACGAGAGTCACAAACCTCTCTAGAAAAAGGCTTTTTCATTTTTTTGAAAAGAGTGGAAGAAAGAGTTTTCGTTTTAAGAGTATTCACCTATTGATCATATCTTTTATCTCTCAAAACTTACTCTCTACCCCCTTATTTTTTTTCATCTTTATACTTTACATTCTTATCTTTAAAAGAGAAAAGAATTTTTATAACAACTACTTTTGAAAAATAGTTTTGTTTTCTAAACGATTTTCTAATTTGAAAAACTGTTTTTCCTATGCTTATATTTGCATTTCTGTCTGTCTATCTAGATTCTGTAATCTTTAGTAGACAGGTTTTATTTGATAAACATTTATGTAATAGCTTATGTGAGAAGCTATTGTGAAAGACGTTATCAAGCAACCTTCTCCGTGAGAGAGATTCTAATGTCTTGAATTGAGTTTTTGTACTCTGCCAAAAACAGAAAGGGTTGAAGTTAACTAGAACCTTTGGAAAATCTAGTGGGATAAATAGTAGATCTAGGTGTTGATCTATTGCCTTGTACTGTTCGTTTGTCTCTTACCCTTGAAAAGAGATAACATAGTTGAGGATCTCAAGATGAGTCTTGGGGAGTGGATGTAGGCGAGTTAGTTCCGAACCACTATAAATCACTGTGTTGATCTTTTTAATTTCTGAAGTTTTGCTTGATACTACTTTACTCACACTTCTGTTTATATTCTAAAAATGCTAAAATTGTTAATGGTTTTAATGTTCTAAAACTGAAATAAGTCTTATCTTCTCTGAATATTAGAACTCTAGAATTCTGATAAGTGAATATACCAAGTTCTAAATCGTTCTTCAACTTACAGTATATTTCACTACTTGGATTTCTAATCAGTTTTCTAAACTTGATCAAAGCTTTGTGAAGCAGTTCTAATTTCAATAACTGTCTCTCACACAGTCTTATATGATTTTCTAAACTTTATGAGGAAGTTCTAATTACAATAGCTTTCCGTCCTAAAACAATTCTCATGTTGAATAAGACATTGTGAAGCAGTTCTAATTAATAGCTGCACTTTGCATAGTCGTTCTATTTTTCCTGAATAGAACATTGTAAGGAAATTCTAATCCATAATTTATTCTCACAAGTTCTTTATTTTTCCATTGCACTTAGAATTCTGTATTTTGTTTTTAAAATCTAAAATTTATATTTTTAGAAAACCCAATTCACTCCCCCTCTTGGGTTGTGCCATACATATACGGGACCCATAATTTGGTATCAGAGCTTTGGCTCTTGACTTACCAAAGCTTAACCGCTTAAGAGATAAGATCCCATGGCAACCTCACTTCCTCTTACTTCGTTAGAAGGTCAATCTGTTTCTGGACCTCCTTTATTCAATGGTTCTAATTACTCTTATTGGAAAAGTAGAATGGAAAATTTCATGAAATCAGTTGATATAAACTGCTGGAGGAATGTCATTACTGGTCCTCGTATTCCTATGAAAATTATAGAAAATGAGAGTATTAGAAAAACAGAAGAAGAATATACAGATGCTGATTGGAATGATATTGCTATAAATACAAAAGCTATCAATATTCTTCATTGTGCTTTAGACGCAACAGAATACAACAAAGTGTCTGGATGTAAATCTGCGACAGAAATTTGGGAAAAACTTAAAGTTACCTATGAGGGTACAGATAGAGTAAAGGAATCCAGAATAAATATCCTTTGGAGAGAATATGAAATGTTTAGTAGGAAGGAAGGAGAAACTTTTGCAGAGTTAAATTCTAGATTTACTAATATAGTTAATCCTTTGAGAACTCTCGGTAAGGAAATTTCAGAAGATGAGCTTGTTAAGAAAATCCTTAGAATTCTACCTAAAAAATGGGATTCTATAGGAACTGTCATGAATTACAAAGAGACTCCTGTCACTTATGATTATCTTATAGGAACTATTGTTTCAGAAGAAATGAAATCTTCTTTGACTGTAGAAGATAAGAAAAAGAAAGGACTGGCTTTGAAAGTAGTTTCTAGTGAAGAAAATTCTTCCGATCTTGATAGTGATGATTTAGCACTCGTTGCTAAAAGATTCAAAAAGTTCTATAGAAAGAGTGGAAGGCCACAGAAAAAGTTTATTAAAAAGAACTTTCCACCCAAAAATGGTAACTTACCTGAGAAAGAACCTTCTACAGTGGTTTGTTATGAATGCAACAAACCCGGACATATCAAGCCTAATTGTCCTAAATTGAAAAAGAAGTCAACGAAAGAGAAGCTGAAGCAGGCATTCGTAGCTGCTTAGAGTGATTCAGATAATTCTAATTCTGAAAGCCACAGTGACCAAGAAGAAATAGCTAATATTTGTTTAATGGCTACTATCAATTCTGACTCCAAAGAAATCAGCACTCTGATGTCAACACAGGAAGCTGAAATCAATGAAACAAATGCAACGGTCTAGAAGCATGAAGAAAGCACTATAAGTATTTTTAAACCTGAATCAGAAAATGATCTTCTAGATACTTACAATAATCTTTGCAATGAGTTTGAGAAGCTTGTTAGAAAGGATAAAGTTCTAAAGAAAGATTTCAGAAAATTAAAATCTGAAAGTAATCATTTAAAAGATGTTTTTTATCAAGAAGTTACATGTAAAGATCTTATCACAGAAATCAAAGATCTTAAAAATTATAATAATAGATTTTCTGAAAATCTGACACATCTTGAAGAAAAATGTAAAAATCTGAATTCTGAAAATGAATCTTTAAAAACTGAGATTAGAATTCTAAAATCAATTTCAGAATCGTTTTCTAAAGAAAAGACAAGTTCTAGCTATGATAGCATTTCTAAACTGAATCGTGTTTCTAATAAGAAAAATGCAGTTTCTAATGTTGTGACATTAGAATATCAAAGTTTCAACAAAAAGAAAAATCATAGTAAGCTAAATACACCTGTTACCACTAACCCTCGAGGACCCAATATGAGTTGGGTACCCAAATCTGCTTGATCTTTTCAGGTGTGCCTAAGGAGTGAGCTGAAAACAGAAATGTGGTACATGGACAATGCTTACTCTAGGCATATGACTGGTGATAGAAAGAAGTTCACCAGATTAGAAAAGAAAAAGGGAGGTACAGTAAGCTTTGGAGACAAAGCAAAAGGTAAAATCGTTGGTATTGATATGGTAGGTTCTAATCCTTCAATAGAAGATGTATGCTTAGTAGAATGATTACATTATAACTTGTTAAGTGTTAGATTTGTGATAAAAATAGAAGAGTGATCTTTGAACCTTCTTATTGTGAAGTTCAGAACATGCATGATAATAAAACCTTATTTATTGGAAAAAGGTTTGGAAATATATACCTGGTAGATCTCTCTGATATGCATAACCAGGATATATGTTTAGTTTCTGTTGATAATTCTAGTTGGTTATGGCATCGAAGACTTGGACATGCAAGCATGAACCTTATTTCTAAACTATCTAAGAAAGACTTGGTTCGAGGTTTGCCAAAGTTTAAATTCGAAAAAGATCACATTTATGATGCTTGTCAAATGGGCAAACAAAACAGAACTTCTTTTAAATCCAAGGGCATGGTTTCTACTTCTAGACCTTTAGAATTGCTACACCTTGATCTATTCGGTCCAATTACTCCTTCTAGTCTTAGAGGAAAACTCTATGCATTTGTTATTGTAGATGATTACTCTAGATTCGCCTGGACACTCTTCCTCAGAAATAAGGATGAGTCATATGACATGTTTGTTCACCTTTGCAAGGGAATACAAAATGAGAAAGGATATAACATCTCGGAAATTAGAAGTGATCATGGAGGAGAATTTGAAAATTAGAAATTCGATGCTTTTTGCAATGAGTCAGGAATCTTCCATAACTTCTCAGCACCTAGAACACCTCAACAAAATGGAGTAGTGGAACGCAAGAATAGAATACTTCAAGAAATGGCCAGAACCATGCTAAGTGATTCTAAACTACCAAAGTATTTCTGGGCAGAAGCAGTTAACACATCTTGTTACATTCTAAACAGGGCTTTGGTAAGATCTAAACTCAAAAAGACTCCATATGAGCTATACAAAGGTAGAAAACCAAATATTGGTTATTTTCACATTTTTGGGTGCAAATGCTTTATTCTAGATGACAAGAAAAATCATCTTGCTAAATCTTATGAAGGTATTTTTCTGGGATATTCTAGTAATAGTAAAGGATATAGAGTATTTAATAAAAAGACTCTAGTTGTAGAAGAATCTATTCATATTGTGTTTGATGAATCTGACTCTACATCTAGAACATTAGAAAATGATGATATTGTAGATTCTAATCATGAAAAGCAGAATGAACAATAAGAACAGCCAGAAAGTGAGCAGAACACTGATAATCAGGCTGAACCAGAAGTTCAACATGAAGATCAGAATATAGTTGAAAGTCAAATGCCAAAAATAGAAAATGAAGATTCTCAATTACCAAAAGAATGACGATTTCATAAGTATCATCCCCAAGAAGACATTATGGATAATCCCTCAGAAAGGATGATGACTAGAGCTCAATATAAAAGATATTTTGGTAATGTTGCTTTCGTTTCTCAATTAGAACCTAAAAATTTAGAAGATGCTTAAAATGATGAAAGTTGGATTCTTGCTATACAAGAAGAGCTAAATCAATTTGTGATAAACCAAGTTTGGAAACTTGTTTCTAGACCTAAAAACCATTCTGTTATTGGAACAAAATGGGTGTTTAGAAATAAGCTTGATGAACAAGGTAATGTTGTGAGAAATAAAGCAAGATTAGTGGCTCAAGGGTACAACTAAGAGGAAGGCATCAATTTTGATGAGACCTTTGCCCCGGTTGCTAGACTTGAGGCCATTAGTGTGAATACTCAAATTTTGAGGCTTAAAAAGCCTGTCTTCCCGGACTACAAATAGTCCAGCCGGACCGGAGGCCATTCGGAAAGTTCACCGAAAGTATGCCAATATGGTACTTGAAACGTCCGGAAAATTACGAGGATCGCAGAACTGGTCCCGGAATATTTTTTGGAGGTACGGAACTCCCGAAAAAGCCTTTGGAACGAAAAACTAGCGAGTGGACAGGATAGGGTGACAGCAGTCGCCGTCCACGGTGGCGGCGCCCGCCGTCCGCGGTGGCGGCAGCCACCCTCCAGCCTGGTTTTTCCTATAAATACAGCCCCGAATCGACAGTTTTAGGGACTCAGTCTGTGTTGACGGACGCTCTCTTTTCTCCTACGCTCCTTGCGGTTCTTCTACTGCTTTTCTGCATTTAGTGTAGGCTTTTATTACTCTGCTGTTGTGATATTTGGTCACTTCATTAAATTAATTTTAATTAATATTCCCCAAACGAGGAGCTTAATCTGGAATTTTCAAGCTGAAGCTAAGAAGCGGCTGCCGATTAACTCAGGTAATAACGAAACTCTGCCCATTTAATTTCAGCATTTTGTGCATATTCTCTTCTACTCTAAATTCTAATTAAATGACTGCATTCACACCATCGTCATTTTTGGCAGCAAACTACCTTAAGTAAATAAGTTTAGGCTAAAATGCCCGGTTAATCAATAATCGTGGTATTAATGCTAAAACTCCGAACATATTGGCTAAAGTGCCTAGTTAATTAATAACTACGGCGTAATTGCCTTTATTTCGAACAGTTCGGCTAAAAGTCCAATTAATCAATAATTGTGGCTAAAAGCCTTAATCAATCACGTTTTGGCAACAAATTGCCTACAGTTTAATCAATCACGTTTTGGCAACAAATTGCCTACGGTTTAATCAATTGCTTTTTGGCAACAAATTGCCTATAATTCAAATAACCACAATTTGGCGACTTCACTGGGGACGCATATAATCATTTTGCATAAAGTGGACTACAATTGCTGCATCAACTAACCTGCCCTTCTTCAGGGTATTATTTTGTTGTGCTTTATTTTGTAGGGTACCCCAACAAGAATCAAGTGTTCTTTCTTTAAAAATACTTGATAAGGAAATTTGGACTTAATTGTAAAAATTAATGAAAACATTTAAATTTGTTGATTTATTTGCACGATTGAGAATCTTATTATTTTGTTGTGCTTTGTTTTGTAGGGTACCCCAACAAGAATCAAGTGTTCTTTCTTTAAGAATACTTGATAAGGAAATTTGGACTTAATTGTAAAACTTAATGAAAACATTTAAATTTGTTGATTTATTTGCACGATTGAGAATCTTTTTCTCCATTGCATAAAAAACGAATTTCAAATGAATTTCTTCTCTTCTGTTCAAACTTCTGAGTCTAGATAGCAAGTAGCGCTGATCGGCAGGTCTCCTTGATTATGTCGACGGACAACCAAAGCATCCTCCCTGTTACCGCGAACCATCCCTAATCCTTTTGGGGGTGGCCCCATGAGTATGCGTACTGTTGGACCCACGCGAAACTCTTTGTTTCACATGTGGTTAGGTATATCCTTACTCAAGGTTCAAGGGTCCCTTAATAAGCCAATTTTCTATTTGTGTCATAGCCTATAGAACCTATCCTTTAGGGCTGTATGCACCCAATGACGTGAATCATATCATTAAAACAAATTATGACGTGATATTGTGCGCATTCATGACATATCACCTCATAAACATTAAAAACATTAAAAAGGACACAAAATATTCTTTTTTGTCATGCAAAATTGGACAAGGGAGTCGATCTACCTCACATTCAGCTACCCTGATACACAATACTACCCACAGTACCTTAATCCAGTTACCCTTATCCTTACAGGTACCCACTGTTCGAGTGCCTATCCAAGTTCCAGTCACACCTACAGTGCTATCACCAACCTCACCAACTTCACCAACTTCAACTGCACCAATGGCATCACTTGCTGACATCCAAAATCTTATGGAACAACTGGAAGCCAGAATGGAGGCTAGAATGAATGAGGCATTAGCTGCCCAGAGAACTACCCTAATAGCTGAACTAGGTAGTGGTAATGGAAATGGGGCTTCCACTGCGGGAAGGGATCCTGCTACCTCCAATCAGGGACCTGCTGCTGGACCTACGTCCTCAAACCCTGCCTTTAACCTGGATGACATGCCCTCCAGAACTGCTGCTGAGCTGGAAGCTCAGAAAATGAAAGAAAAACTGGAACTTTTGGAAAGGTCAATCACTGCCCTTAAAACATATAAGGAAGTCGTGGACATGGACTCCTTGTCCTTGTTCCCTGAAGCAAGATTGCCGACAAAGTTCAAGATGCCTAACATGGACAAGTTTGATGGAACCACTTGTCCCAAAACGCACCTGAAAATGTATGTGGGTGCCCTCAACCCGTTTGGCTTGAACAGCGAGCTCCTTGCTCAGTTGTTTCAACAATCTCTGACTGGTGCTGCTTTGAAATGGTTTGTCAGCCTGGATCGGACTAAAATGGGACATTTGCAATGCGTTTAACACGCAGTACCACTATAATATAGAGGTGGATGTTACTCGGAGAGAACTGGAAACCACCAAACAAAAGAGCAACGAACCCTTTTCCTCGTTCCTTACGAGGTGGAGGGCCAAGGCCGCCCAAATGATCAATCGGCCTTCAGAACAAGAACAGGTAGACATAATCATCAAAAATCTACTACCTGTCTACCAACAACAACTGCAAACTCAGTACCTACCAACGTTTCAGTCACTCATTGCTACTACAACCAAGGTAGAGGATTTAATCCAAATGGGTCAACTGAAAGAAGACTCGGGTACCTCAAAATATAAGAAGCCTAGCCAAGCTAGCAAAGTTCACGAAGTGGCAAGTGTCACCCCCACGAATCCTTTACGTGTGGGGAATATGAGAAATGGCAGCCAGTCGAGGAGGACTTACACTGATCTCGGGATGCAAATCCTTTTTGTATTCCGAGAGGCTGTCAAGGCAAATTACATTAAGCCTTTGGAAGCAAGGCCACCACCCAACCCATTGCCGAGGACCTATAAGGCTGATGAATACTGTGAGTACCATCAGGGTAACGGGCACAAGACTGAAGCATGCTGGACGCTTAAGAACCGCATCCAAGACCTGGTGGATAACGGTTCAATCATTCCAAAGAGTAAGCCAAATATTAGCACTAATCCTTTACCAAATCACGGGATAAATGCTATCGTTGCTGATAAGGAATTGATCGATCCTTTCGAACTATTCCTAGAAATGAATGACATCTGTGTCCTGGACCTGAATGACTTATCTGAAGAGATCGATGCGATGACCAGGAGTGGGAGACAGTATGAACCAATAGTTCTAGACAAAGTCCAAAGTAAGCCCTACCAAAGGGCAGCTGAGCCAAAGGAAGACCCGGTACTCTCGCAGTTAAAAAAGACCCAGGCTAGGGTATCAATTTGGGAACTTCTGGCATCATCTTTCCCTCATCGCCAAGCTCTTTGCAAGGCCTTGCGTCAGCTACAAACATCGGTGGAGGTTAGCCCTGAAGTGCTGGTATCCACCCTTACACAAGCATCCAAGATGCAAAGCATTGGGTTTTCCGACGATGACTTGCCCAAGGAAGGAAGCAGTCACAATGATGCACTCTACATTACTGTTCAGACTAGAGAAAAGACTGTGCCCATGGTTCTCATTGACAATGGGTCAGCATTGAATGTCTGCCCACTAAGGGTAGCTAGCTATCTGGGGTTGGAGGAAGCAGATTTCAGTCCATCGGACCAGATAGTCAAATCTTATGACAGCACCCGGAGGGAAGTGTTGGGGGTTGCTACATTGAAATTAGCAATTGGGCCAGCTATGATGGAGGTCCCGTTCCAAGTAATTGATGTGCCTACTAGTTTCAACCTGCTCCTGGGGCGACCATGGATACATCATACTAAGGCAGTGCCCTCTTCTCTGCATCAAAAGGTCAAGTTTCCTTACGAGGGCAAAGTATTCACTATTCAGGGGGATTACTATAGCCAACTGAAGAAGACAAAGGGCCAGCCTCTCTTTGAGGTCAACCCTGAGAATGCCAACCTGCCCCTCTCAGGATTTCAGTATGACACAGTACAGTGCATAAAGGAAAAAATTGCAAACTCTCGAATTCTCTTTGATTTCGGGACGACGCAAATAAACTACATGATTCCTTTAATGCTGAAAATGTCCTATCTGCCGGGAATGGCTATGGCAAGGTCTGGAAAGACATACCCCACACTGCAAGCTTGGGAGTGTCCGGTGAACAAAGGGACCTTTGGGCTAGGTTATGAGCCCACTGATGAAGACCTTGCTGGAAGGACCGAGGGAAGCAAGAAGAAGAGTGTACAGATGCGGCCTTACCTTTTGACTTTGAATGGTCTTTTCTGCAAACCGGGAGAAACAATTCCCTATTGTGGCTTCCCGGAACCATTCTACTTCTCGACAGCTAAGAAAATGCTGCCCGGGCTGGAAATATTTGCTGATGCCTGGGACGATAAGCCAGAGGCAATAACCGAGCTGGAGATAGAAGATCTCATGCAGCCCAGTCTCTTTGACGAGGTTGCAGTTATTACTAGTAATGATGGGAACCAAGACTTGCTGAGCCTGATCAAGCCAAATAAAGGGCCTTTCACCAACTGGTATAACGAGGAGGAGCGCGCTGCTGACAAAACCCTTCCCGAGCCAAACCTAGAGTCTGGACCTGATGCCAAGTCCTGTACTGAGTCTGAGTCTGACCCTGAGTCTGAAATCGAGTCAGAGTCTAGTTCCGAGTCTTCTGTATCGGATTTGGAAAATCCGGATTTTAAATTTGATGTAATCTTTGGGGACGATTCCGTCCTTATCAATAAAAGCTTACAGATCATTGGTTACCCTGCGTGTCAATCTTTCCAAGCATATCCTAGGAAAAATAATGAAAAAGAAATAAATGAAATAAAAAATGAAAAAGAGAAAATAATCATTGGCAAAGAAGAAAATGAACATACATACATTGCATCTGACTGTGTGAACAGGGAACAGATCATTGAATGCTTGAAGAAGTTTGCCGATTGCTTCATATGGAAGGCTAGTGACATCACGGGAATTGACCCAGCAATAGCAGTACACAAGATTCCAGTGTACCCCGAGACTAAGCCGGTAAAACAGAAGCTAAGGAGGCTGAAAACAGAATGGTCCTTGAAAATCAAGGAGGAAGTAGCTAAGCAATTGGAAAACAAGTTCATAGAGCCTATTGCCTACCCAACATGGTTAGCAAACATAGTGCCGGTTCCTAAGAAGGATGGAAAGGTGCGAATGTGTGTCGACTACTGGGATCTGAATAAAGCATGTCCGAAGGACGATTTTCCTTTGCCTCATATTGACTTGTTGGTTGACCGAATGGCTGGACACGAGATGGTCTCCTTGACTGATCTCGCTGTTGGGTACAATCAGATAATGATGCATTTGCCAAACAAAGAGAAGACGGTATTCATCACAGAGTGGGGAACCTACTGCTATAGGGTTATGCCTTTCGGGCTCAAAAATGCCGGGGCAACTTATCAAAGAATGGCAACAACTATCTTCCACGACATGATTCATAAAGAAGTTGAGGTGTATGTGGACGACATGGTTGTTAAATCGAAGACAGCTGAAGAACATACCACAGCACTTGGGAAGTTCTTCCTTAGGCTTCGAAAGTACAATTTAAAGCTCAACCCGGCAAAATGTCTGTTTGGAGCTACATCCGGAGTATTTCTGGGGCATATGGTCAGCCGAAAAGGCATAGAGATTGACCCTTCAAAAGCTAAAGCCATTTTGGAAATGCCAGCACCAAAGACGGAAAAGGAAGTTCGGGGTTTCCTGGGAAGGCTACAGTATATCAGCCGGTTCATTAATCAATTGGCCGATACTTGTGGTCCGATCTTCAAATTACTCAGGAAAGGGGTATCCGTCAAATGGAACGAAGATTGTCAGAAAGCCTTTGATCAGGTCAAACAGTATCTATTATCTCTGCCAGTCTTGCAACCACCAAGGCCAGGAAAACCTTTGCTATTGTACCTATCAGTGACAGAAGAAGCGATGGGTGCAATGCTAGCTCAACAAGCAGAAGACACCAGGGTAGAAAATGCCGTGTACTACCTTAGCAAAAGGATGCTAGACTATGAGCTGAAGTATAATAAGATAGAGAAGTTATGTCTGGCTCTGGTTTGGGCTTGTACAAAGCTGCGGCACTACCTTCCATCCTATACCACATATGTTATCTCTGAATCGAACCCCTTGAAATTCCTTATGGAGAGGCCGGTTCTTGACAGTAAGATGGCTAAGTGGGTGTCAGTGCTCACAGCCTATGACTTGAAATTTGTACAGCGGAAGGCAGTAAAAGGAGGAGCCTTGGCTGACCAATTGGCGGAACTGCCCGTGGAAGATGAAATGAAAGAAGTGGAGTTTCCCGACGAAGATCTCTTGAACGTGGAAAATGACGTTTGGGAGATGTATTTTGATGGAGCTTCGAATTATCACGGAAATGGAATTGGAGTCGTGTTCAAAACTCCTTGTGGAGAATACGTCCCAATCGCAGTCAAGTTAGATTTCGACTGCACCAACAATGAAGCCGAGTATGAAGCTTGCATTAGGGGGTTAGAAGCGGCCCTGGAAAAAGAGATAAAAGTCCTTAGGATTTTCGGGGATTCCAATTTAATAGTCTCTCAAGCTCTAAGGAAGTGAAAAATTAAGGAAGAGCGTTTGGTTCCTTACCTACAACGCTTGGACGAATTGGCTCAGCAATTTGAGGATCTGTCTTTCCATTACTTGCCCCGAGCCAAGAACCAGTTTGCTGATGCCCTTGCTACTTTAGCTTCCATGGTCAATGTAGAGGGGAATCAAATCATTCGACCTTTGATAGTTCGGCTACAGAAACAGCCGGCCCACATCATGAATTTGGTCGATGACAAGCCCTGGTTTTGGGACGTACAGAATTATCTTCAGAACAAGGCTTACCCGGATGGATCCTCGAAGACTGATCAGCGGACATTGAGACAGTTAGCATCTGGATATTTCCTTACTGGGGGAGTTATATATAAAAGAAGTTGGAACGGTTTACATCTAAAATGCGTAGATGAAGGGGAAGCTCAAACTATTATGGATTCCCTACACAATGGGGAGTCCGGTCCACACATGCACGGGATAGCTCTGGCTCGAAAAATCATGAACCTGGGTTATTACTGGTCAACTATGAATGCAGATTGCGTGAGGCACGCGCAGAAGTGCCATGAGTGTCAAATTTTTGCTAAGCTGCAAAAACAGCCTCCGGTCAATTTGAATCCCATTGCTTCACCTTGGCCATTCGCAACTTGGGGCATAGATGTGATCGGAAAGATCCACCCAAAGGCTTCCAATGGTCATCAATTCATCTTGGTTGCTGTAGATTATTTCACTAAGTGGATCGAGGCAGCCTCTTATTCGGTTTTGAATGCCAAGAAGGCGGCGCAATTCGTTCGTACTAACATCCTTTGTCAGTACGGAACGCCATTCGAGATCATCACTGATAATGGGTCCCACTTTTCAGAGTGAATTTTCGGATTTGTTGAAAGAAAAGAGAATCCAACATCATAAGTCCTCACCCTATCGTCCACAAATAAATGGGGCTGTAGAGGCTGCAAATAAGGCTATAAAAGTCATTTTGCAGAAGACAGTTAAAAAGCACAAAGCTTGGCATGAACGGTTACCGAATGCCCTATGGGGATATAGGACTTCAATCAGAACGCCCACCGGAGCAACTCCGTATTCCTTGGTATATGGTATGGAGGCAGTGCTGCCTGTTTAACTGGAAGTTCAGTCGGCAAGAATCATCCGGGAAAGCCAAATCAGCGAAGCAAATTGGGTCCAGAATTACCACCTCCAACTCCTGGGTATTGATGAGAAAAGGTTACAAGCGATCCACCGAACGCAGGTTTACTAGAGGAGAATGGCTCAGCATTTTAATAAGAAGGTCAAAGACTGAAAATTGGAAGAAGGTTGTTTGGTCTTGAAGGAAATTAGACAACCAATCGTAGACCCACGTGGGAAGTTCCTCCCTTATTGGGCTGGGCCCTACATTCTAAAGAGAATACTGTCCAGCGAAGCCGTCATTTTGACTGATTTAGATGGTTTGGAGTTCACGAATCCATGTAATTTAGATCAGTTGAAAAGATATTATGTGTAATTATAATCATTGCATGATGTACAAAAGAGCTACATTAGACCTGATTCTCCTCGAAAAAAAAGAAATTATGTATCGGAGATATGTAGGCAACCGTCATTTTGGGCGCGGTCTAAACATTAATGAAAAAAATCGTTTCATAATTCATTCTTCTTTTGCCAAAAAAAAAAAAGAGGAAAGAAAAGAGAAAAAGTGAAAAAAAAAAAAGAAGAACCCGCTAAGTTGAAAACCCGAAAAGGGCGGCTTAGGCAAAAGTCGGGGCCCGCTAAGCTGAAAACCCAAAAGGGCGGCTTAGGCAAAAATGAGTAGCTCGCTAAGCTGAAAACCCGAAAGGGCGGCTTAGTCAAAAGTTAGAGCTTGAATAAATAAATTGGGAAATGCTTGGAAAGCCCAAAAGTCAAAACTGTAATGTCATTCCAATAGAGTCAAGCAAAAGAGTCCATAAAGTTCAAAAAACAAAAAAATCAAAGTCTAAGTCCGAAAAACATACATCCATAGAAAAAAAAAATCCAAAGCCAAAATTCCAGATAAAGTCGAAAGTCCAAAAAAAATCTAAGTGTCCCGTCGCCTACGTGGGGCAACATCCTCAATGTCGTCTTTAGGTGCTGAACCCTCTCCAACCTCGCCTATCCGAGAAGCCATCACAATCTCCTCATCAGTCCCGTCCGCATCATCGGTGCCAACCTGAGCCCAACCCTCAAGTGCACTCAGCAGTGCGTTCCTCCTTGGCCTCTCAATCAGCCAAACAGCAGCAATGAACCAGGTTCGGTACTCTAGAGAAATATGAACACCGGCAGGATTAGGTAGGGGCCTAACCATATGATGATCTCTAACCCAGGCCTTAAGGATGGCTCGGGTAACACCCGGAGTAATAACTGAATCCACGGAAATGCCATCCACAATCGGAACAGTCTGGTCTATCCCCATCTGCCTTAAAACGCGTGAAGCGCAGTACCACGTGCAATGTGTAAGGCCTAGCAGGTAAACTCGGGTGTGGCGGAAGCTAACCTGGATAAAGCGGGTGATATCATACCAGGAAATGTACCACAGCACCTCATCTGGACCCAACTCAATTAGCCATGAGGTCCATGCATCAGTAGACGGATGAGTGATCAGGATCCTCCGCATACGATACTGAGAGGGTTTATAAGGCAAGAAAGTAGGAGCAGCAACCACTCGGAGGTGGTCCTTTAACCAAAACTGAGTATAGATCCTTTCTATTACGAAGGAATGAGCCAAAAGAAAGAAGAGACAATAAGGAAAAGGAGAAGGGAAAATACCTGGAGAATGATCGGAGAGACAGTCCAATTGTCAAAACCCAAGGCGGCCCTGTTAAGACTTCGGATAGTCTCGGCTAGCACAATACCGCCGATGCAGCCCATGTCCTCCATCTGACGAATCATCGGACAGAATCGTAAATCTCCAAAACCTGGGTCCTTATTAAACAAGAAACCCGCCAATAAGCAGAAAACAAAAGCCCGCATCCTCAGCCTCATTCGGTCTGGGTCATCTAGTCGAGTCTCTGAAAATTCATCAATCAGTGGTAGCAGAATTGTCTTCTGGTCATCCACAACCATGGCCCTAGCCTGTGGCCGGCTGAACTAGAAAAGATTTTCAAACGACCGCATATACCCAATTCTGACCTCATGTCTAACCAAAGGGGCATTGGGATCGCACCTTATAATCTTGCAGAATTCCTCAAAGAGAGGACACATTTCCTCCATCATGGTACCAAATCGAAAAACGTGGGCCTCCGGGTCCCAAAATCTGATGCAGGCCTGTAAAAAATCCCAGTCTATAACTACTCCCCTAAGGGTAGCAATAGGAGATAGACCGTATCTCCCCAAATTGATCTTTTCTACCTTGGAGAGACTCTTAGTCCAATTGTGCATGTTGTGGTTATAAAAGGAATTCATTTTTGAAAAAAAAGAAGAAGAAACTGACTAATTTTCCTACAGAAACTGCTTTTTTGCTCAAATTTCGAGAGGGAATGAGTGGAGTTTGGAAAAAATGGCGTTTTTATAGAAAAATGCGCCTGGAGGCGGCTGCTCCCGCCGGTGGAGGCGGCCGCTACCGCCGTCCTCGGCGGCGGCGCTCGCCCTCCACGGTGGCGGAGCCCGCCGTCGTCGGCGGTAGCACCCGCCGGCCGCACCCGCCGTCGGAGGCGGCTGCGCCCGCCGCCGGAGTCGCTTGCTGCCCCCTTGGTGGCTCCAACTGCTGCCCATCCTACTTTTTGTTTGTTTTTTTTAGGATTCTTCTGTGGTTTCTTGAGCATTTTTTTTCTGGTTAAAGTACAAAAATAATTTCTGGAAGAAATGATAATAAAAGAGTTTTTCACAAAATAATTTTTTTTTTGGAAAAAATTGAAAATTGAAATTGAAAATCCCGTTTTTTTTACAAGTTAAAGTGGATAATCATGCATACATATAAAATTTTCAGTACTAACCAAGTGCATGTACAGTCAAAGTACAGTATAGAAATACAGGCAAGGAAAAAATACGAACAACAACAGAAAAAAAATCTGGCAACAACAACATCAGCGATGGGGTCTCCTCCTCCTCTGATCATCAAAGGCCCTCAGAGTCCAGGCCGAAGAAAGCTCCTGCTCCATCCCGAGAATCAACTCCATCATCTGACTAACCAAGCCGTCAGGAACCTGAAAATAATGCAGGAAACACAAGTCAATATTAAATCTTTTATGAATCCTTTTTGTGAAAGATTTATCAGCCATTACCTCATTAATGGAGTCGGAAGGGAGATTCCAACGATTCACATTAGCCAGGGAAACCTCCTGAAAAGCTAAAGTACCGTTTGGAGTATGATAAGAGATGCTGTACGGAAGATGTAAGTTGGCCAGATTTGGGTGAAGAGACCCAGTAGCATCTGTGACGGCGCGGGGAGCCCTGGAAGGACCTGTCGAACGGCTAGGCCCAGCCCGAGAAGAAGGATCGGTCGGAGGCCTCCTCCCGAAGCCCGAGAAGAATTGGTGTCAAGGGGCTGGGAAGGTGCCGATCTCTGAATGCTATCAAGCCGAGATCCAATGGGCTGCATCAAAAAGACCCTGCAGAACTCGTCATAATCTCCCCCCAGGATGAACTCCATATGTGGAACACCCTCAGTATGAGCATCGGTAAGCGTCATCTGCTTGCCCGCTCGCATGTCCTTGGGAGGGGGATAAGGGACAGAACGACAGCCTCTTATCTGAAGGTCTACTCTCTTGCCCAAGTAATATCGTCTCAAGACGGGGTGCGACAGGACAACTCTCCGCCGAGACAAGGCATCCGATCGCTGGAAGTGGGGATCGGCCTGAATCCAACTCTGTAGACGGGTAGTCATCGCCCCCACCTCAACCTATGAAAGATCCAAATGTGTTAATAAATCCTTTTTATTTAACATATTTAAGAATTGCTAAGCACTTACCTGCTCCAGAGTGCAAGTGTCAAAAAAGGTCCTTAGATCCCTTAGCGATTTTTTGCGCCGAATGGTATGAAGGTTTGATCGGTATCATCTCCAAGCCAAAGGCACCAGTCCCAGCCCAAGATCAGCACGAATGAGCTCTGGGCGAGTATATGGGAAGTACTCGAATGCCCAAGTCTACAAAAAAAAAAAAAAAAAAAAAAGAAAGAATCAATGAGGAAAATTCAAGAATAACAAACAGAAAGACACAAAAAGGGGAATGTTCTTTACATTACCTCCCAAAAGTAGTAAGTCCCACTGACTTTACAGTGGTGCCGGCTCAGATCGCACATGTCGTCATACATGCGGCTCAAAATAGCCCCGGCCCAGTCATACTCCTGAAGGTGGGCCAGATCTTCTAAGCTTTTCAAAATGGAAGGGTTGAATTTTTCCTTCCTGTTGGACCATAAGGTCGAAGCAAAAAGTAGCAGCAATGTGAATCTAGCCACCTTGGTAGCCGTCAGGTCTCCCTGTCTGAATCTAGCATATATGTCAGGGGCTTGGAGGGACAGCCAGCGTCTGGAAACGCTCAAAACTGGTGTGGAAGAACTTGGCCCGACAATCCGAGGCAGGTCTATCCCAATCAGCTCCACCATCCGGTCCGGGGAGATCTCTGTCCTCCAGTCATCATATAACTCGATCGCCCGAGTGGGAAAGAGGATCCCAGAGATCACAGAAAAGTCTGTGGGGGTCATTGTCAACTCGCCCCAAGAAAAATGGAAGGTATTGGTGGTGTCCCACCATCTCTCGACCAAAGCACCCAGTAATTCTTTGTGGCTGCTCCGACCCACGTCAAAATGTCTCAGGTAGTCCAGATGGGACGGGCTAATAATCGCTCCAACTGGGTTGTTGTGGTCGAATATCTCGACCGGAATTTCGCCCACGGAGGTCTCACCCACATCCAATCTAATATAAGGGTCCTAAAAGGTAAAGCAATCTAAGAGTTATTCCTTGGTTCCTTACTAAGGATAATATCTTAGTTCTACCCTAGCATGCATGCCAATAAAACAGTAAGATGCAGAAAAATAAAAAAATAAAAAAGGAGAAAAGTAAACTTACCTGGGCATAGATGCCAGTCACGGAAGCGTGGGTGTCTGTGTCCGCTGTAAGATCGGTGTGCTGTGCCCCGAAGAAGTCATTGAGGAAGTTGAGAGGATTTGAGAGAAATCTTTGAGTTTGAAAGTTAAGAATGAATGTAAAAGTGAAACTTCAGCTATTTATAAGGAAAATAGCCAAAAGGCGGGTCTTCTGGACGCGTCCGATTTTCGCCTTCAAAATTTATTTTTCAGACAACCACCGACTCCCATAAATCATTTTTACGGTTGCTGGTGGGGGGCAACTGTGAATACTCAAATTTTGAGGCTCAAAAAGCCTGTCTTCCCGGACTGCAAACAGTCCGACCGGACCGGAGGCCATTCGAAAAGTTCACCGAAAGTATGCCAATACGGTACTTGAAACGTCCGGAAAATTACGAGGATCGCAGAACTGGTCCCGGAATATTTTTTGGAGGTACGGAACTCCCGAAAAAGCCTTTGGAACGAAAAACTAGCGAGTGGACAGGATAGGGTGACAGCTGCCGTCGTGGACGGCGGCCGCCATCCACGGCTGCGGCGCCCGCCGTCCGCGGTGGCGGCAGCCGCCCTCCAGCCTGCTTTTTCCTATAAATACAGCCCCGAATCGACAGTTTTAGGGACTCAGTCTGTGTTGACGGACGCTCTCTTCTCTCCTATGCTCCTTGCGGTTCTTCTACTGCTTTTCTGCATTTAGTGTAGGCTTTTATTACTCTGCTGTTGTGATATTTGGTCACTTAATTAAATTAATTTTAATTAATATTCCCCAAACGAGGAGCTTAATCTGGAATTTTCAAGCTGAAGCTAAGAAGCGGCCGCCGATTAACTCAGGTAATAACGAAACTCTGCCCATTTAATTTCAGCATTTTGTGCATATTCTCTTTAACTCTAAATTCTAATTAAATGACTGCATTCACACCATCGTCATTTTTGGCAGCAAACTGCCTTAAGTAAATAAGTTTAGGCTAAAATGTCCGGTTAATCAATAATCATGGTATTAATGCTAAAACTCCGAACATATTGGCTAAAGTGCCTAGTTAATTAATAACTACGGCGTAATTGCCTTTATTTCGAACAGTTCGGCTAAAAGTCCAATTAATCAATAATTGTGGCTAAAAGCTTTAATCAATCACGTTTTTGGCAACAAATTGCCTACAGTTTAATCAATCACGTTTTGGCAACAAATTGCCTACGGTTTAATCAATTGCTTTTTGGCAACAAATTGCCTACGGTTTAATCAATTGCTTTTTGGCAACAAATTGCCTATAATTCAAATAACCACTTTTTGGCGACAAATCGCCCAAATATCACCTTTTCTTTGGCAATAAATTGCCTAAATTACATATCATCTTTTGGCACGAATGCCTTAATCATTTTGGCGACAAATCGCCCAACAAAACCCTTTTGGTACAAATGCCTTAATCAACCATTTTTGGCGATAAATAGCCCAAACATCAATTTTTGGCAATAAATTGCCCAATCAAGCACCTTTTGGCAACAAATGCCTAAAACAGAAAAACAATCAATCTTTGGCAAAATGCCTAAAAATATGCACGAAGCATACACACATTCATGCAGGAAGCATACCCCTTCAAGATGCCTTTGAATAGGCTTTATCGAACTACGTCGGCTTTGATCTCTCATTCAAACGAGAGTATGTAGGCACATTCAGGATTTAACCCCGAGCGGCAAGTCGAAATCATCAAAACACTTTATTGGTCCAATTGCATCAAATTACCTTGCAAAGCATTTACACTTAGGTTAGTTAATCAGCATGACATGGTCTCGGGATCCACCTCGGGTTCATAGATTGTGCCTTAAACTTTGGGATAATTAATATAGACTTAGGTTAATTACAATTGGAGTCATTTAGGGTTCTTTCTTAGTTTTCCCTTATAAAAATAAACTAGGTGGCGACTTCATAAGACATACATGTGAGCATACCTCGCTCTAGCATAATTTTGCCTTCGGAGGAGTGTTCATAATTAGAATGCTTTGTGCATTTGCATGTTTTAAAAACTTCATGTTATATCAAATGGATGTGAAGAGTGCTATGATTTTCTAAATTAAGAAGTGTATGTAGAACAACCTCCTGGTTTTGAAGTTTTTGATAAACCTAATCATGTTTACAAACTTACTAAAGCTCTTTATGGTTTGAAGCAAGCTCCAAGAGCTTGGAATGAAAGATTAAGTAAGTTTCTATTAGAAAATGGTTTTTCAAGAGGAAAAGTTGATACAACACTATTTATCAAAAATAAAGCACATGACATTCTAGTTGTACAAATTTATGTTGATGACATAATCTACTAATAATCTTCTTTGTAAGGAATTTTCTAAAATTATGCAGGGTGAATTCGAAATGAGTATGATGGGAGAATTAAACTTCTTCCTTGGACTTCAAATCAAACAATGTGAAAATGGAATTTTCATAAGTCAAGAAAAATATACTAGAGAATTGTTGAAACGATTCAAAATGGAAAATGCCAAGGTATGTTGTACACCAATGAGTCCATCCTCAAAATTAGAAAAAGATGAAAAAGGTAAGGATGTGGATATTAAAATGTTTAGAAGTATGATTGGTTCTTTACTATATCTAACGACAAGCAGACCAGACATACACTTTAATGTTTGTCTATGTGCTAGATTTCAATCGTGTCCCAAAAAATCTCATTTAATTGCTGTAAAAAGAATTTTAAGATATCTTTGTGGAACTTCTAATCTGGGTCTATGGTATTCTAAAGGTGATACATTTAATCTTGTTGGGTATAGTGATTCTGATTTTGCAGGAATCAGAATAGATAGAAAAAGCACGTCTGGAACTTGCCAATTTCTAGGTAGCGCCCTTGTATCATGATTTAGCAAGAAACAAACATCTGTTGCTCTTTCTACTACAGAAGCAGAATATGTTGCTACTGGAAGTTGTGTTGCACAAGTTCTATGGATCAAACAACAGTTGGCAGACTATGGACTGAAATTAGAAACAGTGCCAATTAAGTGTGACAACATAAGCGCCATCAATTTATCTAAAAATCCAGTTCAGCATTCTAGAACCAAGCATATAGAACTCAGACATCACTTCATACGTGATCATGTACAAAAAGGAGACATAGTAATTGAGTTCATTCCTACAGAAAAGCAATTGGTAGATATCTTTACTAAACCTTTGAATGAAAGTCAATTCTGGTTAATTAGAAGAGAACTCGGTATGTTAGTTCTAAACTCATAACTTTAGAACTCTGTAAGTATGTTCTAAACTGCTTTCAATATTCGAAAATGATAGACCTGCTATGTTCTAATGTTATTTTATACATGTGAAAAACGTTTTTGTCTAAAAAGAAATGCATATTGCCTTAATATGACTTTCTAATGTCACTATCAGAATCTTGCTTTAGACCAAATACAAAAATAGTTAATTTATTGTGTGTGTTTGTTTTATTATGTTTTGTATCCTTAGTTTTGGTGGCTTTAGTTTTATTTTATTTGTCGATTTGAATTTCTCTAAAAACTATTTTTTATTTTCATTTTTTTTCCTTCTTCTTAAAATCTTTTCGCTACTTAAATGTTCTTATGAACTGCTCTATATTTCTCTCTTACTCTCTTACTAACAAAAACCCTAAGTTTGTTCTTTGCATCAAAAACCTCAACAATGGCCAAATCAAGTTTCTCTTCCTCGTCCGACTCTTTAACTGAACAAGAACTCCAACTCCTAAAAAGACTATCAAAGAAATATGAGCAAAAGGAGTTAAAACAAAAAAAGCCAGATGAGGAATCAAAGGAAGAAAAAGCGGAAACTGCTACTTCAAAGAAACAAGTAGCTAGGGGTCGCGACAAAAGTAAATCTATCCTCTCACCATATCCTCTCATGCATTCATATGTCATTAACTGGAAATTTTTTGGTAGTAATGAGTTTAATTTCAAGGAACTGTTTGAGTTTCAAGGTTGGATGGGTTTTCTGTCACTAAGCAGACTTTGTTATGAGAGTTTAGTCAAAGAGTTTTACGGTTCTCTTAAGGTTAGTGGAACAAAGTCAATTTCTATAAAGCTTAAGGGTGAAATCAAAGCGTTGTCATACCCTGACTTGAGCAAAATTTTTAATTTGCCAAACACTGGGTCTAGGGCAACGAAGATTAAGGATATTTCTAGGGTTAGTGAGTACACAAAGGAAGAGTTTGTGAAGAAAATTATCAAAAGGGGTTCTGCAGACAAACATGGCACTATTGAATGCTCAAATTTGACGGATAGCATGAGATGGCTATACAAACTGATTGTGCATTATATTTATCCCAAAAGTGCTTCACTTACATATGTGAATCAGGTTGAATTGTGCATTATGTGGCACATAGTTGAGAAGAAACCTTTCAACCTATGTCATACCATCTTTGACAAAATGCAGAATAACCCTAAGAAATTGCCCTATGGAATGGTACTTACACCAGTGTTTGAATTTCTGGATGTTGATTTAAAGGAAAGTGATGGCTATAATGTTTCAAAGCTAGATAGTGGGTCGTTAAAAATGAAAGATGAAGAAGGTGAAGAAGAAAAAGAGAAAGAAGAGAAAGAAAAAGAGGAAGCTGGGAAAGAAAAGAAAGAAAAAGAGGAAGCTCGGAAAGAAAAGAAAGAAAAAGAAGAAGCTGAGAAAGAAAAGAAAGGAAAAGAAGAGGCTAAGAAAAAGAAGAAGAAAGAAGAGAAAGGAAAAGCTAAATTGGGAGAAATAGAGAAGGAAGAAAAGAAAGAGAAAATGAAAGAAGAAGAAAAGAAATTAGAAGAGGAAAAGAAGGAAGGGACAGAAAAAGAGAAAATAGCTGAGAAGGAAGCAGAATCAGAAAAAGAGGAAGAAACAGAAGAGAAAAAGGAGTCTGAAAAGGTTGAAATATGAAAGAAAATAGAAGAAATTAGTGATGTTAAGACAGAAAAACTGGAATTAGGTGATGAAGACAAGTCAACAGAGGTCAAAACTGAAAAAGAATCTGAGTTTTTATCAGCTCAAAGGAGTAGAGAAGCTATGCTAGGAAGAATGGAAAAAGAGCTTATAGAAGAACATAATAAGGAGCTTGATGAGACAATAAAACATTGCAAGACTGTGATTGACCATAATCAGTCTCTCATTGAGACCTTGGAAAGAATGAAAGATGTTAATGAAAGGAAGCTAGCTACTCTGAAAGTTAAGGGAACACCCTACACTCTTGCCTCAGAGAAACCAAAGAAAGTCAAGCACACTGTGGGTAAACATAAGACTCATGGAAGAAAACCTCCATTGCACCCTTCTTCTAAATGACCAGAAAGCTCTTTTGAAACCGCTCCTGCTCAGAATCTAAGAAGTTCTAAGAGACTTAGAACTGATCCCAAGCCTCTCTAATTTTTGTGTTGTGAACAATTTTTTTTTTTTTGTAGGTTATATCGTTTGAATTCTGTATATATTTCTTTTTATTATGCTCTAATCTCTTCTAACCCTTTTGTATGATGACAAAAAGGGGGAGAACACAGAATATTTTGGTGATATTTTGGTACGTACTCTGCTATGTGGTAACCAAGTACTTATATATTAGTGTTTACTATTTTCTATTTGTGTTGTCTATCTATATGTTCTATTTTGGCGAGCTATATATTTTACATGATGAACTAAGTGTTTTAGAACTTAGATACTTATTCTAACGTATGCCCTACAGGTTGGACTTAAGATCTTCTGTTCTATTCCTAATATCAGTTTCTATTCTATTCTTTTGCTCTAACCATATGCTCTAATTATTAGAACTTAGAATATCTTGTCTATCTTGTTGGATTTAATTTTCTATTGTGGGCTTAATATGTAAAATTAAATATGTACAGCAGTCCAATTGTAAAGTCAATTTCAAATGTGGTCTTGATTGTGAATAATTGACTATTGAGGTATCAACTAATTATAGATATTAAGTGTAGAGACCATTATATAATTCCTATTTCGTTAAAGGACCGAAATAGGAATTGTACTAACCCTACAGGTATATAAAGGTCGTGGTCCCCAGAGGAGTTGAATACGATTCAGTTTTACGTTCCTTTCGTACTGCTTCCGCAAAATCGATTCTTCAATTCTCTGGAAGGCTTTAAACCTAATTCTATACATCAAGATCGACAAACAACGATGTCAGGTACGCAACCTTTTCTTATTCAATCTATTTTGTTGAATCTAGTGGTTTGCACGATCTAGGTTATTATTGAATTATTTGAGATTAATTCTTACAAGTGGTATCAGAGCCTTGTGCATAATTGCTAGATTTTAGATTGGTTTTTCGTATTTTTTTTTTATTTATTTGTTTACCCTACTGTTTATAGATTGAGGGTTTTGTTTAATAAAAAAAAAATGTATATATATATTTTTGTTCTCACTGTTCTTCGGATTCCCAAGAACAGGTAAGAGGTTTTGAACTAACGCCATTAACGATTAATTGTTCGTTTGGTATTTTTTTTTTTTTCTTTGCTGGCTGGATCTTGTTAAAAAAAAAAAAAAAAAAAAAAAAAAAAAAAAAAAAAAAAAACTCCATTGTTGGCGGCGGAAAGGGGCTGGAACCTGTTATTTTCCGTCCCTTATCGTTTTGTTTTTTTAGGTTAGGGATGGAAAATAACAGTTAGGTCCCTGGAAAATTTCATATTAGATCCCTAATTTTATGTTTTTTTCGTATTAGTCCCTTAATTTTCTGTAATTTCATATTGGTCCCTTAATTTTCTGTAACTTCAGATTAGGTCCTTTAATTTTCTGTAACTTCAGATTAGGTCCCTAAATTTTCTGTAACTTCAGATTAGGTCCCTAAATTTTCTGTAACTTCAGATTAGGCCCCTAATCTTCTGTTTTTCGTATTAGGCCCTTAAATTTCTGTTTTCTTTCGTTTAGACCCCAAACTTTATTTATTCAAATTTATTTAGTCCAATTTTATAACTTAGTCTCTAATTTAGTGACTTAAAGACTAGATTATAATTTTTTTTTTTGGACTAAATAATTTTAGATTATTAAATATTTAGACAATCAATTCATTTAATTGCAATTGTTTTGTTTTAATTACAATTAAATGATTTAATTTGTCGACTTGAGATTAAATTTTGGAGTGATTAAGTCCCTATTGTGTTTGATATTTGTTAAAATAAATTGATTTGATCAATAAGTCACCAAAGTGACCTCTATTGCTTGAATTGATTTATTTTAGAATATTAGACAGGTGTATTAGAATTCGTTGCGGATAGTTAATCGGCCCAAAGGAAGGTTGCTATCTGGCTGAGTTTTGAATACATGTTGGCAATAAATATGTGATAATTGTTTGATTATTTTCCATGACAATGATATATCGGCCCAAAGGAAGATTTATTATTTGTCAGGACTATGTTATCAATATTTGATTGCTGCATTGAGATACTAATTACAAGTTAATGTTTTACATCCAAAGATGAGAATATTAATGTTGTGTCTGTATCTTATTTCCATTTTTTAATCTCTACTTATGTGAATTGTTTCATTTGTGGATTGTGAGCTTATACTTATCTATTTGTTTATTTTCTCCGATGTCAGCTAACATGTCATTTAATCCTGATTGTGTCCCTAAACTTGAGGGATCAAATTTTGAGTCTTGGAAATCAGACATTATGATCTTTCTGGGCTGTATGGATTTGGATCTTGCATTCAGGATGGACGAACCTGCTCCTCTTACTGATACGAGCACTGATGTTCAAAGGGTTCAGTATGAGAAGTGGGAGCGTTCTAATCGCTTAGGTCTGATGATCATGCAGAAAGGAGTCCCAGAACATGTTCGAGACTCTGTCTCAGCTGAAAAGAACAATGCTCAAAACTATCTTGCCGAGCTGGAGAGGGCTTATGTAAAGAATGACAAAGCCGAAGTGGGAACACTTTTAGGAAAATTAACCTCCATGAAGTTTGCTGGCAATGGTGGTGTTCGGGAGCATATTCTTAGCATGTCTCAGATTGTAAAGAGACTGAAGGCGCTGGGTATGGCTTTACCAGATGACCTTTTAGTCCATATGGTTATGAATTCTCTTCCTTCTCAGTATGGACAAATTAGGACTTCCTATAATTGTCAGCCGAATAAATGGACTCTTAACGAGCTCATTTCTCATTGTGTTGATGAGGAGGAAAAGATGAATTCTAACAAAAGAGAGAGTGCTCATTTTGTTTCTTCAGCTGGGAAGGGTAAGAACAAGAAAAGAAAGAGGCCTTTTGCAAAGACTGTTGAAAAGGCTATTGAGAAACCTGCTGCTGCTACTGCTGTAGATCCAGTACAAAAGAAGCCTTATGTGCCAAAATGCTTCTTTTGTGGAAAGACGGATCACTTGAGAAAGGACTGTCCTAAATTTGCTATTTGGCTTGCAAAGAGGGGGCTGCCTCAACTACAGAAAGCCAACTGACGGTGAAAGATACGTCTATGTAGGAAATGGCGATCCGGTTGAAGTAGAGGCAATTGGACATTTTAGATTATGTTTAAGTACTGGTTATTTTTTGGATCTTATAGATACTTTTGTTATTCCCTCTTTTAGAAGGAATTTGATTTCTGTTTCCCTTTTGGACAAATCTGGTTTTCATTGTTCTTTTGGAGACAGTGTATTCACTTTATCTATGAATTCAAAAGTTTTGGGTACTGGTTGCTTGAATGAATGTGATAATCTATATATGTTAGACATTGATACTAGTTATCATGAATCCCTGCATGTTACTACAAGAGGTACCAAAAGAAAGTTGAATATTGATAACTCAGCTGTACTTTGGCATAGACGTTTGGGTCATGTATCCAAATCAAGAATTGAGCGTCTTGTTTCTGATGGTATCTTAGATACACTTGATTACACAGGTTTGGATTCTTGTATTGAGTGTATTAAAGGAAAACAGACTAAACAAAAGAGACTAGGTGCCATTCGGTCATCCAATGTTTTAGAACTGATTCATACAGATATTTGCGGTCCATTCCATATTGCAACTAGAAATGGCCAAAGATATTTTATATCATTCATTGATGACTATTCTCGTTATGGTTACTTATATCTCATTCATGAAAAATCTGAGTCTTTGGACGTGTTTAAATCTTATAAAGCCGAAGTTGAAAATCAACTAGGAAAGAAGATTAAATCTGTTCGATCTGACCGTGGTGGTGAATATTATGGTAAATATGACGGTTCAGGCGAACAACGTCCAGGACCTTTTGCGCTTTTCCTACAGGAATGTGGAATTGTCCCTCAATATACAATGCCTGGTACTCCCAGCATGAATGGTGTATCTGAGAGACGTAATAGGACTCTTATGGATATGGTAAGGAGTATGATTAGTCATTCTACTTTACCAGAGTCTCTGTGGGGTGAAGCGTTAAAGACAGCAGCTTATCTTCTCAATAGGATTCCATCTAAAGCAGTTGCTAAAACACCTTATGAACTTTGGACTGGACGTAAGCCTAGTCTAAAGCATCTTCATGTTTGGGGATGTCCAGCTGAAGCAAGGCCTTACAAGCCGAATGAAACAAAACTGGACTCCAAAACTATCAGCAGCTACTTTGTTGGATATTCTGAGCGGTCTAGGGGTTACAAGTTTTATAATCCTACTTCCAGAACTTTTTTTGAAACGAGAATTGCAACATTTTTTGAGGATGTTGATTTTGGAGGGAGAAATAAAGAAAGAAACATTGTCTTTGAAGAGGAACCAAGTAAGGATGATTCGGTTCTCATTCCTTTTGTTGTTTCTGATAGCGTACAGACTCCAGTTGCTCCTGTCCCTATTCAAGATCCAATTCAAGACAATGCTATTCTTCCTCAAGAACAAATTCAACAACCTCAAGAATTAGAGTCTGTTCAAATGCCTTTGAGGAGATCTACTAGGGAGAGAAGAAGTGCTATTCCAGATGATTATATAGTGTTTCTTCAGGAACATGAGGATACTGTAGACATGATAGATGATGATCCAGTTAGTTTCTATCATGCCATGCAGAGTTCTGACTCTCATAAGTGGATTGAGGCAATGAACGAAGAGTATAAGTCTATGCAAGACAATCAAGTTTGGGATCTTGTTCAATTACCTGAAGGAAAGAAACCCATTGGTTGCAAATGGATATTTAAAACCAAAAGGGATTCTCAAGGTAATGTGGAGAGATATAAAGCACGTCTTGTAGCAAAAGGCTTTACTCAAAAGGAAGGGATTGACTATAAAGAAACCTTCTCTCCAGTTTCTTCGAAGGATTCTTTTAGGACAATCATGGCCTTAGTTGCAAATCTTGATCTTGAGCTTCATCAAATGGATGTTAAGACTGCGTTTCTCAATGGCGACATTGATGAAACAATATATATGGTGCAACCAGAAAGTTTTATAATTGGAGATCCAAAACATCTGGTATGCAAATTAAAGAAATCCATTTATGGACTCAAGCAAGCTTCTCGTCAATGGTACTTTAAATTCAACCAAGTAATTGTCTCGTTTGGCTTTGAGGCAAATACTGTTGAAAATTGTGTGTACCATAAGTTCAGTGGGAGTAGGTTTATCTTTTTGGTCTTATATGTTGATGACATACTTCTTGCTACTAATTGTAAAGTCTTGCTACATGAAACCAAAGTTTTTCTTTCAAAGCATTTTGAGATGAAAGATTTAGGTGAAGCTTCTTTTGTTTTAGGGATTCAGATACATCGAGACCGTTCTCGAGGTATTCTTGGATTATCACAAAAGAGCTATATTGATAAAGTGCTCAAGAGATTTAGTATGCAGAATTCTAGACCATTGGATACCCCTATTGCAAAAGGTGATAAATTTAGTAATCAACAATGTCCAAAGAGTGAACTTGAAATTCAGGAAATGCAAAAGGTTCCTTATGCGTCAGCTGTAGGAAGTCTTATGTATGTTCAAGTTTGTACTCGTCCAGACATTTCTTTTATAGTTGGCATGTTAGGTAGATATCTCAGCAATCCAGGAATGGATCATTGGAAAGCAGCCAAAAGAGTCATGAGATATCTTCAGAGGACTAAGGGACATATGCTCACATATAGGAGATCAGATCAGCTTGAGATCATTGGGTATACTGATTCTGATTTCGCTGGATGCCAAGATAGTAGAAAATCCACATCTGGCTACGTTTTTCTATTGGCTGGCGGTGCTATTTCTTGGAAGAGTGTGAAACAAACTCTAGTGGCAACCTCCACCATGGAAGCTGAATTTGTAGCATCTTATGAGGCATCCAATCAAGCTATTTGGCTGAGAAACCTTGTCACTGGGCTGCGTGTAGTAGGTGGAATAGAAAGACCACTGAAGTTGTATTGTGACAGCAAGTCAGCCGTTTTATTCTCCAACAACAACAGGAGCTCTTCTCGATCAAAACACATTGAGATTAAGTTCTTGGCTGTGAAGGAGAGGGTACAGAGTGGACAGATATCCTTAGAGCATATTGGAACAAACTCTATGATTGCGGATCCGCTTACAAAGGCAGTGATACCGAAAGTTTTCCATGAGCACACCGCTCATATGGGTATCGTTTTGTTTGAGACTGTCTAGTTTTAGTGGGAGTTTGCTCTTTATGCATACATTATGTTTTTTGAATGCTCTATTTTATTTTGGATATGTTTTATTATGAAATTTTGTTGAGTACTCATTTTGGTTGATGGTTACACTCTGTATTATTATTATTGTTTTGCTTGATCTCACTTTTGTTGGTGACCAGTTGGAAACAGACATGATGATCACATTACATGTAGTTTTCATGCTACACTTCTATAATGAATCTATGTCATTTAGGGGTATTGGTAATGTAGTTGATGATGAACTTAGTCATGAGATCTATGGCGAATGTTTCTTCAGCTCTTTATCAATATAACTAATGGACGAGATTGTTTTTGGATACCTTGTATGACTGCGTTTGTTGAGCTCATTTTGGTGTATGTATTTTATTTAACATATGTTCGCCCAAGTGGAAGATTGTTGGATTTAATTTTCTATTGTGGGCTTAATATGTAAAATTAAATATGTACAGCAGTCCAATTGTAAAGTCAATTTCAAATGTGGTCTTGATTGTGAATAATTGACTATTGAGGTATCAACTAATTATAGATATTAAGTGTAGAGACCATTATATAATTCCTATTTCGTTAAAGGACCGAAATAGGAATTGTACTAACCCTACAGGTATATAAAGGTCGTGGTCCCCAGAGGAGTTGAATACGATTCAGTTTTACGTTCCTTTCGTACTGCTTCCGCAAAATCGATTCTTCAATTCTCTGGAAGGTTGCAAACCTAATTCTATACATCAAGATCGACGAACAACGATGTCAGGTACGCAACCTTTTCTTATTCAATCTATTTTGTTGAATCTAGTGGTTTGCACGATCTAGGTTATTATTGAATTATTTGAGATTAATTCTTACATATCTTTGCCAGTTCTAAAATCAATTTCTAAAATGTTTCCCTAGCTCTAAATTTCATAAATAGTTTTATTACATCTATTCAGGGGGAGCATAATATATGTTCTAAATTCGCTTCATATTAAGATCATTTGGCATACTTAGAACTTATATTCTTTTATGCATAAAATTTAGGGGGAGCATATGTTTTATGTTTGCTAAATTTATTGGTTTTGTCATCATCAAAAAGGGGGAGATTGTTGGCTCAAGGGTCAAAATCTAATCTCGGAATTTTGATGATTAAAACAAAACAAATAAATTTAAATTATATTAGTTGTGCTAATAATATTTTATGCAGAATACATATGGAAAATAATAAACGGATAAGGCAAGTCCTACAAATCCAAAGTGTATGAAGACATCCGAAAACCCTAGCGGTTAGATCTTTAGGATTTATTGTAAGATAGAGAGAAAATTCAATTATAAACAAAAAAACAAATTTTTTCTCTCATCAAAATTATTTTTCAAAAAATAAATTCTTCAAAATAAATCTTTTCGTCAAAAAGTTATTTTCGAAATTCCTTTAAAAGAAATCGAAATGTTCAAATTACCTAAAATTAAAGAGATTATGTCTCTAACGATTTTGGTAATAAAAATAATAATAAATCTTATGCACTTCTTTTTCGAAAACAAAATCCTCTTTGAAGATCTAAGATTTTAAATTTTCTTACCTAAAATGAAGGAAGATCTTATTTTTTCGTTTTAGTAAGTAGAATCTTTTCGAAAAATATCTTTCAAATAATTACTTTCGAAAATCTTTTTGTTTAAGGAAAGAAAGATCGTCTCCTATTTTCTTACCAAAAGGATAAAACGATTTTTTGGTAACTAAGATTTCCGTATCTTCTAAATAAGAAAAGCAAATATTCTGATTTGAAAAAGAAATATCCATTTTCTAAAAACGAGAGTCACAGACCTCTCTATAAAAAGGCATTTTCATTTTTTTGGAAAAGAGTGGAAGAAAGAGTTTTCGTTTTAAGAGTATTCACCTATTGATCATATCTTTTATCTCTCAAAACTTACTCTCTACCCCCTTATTTCTTTTCATCTTTATACTTTACGTTCTTATCTTTAAAAAAGAAAAGAATTTTTATAACCACTACTTTTGAAAAATAGTTCTGTTTTCTAAACGATTTTCTAATTTGAAAAACTGTTTTTCCTATGCATATATTTGCATTTCTGTCTGTCTATTTAGATTCTGTAATTTTTAGTAGACAGATTTTATTTGATAAACATTTGTGTAATAGCTTAGGTGAGAAGCTATTGTGAAAGAGGTTATCAAGCAACCTTCATTGTGAGAGAGATTCTAATGTCTTGAATTGAGTTTCTGTACTCTGGCAAAAATAGAAAGGGTTGAGGTTAACTAGAACTTTTGGAGAATCTAGTTGGATAAAGGGTAAATCTAGTTGTTGATCTATTACCTTATACTGTTGGTTTGTCTCTTACCCTTGAAAAGAGATAACATAGTTGAGGATCTCAAGATGAGTCTTGGGGAGTGGATGTAGGTGAGTTAGTGCCGAACCACTATAAATCACTGTGTTGATCTTTTTAATTTCTGAAGTTTTACTTGATACTACTTTACTTATACTTCTGTTTATATTCTAGAAATGCTAAAATTGTTAATGATTTTGATGTTCTAAAACTGAAATAAGTTTTATCTTCTCTGAATATTAGAACTCTGAAATTCTGATAAGTGAATATACCAAGTTCTAAATCGTTCTTCAATTTACAGTATATTTCACTACTTGGTTTCTAATCAGTTTTCTAAACTGGAATTAAATTTTTTGAAGCAGTTCTAATTTCATTAACTGTCTCTCACATAGTCTTATATGATTTTCTAAATTTTATGAGGAAGTTCTAATTACAATAGCTTTCCATCATAAAGCAATTCTGATGTTGAATAAGACATTGTGAAGCAGTTCTAATTAATAGCTGCACTTTGCATAGTCGTTCTATTTTTCCTGAATAGAACATTGTGAGGAAGTTCTAATCCATAATTTATTCTCACAAGTTCTTTATTTTTCCGTTGCACTAAGAATTCTGTATTTTGTTTTTAAAATCTAAAATTTATATTTTTAGAAAATCCAATTCACCCCCCTTTTGGGTTTTGCCATACATATACGGGACCCACACATTTTTCATCCATATCTTGCAGGTTTCTACATGGACGCTATGGATGGATTTTTTTCTAAATATATCAGTAAGCTTTAATAATAAAAGAAGTCCTTAAAATTTACTTTATTTAATTATACTAATTTTTAACTTCTATTTTCATTTTGTTTTATTAGTATACTTTAATTAATAACCAAACGAGTTGGATTTTGTATCAACTTTATATTAGATGTGGTATTAATATTAGACCTTTAGTTTTCATCTTCTTATTTATGTTATGTGGTATACGTGACATTAGATTTATTGGTACTATATATAGCTTAATATGGTTTGTCTTTCTTCCTATGCATTTGCTTTTTCCATTTGTTTGTTGAATCAATATGCAATAGTGTTTCTATGATGAGGTTAACAATACTAGAAATGATAGTGCCTAAAATCTTACTTTTATGAATAAGATTCTTGTTGAGGAATAAATGTCTGTGAAAGATTTGTTACAATTTGATTGAGACAATGATAGAGAGTACATTGATCGATTTTAATATATTTAATATATACCTTATAAAATATAACATAAGCAATCAAAATTAAATTATTTTTATTTTTTAACTAATAAATTAAAATCCTAAAAGATATTATATTCTTACTATATTAAATATATACTTTATTTAGTACTCATCAAATAATATTATCATATTTAAAATATACATTATATACCTTATTTATTATAATATATATTATATGGTTTCGATTTAAAAATGTCGATTCTAGTTATAAGTAACAAGGCGTGGAACCAAATAATATTACCATATTTTATACATACCTTATGTAGTATATAATATAATTTATTATTTTATCCAATAGAATTTAGATTTAAATAAGGAATTAATATGACCAATCAAAATTAAATTATCTTTATTTTTTCAACCAATCAAATTAAAATTTTTAATATTTTTGGTAATCCAAAAACTTTGTAGAGACATTTTTTTACAATCCCGATGTTCTCCCACACATTCTCACATAGAAGTATTATATTATATGGTTTCGATTTCAAAATTGTCAGTTCCAATGTAAATCAATCAAACATATAATTTTCTTTCCATATTTAATATGTACTTCATATTATATAATATAACTAATTAAAAATAAAATCCTTAAAACTAGTCAGCTGAAAAAACACTCTTTGGCTGTCAGATACGGTCAATATCTGCGAGAAGCGTTTTTCTCATACACATCCAAATCAACGTTTGATAGTAGACTGAGAAAGCAAGCTGTAAAGGTAGAAAAAAATATCTCAATTAATTTAATAAAGGACTAAGCTGATATTATATTCTTACCATATTTAATATATATATATATATATATATATATATATATATATATATATATATATACTTTATTTAGTATTCATCAAATAGTATTTTCATATTATATTATATAACCATATTGAAGATATACATTATATACCCTATTTAATATTATATTATATTATGTGGTTTCAGTTTTAAAACCATCGATTATAGTTATAAGAAAAAAGGTGGAACTGAATAGTATTATTATATTTTATGTGTATCTTATATAGTATATAATATAATTTCTTATCTGTCCAATAGAATTAAGATTTAAATATGAAATTATTATGACCAAGAAAATTAGATTATCTTTATTTTTTTAACCAATCAAATTAAAATCTTTAATAACATTTTTGTCAATCTATAAACTTAGTAGAGACTTTTTTGACAATTTCAAAGTTCTTCCACTCATCTCTCATTTATACGAGGATTATATTATATGGTTTCGGTTTTAAAATCATCAGTTCTAGTTAGAAATCAAAAAAATTAAAGATTTATTAAAAATAATAACTAAATATATTATACTCTTACCATATTTAATATGTACCTTATATAGTATGATGTAACCGATCAAAATTAAAATCCTTAAAACTGGTCCATTGGAAAAAGGCTTGTTGGTTGTCAGATACAGTCAATACCTATGAGGGTTGTCCGATATAGTCAATAATTGTGAGAATTTTTCTTCTCATACACATCCAAAGTGACGTTTGATAGTGGACTGACAGAGCGAGCTGTAAAGGTAAAAAACAACATCTCAATCAAGTTAATAAAGGACTAGACTGATATTATATTCTTACCATATTAATATATACTTCATTAGCAAATAGTATTACCATTTTATAATATTATATTATATTATATTTATTTCAGTTTCAAAACTGTCAATTTTAAAATCTTTAATGATATTTTTGTCAATTCATAAACTTAATAGATGTGTTTTTGACAATCTCAATATTTCTCTACATATTCTCACTTTTATAGGAGGATTATATTATATTATTTTGGTTTCAAAACCATCAGTTCCAATTATAAACCAATCAAATTAAAGATTTAGTTTAAAATAATAAGTTAACATATAATTTTTTTTATCATATTTAATATGTATCTTATATAGGAGTAATGTTGAGCAAACGGTCGGTTCCGTTCAAATCGAACCGAACCGAATTCAAAAACATAAATCGAAGTTTCTATATAATAAATCGAACTAGACTGAAGTTTGTATATGAATCAAACCGAACCAATCGGCTCGGTCTTTTTTGTTAATTTTTACCATTTCAATTCAGTTTTAAGCCCAACCATCGAATATTTATATAACCAAATTGAACCGAGCAACAAATTTAGTTCAAACCGAACGAACCGATCAACTGAATCTTTCTTGGGCATCAACCGAACAAAACCAAAATGAGTCAGTTCATTTTTTTGTTTGGTTTGTTCGGTAATTTTGCTCACCCCTATATAGGAGTATAACATAACTAATCAAAATTAAATTATCTTTATTTTTTTTAACAATAAAATTAAAATCATTAAAACTGGTTCATTGGAAAAACACTTATTGGTTGTCAATTACAGTCAATATCAGCAACGTCTGATAGTGGACTGACAAAGCGAGCTATAAAGGTTAAAAAAAAAAAAAATCTCAATCAAGTTAATAAAGGCCTGGGCCGATATCATATTCTTACCATATTAATATATACTTTATTTAGTATCAATCAAATAGTATTACCATATTATAATATTATATTATATCATATAATTTCAATTTCAAAATTGCTCATTTTAAAATATTTAATGATATTTTTGTTAATTCATAAACTTAATAGCTGCGTTTTTTACAATCTGAATGTTTCCCTCACATTCTTACTTTTGTAGGAGTATTATATTATATCATTTCGATTTAAAAATCATCAGTTCTAGTTATAAACCAATCAAATTAAAGATTTGTTAATAATTAAACATATTATATTTTTATCAAATTTAATCTGTACCTTAAGGAGTACATCATAAGCAATCAAAATTAAATTATTTTTATTTTCTTAACTAATAAAATTAAAATCCTTAAAACTGATCCATTGGAAAAAGACTTGTTGGTTGTCGATTACAGCCAATATATGTGACTGTGAGAAGCTTCCTTCTCATAAATATCCAAAGCAACGTCAAATAGTGGACAGATAGAGCGAGTTGTAAAGGTGAAAAAACATCTCAATCAAGTTAACAAATGATTGGGATGATATTATATTCCTACCATATTAATATGTACTTTATTTACTATCCATTATATAGTATTACTGAAACAACCCGAAAATTTATTTTCAAAAATTTTTCATTAGCAAATTTACATATGAATTTTAAACCAATAGTATTAAAGGGCATTATTATATTTACAAAAAATTAATTAGTACCTTATGAAGTTATTTAACAAAATTTAAGGTAAATATATTTTATATTGTTAAATCAAACCTCAAAACTAAACTAAATCCATTAGAAACTCATTGTTACCATTCGAAATCGTGGGCCGGATCGGCACTAGGGTCTAGGTAGGCTTAAGGCCCCTGGGCTTGTAGTAAGCCTAAACCACAACATATATACATGTCAAACGAATTTCTAGGAACAGTAAGCCCATATTATTTTATATATATCAAGTAATCACATAGTCCTGGCCCAATCTCAAACATCTCAAATAAAAACATAGTTCGGGCCTATTTGAAATACACCTCATTCATAATATGGGCTACTAGTTCATACATGCCTTAGATAAACAGTTAAGACATTCATAAATTCATAGATTAGTATGTCTGTTTTAATACACGATTAAAGGTACATAAATCCTACAACTGCGGAGTTCGATAATATCTAGAAGTAATGAAATTCTTATATATAACAATACATTAGTTAATTAACTACAGAACTTTAGAAATTTACTTTTGTACCCTACGGAGAAGATTGCAAAGCCTTAGCCGACTTGAAGGGAATTCCTACTTCTTGAAAAGGTTAAACAAAAGAAATAAGTTTTATAATGAAAAATAAATATTGCATAACATAAGCATTCACATGAAATGTATCCTAAAGTACCAAAATGCACACACAGCCAGTCAAGCATATGGCATAACATTAGCATCCATAAGTAATTTCACCTTTAGGTAATGAAACAAGTGGAGATTGGTCAATGGCATCACCGAAACCCCCGATGAGCCGTCCTCACACATCACCCATCCTCTCATGATGTGTGCACCAAGGAGCCGATCTCCCATAAATGGCCGACCGGTCTAATCCTCACTTGACCCGCCCTCTCTTTTTTTTTATACTCTATTTTCTTTTCATATTAACAAGAGGCCATCCTGTGGTTTTCCATATAATTCACATCATCATATGCACACGGGGGCGCCGATCTCCCCATACATGGCTGACGGTATCGAGGACCGCCCTCATAAACCCAATGGTGACCCACTTCATCCCAATTCCACACAAACACGACATATCATCACAACACATCTAATCAAACATGGCATTTAAATGCAACCACATTATATAAACAAATATTGTTATGCAAACACATAAATATGCACATATATGATTAATTATAAAGCAATGAATATTTATGCTATACCAATAAAAATAAATAATTACTAATTAAATAAATAGGTAATTATAGCATTATGCGGTAATGTAACTATCATGATGCAGATGATAGTGCACTGTTTATTAGTATTCACAGTGACGATGAAGAGAGGAAGCTCTCATATTTCGATTCGCAGGAGCGATGGACATACTCGGACAATCTAATAACGTATAAATGCAAAGGAAATAACTAAAGTAAATAAAGAGATTTATTTTTAAATATATCAAATTAAAGAATTATTCGAAACAAACCTATTAATTTGTCCATTAAATACAACTAGCCTAGATTCTTTTGTAATTTCAGCAACACCTTCCCTAAAAATGGGACTATCAACCTCCTTAAATATCCCAATAACACTAAGTATTATTCAATCAAAACACACAGCCTATCCATCGAGCAATCAAATAAATTTATTTCCCTTCCTCCACCCAAAGTAATCACATCAATTTACAACTTAAAGTTACTTCCAAACCTGTAACCACATTATTATCAATCATTCTTGCTTAAGGTATAAATAACATACTTAGATATTCTTTAAAATTCTAGCCTATTCACTAAGAACCAATGCTTAAATTAAATAGCAATCAATAAAATACATCCTCTAAGTAACCAATTCACAACTTTTAATGTGCAAGTCATTTGAAATTTCCAAATATCAAAATTATACAATAACTAAATTGTTCATAAGCCTTTTTGCTAAATCATCATCCAGGGTTTATATCAAGACATAGCTTTATATTCCTTAGTTAATAACGCTCAATGAAAACTTACTCTCATTCTCTATATTAAAATTTATCATCATAATCCTTATTAAATTGATTACCAACTGAAGATTAAATTCATAACATTAGGCAAGCTCTACTTTTCCCAAATTTATGGAATTTGGTCTAGCTAGCTGCTGCCAATTTAGTAAACATCTCAGTAACTAGGCTAAAAATTATCCTAAACATGTTTAATTATCCATTTCCCACCAAGATACAAGCATGCAACATTAGTCCTCATCTTAAATTTCCAAAACTAATAAAAAGAATAAGCAATTTGGTTGCTACCATTTCAAGATCTCTCATGTTTATAACCACGAATTATCCATTTCCATGTAACTTGTTCGGTTCCATGAAGTAATAGATATTCAACTTCATATTCTATCTCACTATAAAGAAATATACAAAACTAGATGATTGTTTGCTGCCATATCAAAGAAAATTAGAGTTCTTTGTTTAAAACTCATAATTTACATACTATCCTAACCATTTCTTATCAATAATTTAATATACGACATCACTTCCTATTATAATAAAATATAAACAATTTATCAAGTTAACTGCTGCCATATCCAAAAGTCTAGATTTCTTAATTGAATTTTTATACTTTCACATTAACTAGCTCACTACCCTACCCAAAACTATATTTACAACCTTGCTTTTAAGCCTTCAAACCGTCAACTCATAAAAGTAAACAAAATAGTCGTTGTCATGATAAGAAAATTATAATCTCCCTATTAAGCTTGTAAGAAATACATTAATCTAATTATTACTATATAGGAATTCAACTCATAACTTCAGTTGCATATTAATTTAAATACTTCTCCTAAAAATTTTGCTTAACAGTAACTTGGCACCTAGTTTTTCCTCCAATACAATGATTCATAGCAATAACCATCAAGTTAATTTTCACATTAATAGTAGCTAAATAATTAAATGTCTATCGTGAACCCTAACAAGAATTATATTCGATTAACTATTTAGTCGAATTCAACTTAATCATCTAATAGTTTTAAATTTGAAATTTATACCAAAAATGAGGAACTAGGTCTTAGAGCATACCAATAGAAAATTGGACGACGATTCCACGATCCGCGCGAGGAGGAGATGATTCTGCCTCTTAGAGCCTCGCCGGAGACTCGCCTGTCGGCCGTCGGACCACCGTCGTCACCGCCGTCTATGGTAGCTGAAAAACTGTGGCTGCTCGAAATCGAGCGCTCTTCACACCATCTAACTCGTTCATTCTCTATTCTACAAGAATTTTCTTTCTTGTAAAGAACCCATTTCGGTACGACGATATGCTCATATTGGTGACGTTATTGTTGCTACAAGTCAAGTAAAGGTTTATTCAATGGAGTGTGGGGGACACTTTGGAGCAAGCAAGACGACAGCACGTATCTTGGAAAGTGGTTTGCATTGGCCTGATTTATTTAAGGATGCTTTTAACTTTGTTCGTCTTTGTGATAGATGTCAGAGGTTAGGCAACATCTCAAAACGACATGAGATGCCCTTAAATAATATCCTTGAAGTGGAGATCTTTGATGTTTGGGGTTTAGATTTCATGGGACCTTTTCCCTCATCTTACTCCAACCAATACATTCGGGTAGCAGTGGACTATGTTTCAAAGTGGGTTGAAGCTGTTGCCCTTCCAAACAATGATGCCAAAAGTGTGATAAACTTTATCAAGAAATACATTTTCACGCGTCATGGCACCCCTAGAGCAATAATCACTGACGGAGGTAAGCATTTTTGCAACAAATACTTAGATTCCCTCCTTTCAAAATATGGTGTTACTCATCGTGTAGGAACTCCATATCATCCTCAAACAAGCGGACAAGTGGAATTTACCAATAGAGAAATCAAGAAGATTCTGGAGACTACTGTTGGACAATCTAGAAAAGACAGGTCCAAGAAACTCGATGATGCTCTATGGGCTTATAGAACTGCATTCAAAACGCCAATCGGTATGTCTCCATATCGCATTGTCTATGGTAAGGCTTGTCACCTCCCTGTTGAATTAGAGCATAAGGCATTTTGGGCCATCCAATTTTTAAATTTCAACACTAAGGAAAGTGGTCAAAAACAGCTTCTTCAGCTAAATATGATGGATGAAATGCGCCTCCATGCATATGAGAATGCCAAAATATATAAGGACCGTACCAAACAATGGCATGATAAGCACATTATTTTGAGGAATCTTAAGGTAGGACAACAAGTGTTGCTCTATAACTCCAGACTTCGTCATTTTCCTGGTAAGTTACGCTCAAGATGGTCTGGCCTATTTACGATCAAAGAAATCTTTCCACATGGGGCTGTCGAAATAATGGATGGTGACCGGAGTTTCAAAGTTAATGCTCAATGCTTAAAAGTTTATCAAAACGACAACTTTAATCCAGTCAAAAACACCATCAATCTTATTTAGCCTAAACCGACTTAAGTACGTTGAGCTTAACGACGTTAAATAAAAGCGCTTATGGGAGACAATCCATTTTCATTTCAATTTTATTGTTTGTTTGTTTTATTTTATTTTTCAGGAATAATAAGAAGTCCAAGAGGCAGCACGTCAATTGGCACAACTGTGCTTCAAAGAGAAGATTGGAATTTGAGAGACAGAAGCTAGCACGCTCCAGCCGTGATCATTAGCACACCCGTGCTACGTAGCACGCCCTAGCCATGCCAAGCTGCACGCTCGTGCGAAGGTCAGGCAAAACTTTCAGAAGCGCGCACGCCCCCGACCGTGCCATCCAGCACGCCCGTGCCGCTAATGCATTGGACTTCTAGAAGAGAGCATGCCCGTGCCAGGTAAGTCATATTTTTCCCTATAGGAAAGACGCGCGCACACCTGAACCGTGCCATCCAGCACGCCCATGCCACTAAAGCATTGGACTTCCAGAAGAGAGCACACCCAGCCTGTGCTGAGCTGCACGCCTGTGCCCGCTATCAACTAGAGAGACAGAGGCGCGCACGCCCTGACCATGCCAGGGAGCACGGCCGTGCCACGACCAGACAGGCGCATTAAAACGTACCCTATTTAAACGGCACGCCCTAATTCTATTCATTATCCAGCCGCACGCCCAAGCCGCCCCCCTCTATTCTCTCATTTTCTCTCATTTTCTCTCACGCAAAAGCATCAAAACCCCATTTTTTCTTCAATCTTTATCATCATCATGCCTCCAAGGTACAAAAGCAGCAGGCCTGCTTCATCTGTAGCAGCTGGATGACGCTCCACCACCCGATCCTCCACAGCTTCGCCACCATCTGAAGGTCCACCTCTTCCTCCATTCGAGATGGGTTCCTCGGAGCAACAAGAAAGGTATAATAAACTCTCTTCACGCACTATTTTACCAAACAGATTTATAGATGAGAATGCATTATCACAAGTTGGGCTTAGGGATGCTGTGATAGAGCCTCTTAGGCATGTGGGGTGGGGATAATTTATTGAGATGAAAGACCTGGTGTATGCTCCTTTAACATTAGAATTTTTAAGCTCATATTCCTCACTTGTTCGATTGCCACCTGAAGGTTATCCTAAAAAGATTAGATTCAGATTAGTTGGTAGAAATTTTGAACTTTCAGTGAATGAAGTTAATCACATTTTTGGTTTTCCCATTGAAAATGCGATTAACCAAGTACCTACGGATTATATGGATGGCACTAGGTGGTCTAGATTAACTAGAGAAGATCAATATAATCCTAGGTTTTCCAAAGCATCTAAATTGAAAAATCTTGCTTTGCGTTACATTCACAAATTTCTAGTCAATACTATCTTTGGGAGAAGTGAAAGTGACGTCGTATTGGGACGAAATGAATTATATTTTATATGGGCTATTGATCAAGGGATTTTGTTGAATGTGGGTTATTGGCTATGCCAAAAATGGGCTAGAGTAGCAAGAGCAGATAAGGGATCCATTATGATCGGTTGTTTTGTCACACGTATTGCTATTTATTTGAGGGTGTGGAATCCTGCTAGGCCAATTTATGATAGTATTGGAGGGGGAAGAGGGACCCGGTTAGATCTAGATGTGATGATTCACATGAAACTAGTTGAAAAGATAGGAGACTCCTACCGTTTGATGGGTGCTCGAACAGACAGTTTTGATGATGAGGCGCATCAGGATGCCGGTGGAGCTAACATAGAGGAGGATACTCCACCTCCTTTCCCTGGTTTTGGTGTTTCTTCTGGTGCAGGTACTTCTGGAGCTGGACCTTCATTTCAGGGAACATCAAACTTGTCCAATGATGAGGTGCTTGCCCGAATATTATCCCGAATGGACATGTTTGACACCCGGCTCAATGGAATGGAATCGATGATTGCTGACCAATTCCAGTCGATCGAGATCATGCACGGCAGCCTCGACTCCCGTCTAGACACTATGCAGGGCCAATACCTAGGGATTTCTGCTCAACTTCAGATTGTGCTTCAGTTGCTGCAGCCTCCTCCACCTCCACCACCAGAAGCTTGATGGACTTCACTTTATTTTGGTTACTCTTTATTAATTTTGTTGAACATTTAACTTTGGTTTTGTTTTCATTGTTGATTTCAGTTTATATACTTTGGATTTCCTATTAGTATTTTTCTAACATTATAGCTTGGATAAACTTCACCACCCAGCTCTTATATTGTCCATGATGGTATTTATCTCTCCACCTCTTATTCTTTTGTTGCCATATCCATAATTTCATAAGTTTGGGGAATTGCATATAGCTCATTGAAGACAATGTGCTCGATTAAGTTGGGGGAGGAAATTTTATCTAGACTCTAAAATTCTTATGTTATTTATAGTTAATGTTATTTTCTCTTATTTCCATAAGTAAAATAAGGTTGGAATAATTGTCATCAAATTTAAAATTTATCTTCAATTTCATTAACCTTTGATTAAATTAATGGTTTTCGAAAGTTACTTATTTTTAGCAAAAATTTAACTTTTTAACTTAACATACTCTTTTAGTTTAACCATTTGTTTCTAAGATTATAAACATTAACCTTGTTAACATTTTATGATGAATAGATGTGTTTTTCATAAAGCTTATTTAACCTTGGCACTCCTAGAACAAATTAGAATTCTCTTCAAGATAAATTTTTTTTGTGCTTACATTTTTAAAGAGATGATTTAGGCATTTTTTTTGTTAAAACCTCATATCTAGCTTAGACCACCTAAGAAAGTATGACCCTTCCAACCAATTTGAAGCTTATATCAAAAATTTTATTGTTCACCTTTATTTGAACCTAGCCATTAAACCAAATTAATTCCGCAACCTAAATGCAACAATGTGTAATTGACGGATTTGATTTTTATTAAAAACATAACAACAAAGGGAGAAAACTCTATTAATACTAGCAAAAGAGGAAAAGAGAAATACCCCGCAAGAAAAGAAATCGGTCAAAAATTCAAGTTTGGGGAACTTTAGCAAGGAAGAATTTATCAAAAAAATTATGAAGAGACCTTGCCAAAATATTACCTCTAAAATGTAAGCTAGCTCAATCTCCCTTTACAAATGCAAATTGATTTTAATATAAATGCAAAATCATAATATGAAGCATTTGTTGCATTTTTGTTTATCATATTGCCTTTTCTTCTTTAGCCAAAGTTTTATCCCTAAAACTCCATTGCAACCTAAATAAAGACCTTTTGATCTTTTTAACTGTGTGCATTTCAATTGTGGAGAAATGATGACTAATGTTGCTTATGGGAGTGTTACACTTATGATCTATTTAAAGGTTAAAATGATTTTTTGTAAATTCATATTCTAATTATCATAAAAATTAAATAAGTGTTGATGATAAAAATCTTGTTAACTTATGTTTAATTAAGAGAATATGTTTTATTAAAAATTGAATTTTGGCTAGAAAATGATTGACATAGGAAATACATGATTTATTCTTATGTTAATAATTTGGATATTTATTAAATTTGTGAATGATTATTCCAAACCATATTAAGCTAAAAAAATTAGTTTTGTTGCTTGAGGACAAGCAATGATTTAAGTTTGGGGAATTTTGATAGTGTTATTTTTATAGTAATTTTTATGTAATTTTTATTAAGATTTGTAGTACTTTTTATTTATTTAAATTAGTTTTTCTTTAATATCATTATGTTTTTATTTAAAAGCTTGCTTGAAACACAACTCACTTGATCTTGAGAAAATTTGTAGGATTTTGCAAAGAAAAGGACAAAAATGAGGCAAAAAGTATTTTAGCATGGCCAGCCCGTGCTAATCAGCACGCCTGTGCTAAGAACCAAGGAAAAACAAGCAAAGAGTCAGACTCTGGCACGCCCCAGCCCGTGTTGAGCTGCACGCCCGTGCTATAATTACCCTGGACTTCCAGAGCCTAGCACGCCCTGACCGTGCTAGGGCCCACGCCCGTGCCAGAAGGGAAGATGCACACCTTGACCGTGCCAATGCGCACGCCCGTGCTACAATTGCACTCAGACTTCCAGAGCCTAGCACGCCCAGGCCGTGCTATGGCGCACGTTTGTGCCAAAAGACCCTCCTCAAGTGTGCTAGACAGCACGGACCGTGCTAAGTCATCCAAACTTCTAGAGCTTAGCACGCCCAGACCGTGCCATTCAGCACGCCTGTGCTAAAAGGCTAAAAGTTGATCCTAGTCAAGATTGCCAACCAATTCCTACCATTTTCACAGCTCACTTTGGATACTTTCTTCACATGCCAGTCAAGCTTTAACATATGCATATGGGAAGCCATAATTGAGAGAAATTTATGGCTTGATTTAGAGCTTTTTCACCTAATAAACTTGGACTTTATTCATTAAACCTTGTGGATTTCTCTCCCAAGAAGTCTATATAAAGAGGAGAAGAAGCCATTCCAAGTATCCCATTCCATCCCATATCTCTTCTCCCGTCTCTCATATCTTATAGCTTTGTATATAGTTTCATTTTCTTTAGAAGTTAAGTATTCAAGAGTTGTGCAAAGGTTCAAGGAAGCCATCCAAGCCAATTGTTACTAGTTCTTATTTCTAAACTCTTAATCTTGTTTATTTCTTTCATTATCCTTATTGATTATGAAATACTTATCAAGCATTATTGAGTTTTATTTAAGTGTCATGTTTAACTAAACTCTTATACTAGGGGTTTGATGTAGCTTAATCTCTTTTCCAATTTATGCTATTAGATTTATTTTTCCTTATTCAAGTTATGATTTATTGATAAACTTAATGCTTCTAGGCAGAGTTTTTCCCTGAATTGATTTATTTCAATTATCACTATTGGAAGAAGGATTTTTGATATGAAAAGGTTAATAAAACACATGAGAATAATAACTTGATGCGGAAGCTATATGGTTTGACTTATGGGGGGTTTTCATGATTTATCAACCTTAAATTATGAATTTATAAATAACTATATAACTTGATAGCCTCGCAAAGCGGGCAAATCTTGTTATGTTATTTTGATATAAATTGCATAAATGCATGATTGTTTTTGTACATTTTACGTTTGTTGTGTTGTTTTTGTTTCAAAGTAATTTTCAGGAACACAGTCGAAGCAAAGATTTGTTCTATACAAACATAAGGCCAAAACAAGTTAAAAAATGGAAAGAATCCTTAAATCAGCCCTCGCGCCGCGAAGCAAGTCGCAACAAAGGAAAACGCCCAAAGACGCGAGCGCTACCAGAGGACGCGCGCGCAACCCACACCCAGAAAAAGAAAGTCGCGAGCGCGACATCAACCTACGCGGGCGCGATAAGCAGATTTGAGAGTCAGAAACAATTGGAGCAAAAGTCGCGAGCATGCCTTCCATCTGCACGGCCGCGAGAATCACTTTTTAGAGGCAGAAGGTTTGCCAGCAAAAGTCGCGAGCGCGACTTCAAGATGCGCGAGCGCAAGAATCACTTTTGAAAGGCAGAAGCATTTGGAGCATAAGTCGCGAGCGCGACCTTCACCAGCGCGAGCGCGAGTCGAGATTTCCAGGAGACGTGATTGCTGCCTTTTCATCAGAGAATCATATCTTTCCATGCAAGGGTCGGGACTCTTCCCAAGAGAAGTCACCTCAAGCACCTCTTGGCCAGCCAATCACTACCAAAACCACCATCACTCTCCTACTCTATAAATAGCAATCAAAGAGAAGAAAAAAAGAGACATATAGGGAATTAGTTCTTATTCAGAGTTATATTCACAAAAACACTTAGATTGTATTAGGAGAAGTGTGTTAGTAGTACTTAGAGCAAGATTGACGAAAGTCACTTGTTATTGATTGTGCCAAGAACACCAAGAAGTTCCTCGAGGTGTGACGCCCTCCGGAGGCTTGAGTTTGATTACTTCTTTCTCTTGTTTTATAGATTTGTTGTATGTTGGTCTTCATAATTCTTTTATACAAAGCAACAATTTTAATTGGTAGTATTCAATAAAAATTCCTTAAGTTATCTTTTGATCTTTGTTTAATCAAAGTTACTAGATTATATTCTCAGAAGGAAGTAGTTTAGTAAAGATCAAAGAGATTTAATTCATTGAGTTGAATTTACATATGCATATTTTACTCATTCCTGTTGAAATTAAATCTGTCTTATTGAAATAATCAAAGAATAAGAATTAGGTTTAATATTTAACAAGATAGGGATTTTATTATATGTAGAAATACATATAATAGATAATATAATTCTATACTGAGAAGTTGAATTATATTATACCATATGTAATTAAGAGATTCTTTATTGAATATTACAAGCTTTTGCATAGAAAAGGAAAATCCTGTGTACAATTAATTAGTCTAAGTATTTTACTACACATTTGTCTTTATGATTAATTATTCTAAGTATTTTAATGCACATTATTCTCTGAAGTTGAATAATCATTAGATCTAGAATAACTAAGAAATTCCTTAGAACTATTTTATATTTGTATTCCTGTAAACATATCAATAAGAATAAAGTAGCAAGTGTACTCAACCCGTTCCTCGTGGGATCGATCTTTTATTACTACGTTGCGATCCGTATACTTGCGGGAACTCAAAAGAGACGCAACAAGTTTTTGGCGCCGTTGCCGGGGAACGGTGTTCTGTCATTTAACGAAATATTCTTATATATGATTTACAGCTTGTTTTAATTAATATACTTACTTATAATTGATTCAAAATTTTGCAGAAACACATAATTTACACACCTCATATGCCAAGCACCAGATCTTCAAACAGTGAATTGGAGGATTATCAACCTGAGATTGAACAATTTCTTTCACAACGAAAAAAGAAAAAGAAAAGAAGAACTTCAAGAATCATGGGTGATGGAAATCCGCCACAGAGGTTGATGGACTTTGTTACTCCAAGTTTAAATGGTTCACAAAAGGGAGTAGTACGTCCACCGGTGAATGCTAACCAGTTTGAAATTAAACCTGCTTTATTACAAATGCTTCAAAATAGTGTTCAGTTCTACGGATTACCAAATGAAGATCCTAACTCACATATAGCCAGTTTTCTTGAAATCTGTGACACATTCAAGATGAATTCAGTACTAGCAGATGCTATCAAATTACGTCTATTTCCTTTCACATTGAAAGACAAGGCAAAAGCTTTGTTGAATTCATTACCACCAAACTCTATCACTACCTGGGAAGAACTAGCCCAGGCCTTCCTGTCTAAGTATTTCCCACTAGCGAAAACCGCTAGGCTTATCAAAGAAATAACCTCATTTACCCAACATGAAAATGAATCCTTATATGAGGCATGGGATCGCTACAAAGAGCTCCAACGAGTTTGCCCACACCATGGCCTTCCCCAAAATATATTGATTCAAACCTTCTACAATGGAGTGACACCTTCTACAAGAGGAACTATAGATGCCATGGCAGGAGGATCATTAATGAAGAAGACTACTAATGATGCAATTGAGTTACTAGAAGAGATGGCCAACAATAATAGCATATGGCCAGCCGAAAGAACTCAGGTAAGTCATTCTACTGTTAGTAATGAGTCTTCTTCTTCTTCAAAAAATTCAGCAAAGAAAGAGCATGAATTAGACCCCTTAACTATGATGCAAGCATAGATTTCTGCTTTGTCTTATAAAATTGATAACTTAAACATAAGTAAATCAACATCTCTTATTTATGACAATTGCGGTCAAAATGGGCATATATCAAATGAATGTAATTATAAGCATCCGGTTATGGAGGAACAAGTGAATTATGTCCAAGGACAAATTCGTGGTCCATATTCGAATACTTATAATGCTGAAAATCGTAATTATCATAACTCTTTTTGGAGAAACCATGATAATCAAGAAAAGGGAAATCAGGGTAGTCAATATCAAGATAGACTGGGACAATTGACTAATAAAATTGATAAATTTCTGGAGGGATTTAACCAAAAGATGAGTAGTCAGGATGATAGCTTTAAATGGTTAGAATTAAAGTTTGATAAGTTATTCAAAAATCATTCATCATCTATACATAACTTGGAGGTGCAAGTAGGGCAGCTTGCCAATGCTATTTCCTCACGTGAAGTAGGAAATCTTCCTAGTAATACAGAAAAGAATCCTAGGGAGAATGTGAGCGCCATTGCCTTACGAAGTGGAAAAATAGTAGATAAAATAGTTCCTTCGGGTATTAATGCTAATATTTTGAATAATGTAACTGTGGAGCCGGTTGGTGAACCAAGCATTGAAGTAAATAGCGCAGGATCAAGAGAACAAGAAACAAGACAGGAAAAGGGGAAGGACAATGTTAAAGCTTATCAGTCTAAACCACCTTCTCCGTAAAGACTCAAGAAGCAAGAGCAAGATAAGCAGTTCTTAAATTTCATTGATAAACTGAAAAATTTGCATATCAACATGTCACTTATGGAAGCTATCACACAAATTCCAAATTACGGTAAGTTCCTTAAAGAATTGATCTCAAAGAAACGTAGTTGGGAAGATATGTCGACAGTCACTCTAACTGAGGATTGCAGTTCCATAATCTCAAGTAAGTTACCTACTAAACTCAAAGATCCAAGGAGTTTCACTATACCATGCAAATTAGGTAAAGTAGATTTTCCTAGATGTCTGTGTGATTTAGGAGCAAGTATTAATTTGATGCCATTTTCTCTCTTTAAGAAATTGGGATTAGAGGATGAAGTTAAAAGAACTAATATGGTTTTACAACTTGCTGACCAAACTATTAAGAGACCCTATGGTATCATTGAAGATGTACTTGTTAAGGTTGACAAATTTATTTTTCCAACTGATTTCGTCATACTTGACTTTGTTTATGATAAAAATTGCCCTCTTATTTTAGGAAGACCATTTATGAACACAGGGAGAGCATTAATTGATGTTTCAGAAGGAAAATTAGTCCTTAGAATAGGTGATGATGTCATTGAGTTTCATATAGATAAAGCTATGAAATATCCTATGGATGAGGGAAATTGCATGAGAATTGACATAGTTGATGCATGCATACAAGAAATATTTACCTTGGAAGGTAATGAAAAATTTGAAGAAGAAAATGTCAATATTGAAGAAGAGGAGTTTATAAATTTAAGACCTGAAATGTTACTTAGGGAGCATGAACCTTTACCACCATCAATTGAAGTTCCACCAATAGTAGACCTTAAAGAGTTACCAAGTTACTTGCGATATGCTTTCTTAGGTAAAAATCACACACTTCCTATAATTATTTCTAACAAATTAACTGTAGATCAAGAGAATGATTTATTAAAAATTGTTAGAAATAGGATTAAGAGTATAGGATGGCAAATTTCTGATCTTAAGGGGATAAGTCCAAATCGAGTCATGCATTACATCAATCTTGAGGATGGACATATACCTAAGGCAGAAAGACAAAGGAGACTTAATCCTAATATGAAAGAAGTAGTGAAGAAAGAAATTATCAAATTGCTAGATGCAGGAATAATATACCCAATTTCGGATAGCCAATGGGTTAGTCCAATCCAATGTGTGCCTAAAAAGGGAGGAATGACTGTAGTAAAAAATGAAAATGGTGAACTAATTCCTACTAAGACCACTACAGGTTGGAGGGTATGTATTGATTATAGAAAGCTTAATTCAGCCACCAGAAAAGATCATTTTCCGTTACCATTCATAGATCAAATGTTAGAAAGAATTGCTGGTCATGCTTTCTATTGTTTTCTCGATGGCTACTCAGGATATTTTCAGATTTATATCTTTCCGAATGACCAAGAGAAAACTACATTTACTTGTCCATTTGGTACATTTGCATATAGGCTCATGCCTTTTGGATTATGCAATGCACCTGCAACATTTCAACGTTGCATGACCGCGATTTTTAATGATTACATAGAAGAAATTATGGATGTCTTTATGGATGACTTTTCTGTGTATGGTGATTCATTTGAAGGTTGTTTAAAAAATCTAGATCTTGTATTATCAAGATGTGAAAGTGCTAACTTGGTTTTAAATTGGGAGAAATGCCACTTTATGGTTGATAAGGGCATTGTTTTAGGGCACAAAATAAGTAAGGAAGGAATCCAGACAGATAGGGCAAAGATAGAAGCTATAGAAAAATTATCTCCTCCTACTACGGTTAAAGGTATAAGATCTTTTCTAGGCCATGCAGGATTTTATAGAAGATTTATAAAAAATTTTTCTATCATTGCTAAACCTCTAACTAACTTACTTGTTAAAGATGCATCTTTTAATTTTTCTCCAGAATGTTTGGAAGCTTTTAATACTTTAAAGAATGCCTTAGTAAGTGCGCCTATTATAGCAAAACCCAATTGGGGATTACCATTTGAAATAATGTGTGATGCTAGTGATGTTGCTGTTGGTTGTGTTTTAGGACAAAGACATGAGAAAAAGTTGCATGTGATATACTATGCTAGCCATGTTCTAACTAGTACTCAAATAAACTATACAACTACTGAGAAGGAAATGTTGGCTGTAGTATATGCATGTGATAAATTCAGATCATACTTGTTAGGAGCAAAAGTCATAATCTATACTGATCATTCTGCATTGAAATACCTGTTTGCTAAAAAAGATGCAAAACCACGTCTTATTCGATGGGTATTATTATTGCAAGAATTTGACATTGAAATTAGAGATAAAAAGGGTTCTAAAAATTTAGTTGCAGATCATTTATCACGTCTGGAAAATGAAGAAGGACCAATAGGAGAAACTACAATTATAAATAAAAGTTTTCCAGATGAGAATTTAATGTTAGTACAACATGTTCACACACCTTGGTATGCCGACATTGCAAATTTTCTAGCTTCTAACATCATACCTCCAGACATGACTTATGCAAAAAAGAAGAAGTTCTATGCAGATGCTAAAAATTTCTTATGGGATGAACCATTCTTGTTTAAGATATGTATGGATGGTATGATTAGAAGGTGTGTAGGGGAAACTGAAATACAAGATATACTTATGCATTGTCACTCTAGTCCATATGGAGGGCATCATGGAGCAAATAGAACTGCTTCAAAGGTTTTAGAAAGTGGCTTTTATTGGCCTACTTTATTCCACGATGCTCGTATATTTGTGTCTCATTGTGACAGGTGTCAACGGGTTGGCAACATAAGTCGAAAAGATGAAATGCCTTTATCCAACATACTCGAGGTAGAGATATTCGATGTATGGGGAATAGACTTCATGGGACCATTCCCTATTTCACAGGGTAAAAGTTATATCTTGGTGGCTGTTGACTATGTTTCCAAGTGGGTGGAAGCACAAGCTTGTGTCACAAACAACGCCAATACAGTGGTCAAATTCTTAAAAGCATTATTTACCAGATTTGAGGTTCCAAGAGCAATCATAAGTGACGGAGGTACGCACTTTTTAAATAGATCATTTGAAAGCCTTTTGAGGAAATATGGAGTACATCACAAAGTATCTACCCCATATCATCCACAAACTAGTGGTCAAGTGGAAATTTCAAACCGCGAGCTTAAGTGGATTTTGGAAAAAACGGTCAATTCATCATGTAAGGATTGGTCACTTAAACTCGATGATGCACTTTGGGCGTATAGAACGGCATTTAAGACACCAATTGGGATGTCTCCATACCGTTTAATTTATGGTAAGGCATGTCACCTACCACTCGAATTGGAGTATAAAGCATATTGGGCAATAAAATCTTTGAATTTTGATTTAAGCAAAGCTGGTTACAAAAGGAAACTTCAGTTGAATGAACTTGATGAGATCAGATTATTAGCATATGAAAATGCCAAGTTATATAAGGAAAGAACTAAGAAATGGCATGATAATCAAATTCGAATCAAATCATTTAAGGAAGGAGACCAAGTGTTATTGTTCAATTCAAGACTACGCCTATTTCCTGGAAAACTGAAGTCCAGATGGAGTGGACCATTTGAGGTAATCAAAGTTGCAGAACATGGAGCATTAGAATTGAAAAATCTATCTAATGGATCCACATTTATGGTCAATGGACAACGGTGTAAGCTTTATTTGGGTAATAGGATTGAGGATCCACCACAGGTAACATTTTAAATCAATTACATAAGTATGTATAATTTCAATAACTACTTAATATACTTTGTTTATTATAATGTATTATTTGATTATTTGTTTTTATCAGTAAAAAAAAAAAAGGAAACCCATCAAAAATCAAGTGTGCAGAGAATTCTATTTTTGCAGGAAGCCAAACTCGCGAGCGTGAAGAAAGAAAGCGCGAGCGCGAACATTGCAAAAAAGAGACAGAAACTTTTTTACAAAACTCACGATCACAACATCTATCTGCGCGAGCGCAAATTCTCCACAAGGGAAGTCAGAAGCTTCAAGATCTCCATTCGCGATTGCAACAAATATCTGCGCGAGCGCGAGTTTTTGCAAAACAAGTCAGAAACAAGGAGATACCCTCTCGCGATTGCAATAATACCAAGCGCGAGCGCGATTAGGGCACAACAGAGGACAGAGGCCAGGCAAGAACCATTCGCGAGCGCGAATTTTCAGACGCGATCGCGACTCCAGAAAAATTCCTGGCGCGATTCCACAAATTTTTGGCGCAACTTCCTAACGGTCAGAAATTCTCAACTGCCCTCTCACATTCCAATCAATTCTTCTCCTTCCCAAGGCATTCAAACCTGCGAAAAACTGTAAGTAACCTTTCAAATCCAATCAAAACTCTTCCTTTTCAACTTCCCCATTAACTACTCAACCCTATCCTTCCCTAAATTCATTTATATAAGAAAATCAATTCCTTTCTTTACAAACCCCCAAACTCTGTCGCTACAAAATCAATTCCCAGCAACCCTCTTTTCTACATATCTTGAGCAACAAATAACTCCATCCATACTCACACCATGCCATTTAAGCAAAAGGCTAGGAAGAACAAGGAAGGATCTTCCTCCTCTGCACCAGCATGAAAGGATTTGGCCACCAGATATAAGGCTCCTTTCCCCATATATACTATAGCGGAAGGAGAACGCTACACACGCCTAGCCAAGTGCACTTTCACAGGTATGTATCTTCTTAACCCAACCTTTTTACAAAATACTGGTATTTTAGAGAAAGTACAGGAATATTTGAAAACTCTAAATTTTGAAATATTTAGTCAATTACAAATTCCTGAAAATGCTAAATTAAGTTTAGAGTTACTAACTATTATTGATTGGGTGGATGACAATGAAATGGCCGTCAAATTTAGAGTGGATGGAGAAGAATTAACTGTGGGATATGGTAAATTGCATGAATGGTTAGGATTCCCCATAAGTGGATGTGCTCCTAAACTGAAAAGATGGAATGCATCTTCCGTTTGGGAAAAACTAACAGGGCAATCAACTTTTACCCCACAAAATTCTGGAAATAAATGGATAAAAGATGAGAGTATTTTATATCTGCAGAAGTATTTGTGTTATGCCTTGTTTGGACGGGTGGAAGCATCCAAAGTCCAAACAAGAGACTTGTTTATTTTGGACTGTATTTTACAGGGAAAACGAGTGGACGTTGCAGGAATAATACTCGATACCATATACAACGCCTCTCGTCATCAAGGCAAAGTTACTTTAGGAGTGGGTAGTTTGGCGCCTATCTTGGCATATGTTGCTCGAATGCCCATTCCACCTTATCAGCCCCAACCAACAGACACTTTTAGGTATATGGATGGCACATTCTTGAAAAAGACAGGTTTGGTTGAAGAAGTAAAAACTGGCAGCACAGTTCTTTATCGTTGGAAGCCATGGGAAACAAGAGTCGGGCAAAGCGATCATAATGAAGGAACCTCTGATGCACAAACACAAAGACAGCGGAAGGGCAAAGCACCGGTCACCTCATCTTCTCATGCGGAAGAAGAAGAAGATGAAGTAGCCGGATGGAAGCAAGTGTTGAGTAAAGTGGAAACTTTACAGCAATCGCAGGAAACCTTGCAAGTTACTGTTCTTGACATGGGACAAAAACTGCATACAATCCAGAAAAACCACGAACGGATGGAACGGAAGTGGATGAAATATTTCCACCATCAAAATATCACCTTCACTCCGTCGCCTCCAGATTCTCCGGACGCCTAAGGTTTTTCTATTTTCCTTTAATTTTGCTTTTTATAATTTTTTTTTTCTTTTTCTTTCTCAGTATTGTTTGAATGTTTTTGCATGTGTTTTGTTTTCTTTGCATTTCTCCTCCCACAATGAGGACATTGTGTCTTTTAAGTATGGGGGAGACTTACATTTCATTATCTTTTATTATCTAAAATTATCAAAAAAAAAAAAAAAAAAAAAGGGTGACAATTAAAAAAGTCAACTTCTTTGCCTTAGTTCAATGTTTTAGTCTCTACATGTTGATTTGTTTGTATTTTGCTTGTTGAAATAGAAGTCTTGAATAATATACCATGGTTAGAGAGATTGAATGCTTATATGAACTTAAGTATTGATATTTTACATATGACATTTTAAACTTTTCAAATAGCACAAATTAATCTTTAGTTAATTATCTAGACATTATCTTATGTTTTAGAAAAGCCTGAATCCTACCTTGAATGAAGAATAGGAAGCAAATGAAAATTAAATACTTGTGTGTTTCAAGTCAATAAAGGATGAAGGTATGTTCAAGAGAGAAAAATATAAGATAGGGGAATAACGGAAAATCCGTTTTAAAAATAAAAGTGGTATGGAGCATAAAATGCAACCACTTATCATTTACATTCCTACATACCTAGAAGAAAAATGATAAGCAAAAGAAATATGTGGTATGAAGCATAAAATGCAATCACAAAAGTTAAAAAAAAAAAAAAAAAAAAAAGTGGTATGGAGCATAAAATGCAACCACTTAGTGAGATAAAAATAAGACTACCTAAAAATGCCTTGAGATAAGAAACACTACATGTATGCTATCTAAAGTACTTCCTATTCTTTGCATTTTAAGGATGGAGGATTGCCTATCTCATTTCTTAAAATGGCTAGATTTTTTATACTTTAGATTTTTGTTTGCTATTTTGAAATTTTTACATGTCATATTCATTTACACTACTTGGTTCATAAAATACATAAATCTCTTATCTTTGGTAGATTACTTAAGAAGTCTAAATCAACGAATAAAAACAAACATGATCAACATGAAGTTCAAAAAGAAGGATAAATATTTTGCTTAGGGACAAGCATAGAGCTAAGTGTGGGGGAATTGATAGCCTCGCAAAGCAGGCAAATCTTGTTATGTTATTTTGATATAAATTGCATAAATGCATGATTGTTTTTGTACATTTTACATTTATTGTGTTGTTTTTGTTTCAAAGTAATTTTCAGGAACACAGTCGAAGCAAAGATTTGTTCTATACAAACATAAGGCCAAAACAAGTTGAAAAATGGAAAGAATCCTTAAATCAGCCCTCGCGCCGCGAAGCAAGTCGCGACAAAGGAAAACGCCCAAAGACGCAAGCGCTACCAGAGGACGCGCGCGCAACCCACACCCAGAAAAAGAAAGTCGCGAGCGCGACATCAACCTACGCGGGCGCGATAAGCAGATTTGAGAGTCAGAAACAATTGGAGCAAAAGTCGCGAGCGCGCCTTCCATCTGCACGGCCGCGAGAATCACTTTTTAGAGGCAGAAGGTTTGCCAGCAAAAGTCGCGAGCGCGACTTCAAGATGCGCGAGCGCGAGAATCACTTTTGAAAGGCAGAAGCATTTGGAGCATAAGTCGCGAGCGCGACCTTCACCAGCGCGAGCGTGAGTCGAGATTTCCAGGAGACGTGATTGCTGCCTTTTCATCAGAGAATCATATCTTTCCATGCAAGGGTCGGGACTCCTCCCAAGAGAAGTCACCTCAAGCACCTCTTGGCCAGCCAATCACTACCAAAACCACCATCACTCTCCTACTCTATAAATAGCAATCAAAGAGAAGAAAAAAAGAGACATATAAGGAATTAGTTCTTATTCAGAGTTATATTCACAAAAACACTTAGATTGTATTAGGAGAAGTGTGTTAGTAGTACTTAAAGCAAGATTGACGAAAGTCACTTGTTATTGATTGTGCCAAGAACACCAAGAAGTTCCTCGAGGTGTGACGCCCTCCGGAGGCTTGAGTTTGATTACTTCTTTCTCTTGTTTTATAGATTTGTTGTATGTTGGTCTTCATAATTCTTCTATACAAAGCAACAATTTTAATTGGTAGTATTCAATAAAAATTCCTCAAGTTATCTTTTGATCTTTGTTTAATCAAAGTTACTAGATTATATTCTCAGAAGGAAGTAGTTTAGTAAAGATCAAAGAGATTTAATTCATTGAGTTGAATTTACATATGCATATTTTACTCATTCCTGTTGAAATTAAATCTGTCTTATTGAAATAATCAAAGAATAAGAATTAGGTTTAATATTTAACAAGATAGGGATTTTATTATATGTAGAAATACATATAATAGATAGTATAATTCTATACTGAGAAGTTGAATTATATTATACCATATGTAATTAAGAGATTCTTTATTGAATATTACAAGCTTTTGCATAGAAAAGGAAAATCCTGTGTACAATTAATTAGTCTAAGTATTTTACTACACATTTGTCTTTATGATTAATTATTCTAAGTATTTTAATGCACATTATTCTCTGAAGTTGAATAATCATTAGATCTAGAATAACTAAGAAATTCCTTAGAACTATTTTATATTTGTATTCCTGTAAACATATCAATAAGAATAAAGTAGCAAGTGTACTCAACCCGTTCCTCGTGGGATCGATCTTTTATTACTACGTTGCGATCCGTATACTTGCGGGAACTCAAAAGAGACGCAACATAACTTAATGATTTAATTCATATTTGATTATGCTATTGGAAGATAGGTAATTAAATGGACTTAAAATAGCTAGCAATACATCGGAAGAGCTTGTTAGTGATTTAAGAGTTGTTTCCCCTACTTGAATAATTAAATTGGTTAATGAACTAATGAAATAAATTGCCTAGAATTAAGTGAAATCAAAACCCCTAGTAGTTTCAATTTCTTGATTTCTTTTAATCAATTTTTGCTTACTTGATTTTTGTTTATTTATTTATTAAATTTACATTCGTGAATCAAATCTCTCATTTATAGTATAAATAATAATGAGATAACACAATTTTGTTACTTGGCATACAATCCTCGTGGGAACGATACTTCACTCATCATATATTACTTGTGGTGATTCGTACACTTGCGAAAATAGCTTTCATGGATGATATGGAAAAACCACAGGGTAGCCTCCTGCTGGTAATAGGAAAAAAAAGGGAGAATGGACAAACAATAAGAGAGCTGGTCAAGTGAGGATTGGACCGGTTGGCTATATATGAGGGATCGGCTCCCTGGTGCACACGTTATGAGAGGACAGGTCATGTGTGAGGACGGCTTTTCAAGGTTTCGGTGATGCCACAGACCAATCTCCACTTGATTGATTACGTGAAGATGAAATTATATATGGGTGCTGATGTTGTGTCATGTGCTTGTCTAATCATGTGTTCAGTTTATTAAGTTTGGAAGTATTCTGCGTGCTTGCATGTATCATGCATTATTTTATTATTACTCACTGAGTTGTAAAACTCACTTATTTTTCTTTCCACCTAAGCTCTACATCCTTCACCGCAGAACTAATGAAAGTAATTTCTAGTTCTTATTTAATTCATGCAGTACTGTGTATAAGAATACATTCTCATCTATTTATTATTGAACTCCACAATTTGGGGTTTTGTGTCACTTTTATCATGTAAAATTTATAAGTGTTCTAATCGATAAACCTGTGGATTTTCAAATTATCTATTAGGTGTGTGTATGAACTAGTTAGCCCATATTATAGTGTGAGTTGCATATTTATGTATAGGCCGAAACTGTGATTTATGTGAGATGTTGGAATTAGGCTAGAAATATGATATGAATGTATGGCTTAAACGTAAAATAATATGGCTTACCATTCCTAGAGTTTGTTTGATGTAATGGATTCGTAAGGGTTAGGCTCACTACGGGCCTTAGAGGCTTTAAGCTTACCTGAGTCCTAGTGCCGGTCCGGCTCATGGTTTTGGATCGTAACATTTAATAAATTATATTATATTATATAGTTTCAGTTTCAAAACTGCTGGTTCTAGTTATAAGAAAAAAGATGGAGCCAAATAGTGTTACCATATTTTATATATATCTTGTATAATATATAATATAATTTCTTATTTTATCCAATAAAATTTAGATTTAAAGAAGAAATGAATATGACCAATTAAAATTAGATTACCTTTATTTTTTCAACCAAAATTAAAATCTTTAATGATATGTTTGTCGATCTATAAACTTAGTAGATGCGTTTTGAATGTTCTTCCGTACATTCTCACTTTTGTAGGAATATTATGTTATATGGTTTCAATTTCAAACTGTCAATTCGATTTATAGACCAATCAAATGAAAGATGTATTAAAAATAATAATTAATATATTATATTCTTTCCATATTTAATATGCAATTTATGTACGAGCAATATTATTTTTTATTAAAATTTGATTGTCAAGTTATAGTTGAATAAGAAGGAATTGTATTGTATTACAATGTGATTTACATTGTACAGCACTTTTTGTATAGTACAAAATATATACAAAACGAAAAAGAAATCATAATTAGATATATTAAGATCATTAGGATCATATATATACTTTAGAATAACTTAGGATTTCATTTTAACCATTATATAATAAGGTTATTAATTATTGAATTTTTTTGTTTTATTATTTCATTAAATGTTGTTTTTTTATTTTACCAATACTTTTAGATGTTTTAATAATATAAATTATTTCATAATATTATAATTTATAACAAAAAAATTAATTAAAAATTATATTTATAAATTAAATTACATTTACTTGTACAGCCAACGTGCAAGATACATTCAAAAAAACTAGTAATAAAAAAAATGTTTCACCAACTATAAAATAACAGATTTAGCTTTTCCTTGACAAGAGCCAAATTTGGAAATTATTTAGTTAGCTAAAAAAATATAGAAAATGAATAATCAAATTTAATTAGTATCATCCTTAATATTCCTAAAGTGATGTTTTTCTCTGCTAGGGTTTTAACGTGACTTAGGGTTTTATGTCCGAGACTTTGCCGTCGTCCAAGGCGGCTCCGCCTCCCTTGGAGTCGGAGAGAGCTACGAAGAAACAGAATGGATTCGGACGGTTTTATACGTCCAGATTTATACAGATACTGGAGGAGGACATTGTTCTCTCGAAGGAAGCTGATATTCCATCTGTCATTGTTTCCCCGTGCTTGATAGAACAGTTGGCCAAGAGATGGAAGCGTGGGTGGTGGTTCGCTTGATTGGGCGACAAATCGGATACAAGAGTTTATGCAATCGTCTACAAAATCTATGGAATTATAATAATGCTCTGGTCTGGGAATTGAGAAACGGCTAGTATATGCTTAAGTTCTCGTCTGAAGCTGACTTCCAACATGCCTTATTGGATGGCCCCTAGATTATTATGGGTAGCTATCTAATGGTGGAAGCTTGGCACCACAATTTTGATATTTCTGATGTTTCCCTACGTGCGATAACTGTGTGGTCAGACTACCAGGCTTATCTCTTCATCTTTATCATAAAACTTTTCTTAGGGCCATAGGTGCTGCTATTGGGAGACTGGTGGTGAAGATTGATTATAATACCAGTGATATCACACGGGGTAAATTTGCTCGAATTGTTGTCTCGATAAATACTCAGTAACCTCGTGGCTCAATTTCGTTTAAATGGAAACTTGCAAAAGGTAGAATATGAATGCTTACCTAAACTCCGCTATGATTGTGGAAGAATTCGCCATCCCAATAATCATTGTCCTCGTAAGGGGAATGGAACGGAGAACGCAACTAACTTCCCTTGCCCTGAGCCTGAGCAGGCTACTGCGACTCCTTCAACTTATGGGTCGTGGCTTGTGGTATCTTGTAGAGGCAAGAGACCTTTACAATGTCGAGAGAATTGTATGGAAGCATAGGGGAACAGATTTGCAATCCTTGGCTAGGATATGGAGGATACTACGCATGGGAATGATTCGGGGGTTCATGCAACGCTTGCTGTTTCTTCGCAGCAGGCCACAGGTGCATATGTTTTTTCAAAGGGGACTGGGTCTAAGTCAGCGCCTAACTCATCTCACAAGCGTAAAATTTGTCAAGTCAGGTGGGATTCGACTTGAATAAAAAGCAAATTAGTGGGACAGTACCAGTAGTAAAAGGTGATTTTTTACCTACAAGGCTACCCATGTTAATACCTCTGCTTCTCCTGGTCCTATTCTCGACCCGAAAAATCATTCAGTGGCTCATCTAGCGTCTAATCACTGTATCCGACCGACCAGTTTATTGAGGCAGATTCAGGGATGGCATCAGAGGATGAAGATTTTAACGATGTGGAGACGTCTGGGTCTTTTGATGAGACTGAGGAGGAAGACGGACGTGGTCCGTACTTGCGGGATTGATGTTTTTCTTTCTTTTGATTATGACTATGTCATTCCTTGTTTGGAATTGCCAAGGTGCTGCAGACACTGATTTTTTGCGATCTCTCCGTCTTATGATTGAGATTAATAAACCTTCTATTCTGGTTCTCCTAGAAACTCGTATTAGCTGGGTGCAGGCTGAGAAAGTGATTAAGAAACTCAGGTTTCCTTATTCCCATCGAGTTGAAGCTAAGGGATTTTCAAGCGGCAATTGCGTCATGTGGGATTTATCTGTTGTGGTTAATGTTGTTTTGAGCCACAAAAAATTCATTCATTGTTGTGTGACTAAAGCCAATTTTGTGTTGTTGTTTTTTACTGCAGTTTACGCCAGTCCGGTTGCGAGCTCTCGGCAAAGGTTGTGGCCTCTTCTGCAATAGTTAGTTGATGACACTTCAGCTCCGCGGTTACTTGCGGGTGATTTCAATGCGCTCCTTACGGCTGATGAGAAGCTTGGTGGTTAACGAAATCGTACAGGGGTTTGTCCGAAATTTGTCAATTGGTACAGGGATTCCAACCTTATTGACTTGCGGTTCAAGGGGCCTAAATTCACATGGAGGAGGGGGAATTTATATGAACGTTTATATAGGGCTTTTAGTAATGTTTCTTGGCGTCTAAAATTCCCTGAAGCTAGTGTTTTTCACCTTTCTAGGCTCCATTCAGATCATAGACCCTTGTTGATAAAGCTTTATAGTAGAACAGGTCCCTCTAGACACAATCGACCTTTCTATTTTCTAGCGGCTTCGTTAACTCATGAGGGGTTCCTTTTGTGATTCTTGGACAGATTCCCAGCCTCTTATGAATAATGTTACTAACCTAACTGATGCCATCCGGCAATGGAATGCTTAGGTCTTTGGAAACATTTTCTACAGCAAGAAAAAAATTTCTTAACCGGATAGTTGGGGTTCAAAGAGAGCTTGAAGCTCGTTTCTCGCGGTACCTCCATAATCTTGATGTCGAACTAAGAAGGGAGTTAGATCTTATCTTGTATCAGGAGGAACTCATTTGGTTTCAGAAATCTAGAGCGGATTGGCTGCAAATGAGGTGATCGGAATACATTTTATTTTCACTTAAAAACTTTACGGAGAAGGAAGCACAATCGGGTGGAATTTTTAAAGGATGAGCCGGGTGCATGGATGGATGATTCCTTCTGCCCCAAAAACTCTTGCTGTTTCATTTTTCTCCAATCTTTTCATGGAAGAAGCTCCTGTTTGGCCTTTGTTTCCTGTCAGAGGCATGTTTCCGGCGATTGAGCTTAAGTATTTGCAAGATTTGGATAAGCCTGTTACTGATCTTGAAATTCGTAATGCTTTGTTTAGCATGAAGCCGTGGAAAGCACCTGGCCTGACGGGCTACATGTTGGGTTTGTTTCAGAAATCTTAGCCGATAGTTCGCCTGTCTATCTGTACTGAGGTTAGACGTATTCTTGCGGGGGGTCAGTTGGACGACTCTATTAATCGAGCTACTTTGGTTTTAATCCCTAAAGTGGACAACCCTTGTATTATTTCTCATTTCAGACCTATTAGCTTATGCTCTGTGATCTATAAAATTGTGACAAAAGTTATTGTTACCTTTTCTCTCCTCTGTTTCTGGCCCGACTCAGGCTAGTTTTATCCCAGGTCATCACATCACCGATAAGATTATAGTAGCTCAGGAGGTTATTCATTTCATGCGGAGGAAAACTAGTAAAATGGGTTTTATGACTATTAAGGTTGATCCGGAAAAAGCATATGACCGAATTAGATGGGATTTCTACATGATTCGCTTATTGACATGGGACTTCCTTCTCGTTGGACCAATGTTATCATGAACTGTTTCTCTTCCTCGTCTATGCAAGTCCTTTGGAACGGTGAGCTGTCTGATTTTTTTTGCCTTCTTGTGGCCTTCGGCAAGGGAATCACCATATCCTTTTGTTATTTGTATGGAGCTTTTGGCGCTTAGTATTTCTATGGATGTTGGTACCGGTGCTCGGAATCTGCCCCGGCTTAATAAAGGAGGTCTCCACTTACACATTTGCTTTTTGTGGATGACCTGTTTTTATTTGCTGAAGCCACTTCTGAGCAAGCTTCGGATGTTAAGGATCTTTTAGCGGATTCTGCGCCTGCTCTAGTCAGTAGGTCAATGTAGCTAAGACGACTG